>NC_134568.1:178841062-179141062 GCF_050947875.1 Dermacentor variabilis
CCTCTGATGGCGGAGCAGCCGACTACCCTGCACCTCTTCAGTCACGCGAGAGAGAGAGCGAGAGAGAATAAAAAGAAAAATAATAAATGCAATGTGTGGTGGCGTACCAGATATGTTTACGCTCACCATACACTCATGCCAAACGCGACTCGCATAGCCGAGTTAGGAACGTTGTACGCACGCTTTCACATCAGCCAACCGGAACGACCCTATCTAATGCTTTTTGTGCGTATGATATATTGCTGTTGTGCCCTAAAGGAGCATGCCGCGTACCCGGGAAGGGGGGCTGGCGAGGGTGCCTCTTGGTTACACCGGTCGTCTATCCTGTCTTCTGCCGCGCGGTTGAGTTAAGCAGCTATATTACGGAGTTTTAGAAATAGGGGACCTAAAGTTAGGGTGCGTGATCAACCATACGCACAGAAGAATGAAAAACGAGCACAGATGATTCTTATAGTATAGTTCTGTATTTCAGCACGCTAAGCCGCTTGCGTACGCTATTCCTAAAGAAAAATAACTCCATTTTAGAGACTTTTAGATGAGGAGAGGCAAATGCCTTGCATGTCCAAGAACCCAGACTCTGCTTGGGCGCGTCTGTACGCAAGATATTTGTATCCTCTAATCTAAAGCTATATCTTAAGATATTTGATGAGGGTTATTCTAATCGTGCGTTTGTACAAATTGTTGGTGTCTTTGTATCCCTCCCTTTCACTCATCCGTGGAGAAAACTTATCGATAGTGTTCATTTCCGCTCCCGAAATGTACAGCACGCAGAGCTAGACTAAGATTCGAAATTGGGCAGTCATGAGCGGACCTGTGGATGTAACGGTTACCTCTAAGAGCAACTTCCAGCTAGGGAAACATCAAGCCAAATAATACATTAGCGGGAGTTTATAGAAAACTTTAGATGAACAGTAATTTCGAGCCCGAGATACGAGGGGGTATTTAAACATAGTAAGAATATTTTTCTCGCACAATTACGCCCAATACAAATTCCGACAAGAGAGCCCATCGCTAATGCAATTGAGGCTGCGCTCATATGTGTGGCAAGTGTCGTATAGCTTAACATACGACGGGTCATTCTGCTGTAGTTGTGTGCTAGGAAGCATTGGGCCGACCTTGATCGTTAGTTGGTCGGTTCCGTTCGGCACTCTTTGGTTCTAGCAGAGCACGACGTATAACGTAATAATGGGGATCCAAAGGTTTAAAAAACATATCGGGCCAGTAATAAGGGGGAACTAAGTAAAGACCAGCCAACCGGGACATATATTGCTGATCCTGCTTGCAAATATATGGTCTGCCGACATTGCGCGTCGACTGATGCATGCAAGCTGCGGGATTTTTCTGGTAGTGGGGAAGTCTCATTATTCTCAAGGGGCTTCTGTGAATTCTTCCTGTAGTACTCGAGCACTCTAAATATTTTCCAGAGCACTATGGGGTTCTTCTAAAAATAACGTCAGATTCTTTCAACCGTAATTTTCGCAGTAAGTAAGGAAATAAAGAAGTGACTGGTGCCTGGCGATTTCTTGTGACGCAGTAGCTAAGCATATGTAAACCATGTTCAGCGAATTTCGCGTGATTCTCAGAAAGCGTAGGTGAAAATTTGTTCCTGCAAGCAGTAAACGTTCTCTGATGAAATACCCTTTGCTTGCTACACCGTACAGATTATTTTGTGCTTTGCAAGCAAGACGACATTTAAGCTCAAAACAAATCACGCCGTTCTCGACTAAGAGTGCGAGAGAAAGGCCCAAACCTGAATATAAGTTTTGCAGGACGTTAACTGATTTCTTCAAAAAGGCACGGATGGGATTTCAAGAGGCAATCAAGTAATAGTGGCAGACAAGTCATTCTTGCTTTTTTTTTTCTGCGCCACGCACTCTGACGGCACGTTTGCATTCATTGCAGAGGTTACATGATACATTACTGTAGTGGACGAAGAAAGCGTTGTCTGTGTAATGATAAAGAAATTCATTAGAGTCTGCTGCGGTCGCCGTAAACGACTTCAGAGCTATACAAATCGCTGAAGTCTGCTTCTTTCATAATCTTTCGTAAAGTGTTGATGTATTTGCTTGGTTGCTTTCTCCTCGAACACAAATCGCGAAATAGTCTATGCTTTCCTTGAATATTTTGCCAATTGATCAGGCGTGTTTTTGCCGTGTGTGCAGAAACACTTGGGAGCATCTTTGCAAGGCATTGCTGTGCTTGTGCTGCAATGTGGAAAAAGATTACTTCTACCGGCGAGAGTGAATTTCGATTAAGTCAGTTAATAGAACTCGTGATAGATTAAGAAGTGTAATTAATGTTAGAGTTTGCAAACGGTGGCCTTCTTCGTATTCACCGTTGAGCCTGATTTCGCAGCTCTTTCACTTATACGAGGTGTTCCAGCACTGACTGTCTCCAATTAATAAGGATATGGGATGTAGAGACAAGACAGTAATTATTGTTGGTCAACATTCATAGCACTGGCTTACGTCAGATAGAAAGAAATAGAGACGAGCACGACCAAACCACGTACACTACAGAGCGGTAGGGGGCGGCGTTCTTACAGTCTGTCGTGAAGCCCCGCAGACCGCAGGAATCTTAATAACGCGAGTAAGGCCTATAGTGTGGAAGTTCTGAGAGAGTACTGACCTAAAGCTTTGAATTCTGATAATGGACGATTGTCCAACTGGTCCAGTACTCTTGCACAGCACTTGTGTCTGTCCACTATATCGCGGGCAGACACAGATAATATGTGCGAGAGTCTCATCGATGTTGCATGTGGCGCACGTGGGGCTGTTGGCCATTCCAATAAGGAAGTCATACGAGTTCGCAAATGCAACGCCTAGCCACAGGCGGTACAGCATGGTCTGTTCACGTCGTGGTAACCCAGGCGAGAGGTGCATCCGCATGTCCGGAGATAACGAACGCAAACGACACATGGTGAAAGCGTTCGAGTCCCACAGAGGCAAAGTACATTCACGGGACCTCAGTCGAAGCCCAGCCGCCGCGTCTGTTCGCGAAAGTGGAGTCAAGACACGTTGACCACTTTCGTATGCAGATCGTGCGGCTTCGTCGACTTGGTCATTCCCGCTGATGCTGCAATGTCCTGGAAGTCATTGAAAGATTATGTTGTGTCCCTTGTCATGGCTACGATGATACATGTGTCAAACTTCTGAGGTCAGTTGTTCATTGGGTCCGTGGCACATCGGGCTTTGTATGCACTGAAGGGCTGGCTTGGAGTCACTAAAGACTGTCCATTGTTGCGGTGGTTCCTGATTAATGAAATCAAGTGCAGCACGTATAGTGCCGCAAGTTCAGCACCCGTTGATGTGGTCACACATGAAATCTTTAATTTGAGGAACTATGCGACATTCACTAAGAAGCTATCCGGTCAACAAAATTTCGCTGCGGAACTTTTAATAATCAACTTTAGCGAATCAGCATGAATCCTGGCACACATGCCGTGCATTTCTGAGATGTGCGTCTCCGAACTTGCAGCGAAATTAACTGACCGTTCCACAAATCATTTGCTCCCAATTCCTTTCGCAAGCATCACTTGAATTATTTGAACACGCAAAACAGCTTGTACAACTTGTGTGCGTACGCGCACACGCGCACACGTGTTATTTACAAAGCACAGCGCATGTGCACTCAACTTACCGGTGACGCGTAAAAAAGTAACACATCGGCAGTTGTATACACACGTGCACTTCGTGCGCCTTGCTTATTCGCGAAAGCGCTCCCTGTAGCACACTCTGTGCTCGCCTTCATCGAATGTGCTTTCGATAGGCTTCGTGAGGCTGGCGCTAATCGCCTAAAGATGAAAGACGACAGCCGCTGCGCCGCTCATTTTTATGTGGCTGCGGTCAGTTAATGGCCGTAACACCTGCTCGGCTGGGGCTCTGCACTCATATTTCTTTTCGCACTCTCGACGCGTGCCGATGCGAACGCCAATACACAAGCCTCTGGAACGAAATCTGTTCGCGGATGAAGCGCACTCAATCAGCGAGGAAGTGGGAGTTTCGCCTGCAGTTGCAGCAAGCTATCCAAAGAAGCTGCAAGCGCTCATAGCGGCCACACGCTGTGTGCCATCAATAACCCCAGCAAGGAAATGAACCAACATGTTTTACCTTGTGGACATTTTACTCAGAATAAATTTTCTCGGAGCCAATATGGACGTTATTGTTGACAAACTGTTTGCAAAATCAATTGAGCTCCGCCACAGTGTTCGAAAAACATTGTGGACGGGATATTCTCGTATTCTTTTCTGCGGGCTGTGTCATTCGTTGGTCTTTTATTTTTTTCGCCGTGTAGTAACATGTGTACAGCTAAACGTCGTGTGACTTTCTATTTGCATGGCTGTGTGACTTAGTATGACGTTTTTATGCTGTGCACGGCTGCGGTTGATTCAGGCCGCCGACGGGGGCGGAAAATGAAAAATCTCGAGTGCCTGGCGCTCAGTGCAAGAACCTTCGCAGATGTGCAGTCATCCACTGCAGCGTTTCCCGTAGCATCACTGTTGTTCTAGTACGTAAACCTCGCTGAAGAATCAATCATCAATTCAATCATTAGGCAGGACTGTTAAGAATGGCCCAGCTGAGGTGCAAGTGTTGCCAGCCAGTTGCGACGACGGCGGCGTCAATTTTCAAGGAACGACACCGTTACGCTCTAGCCTCGTCGCCGTTGTGACTGAATGAGTTCGACGAAGCAGGATTTGTGCCGCAACACGACACCGCCAACCGGGTGGGCCGCGAGCGGGGGAGTTGCCGTGGGAACGTCGTCGGAGGCCCCTTCCCACGCGCCGACCAAGACGCAGGACAATGGCTACCCGGGCACGCCGCGAGGGTCAGCTCCGAATTCTACGAAATTCGTGTGATGTCGGTTTCGGACCGTGAACCTGTGTGTGTGTGTGTGTGTGTGTGTGTGTGTGTGTGTGTGTGTGTGTGTGTGTGTGTGTGTGTGTGTGTGTGTGTGTGTGTGTAAGCCGTCCCGGTGAGAGGCGGCGTGTTTACAATGACTGCACGAACGTTTCCGTCTCCTTGGAATCAAGGGGGGACCGAGTGTTTATAAACCGCTGTTGTGCGGGTGCTCGACATACTCTCTCTCAAGCAGTCATGTTAGACTGATATAAATACTGTAAATAAACCCATATTCCTCGTTCTCGATGAGAAGCAGTCCTTCCCTTCATCAACGTCCTCAGCGTGGATAAGTTGGACGACGGCATGGGCCAGCTACCTTCTAATTCATGCCCGACTCCAGTCTTGACAACGGATCACGAGCGATGGGATTGAACCCCCAATCATAACAGGACCTATTCAGAGACGACGACAAAAACGATGCGAATTTTGATCACCACCGGTTCTATATGTACGCTCCGGTCTTAAGAGTAATGGAGGCTAGATTGAGTCCACCCACAGAGCTGTGCCCTTTCAGTGTCTTCGCAAAGCACCGTTGGCGTATAAAGAAGGAAGCGAAGTAACGCAAAACAGTTAGCTAATCAAACAAGGAAGGAAGTTGTTGATAACCTCTAACGTGTGCCCAATAAATCATCGGCCATGCACTTGGGCCCCTCCGGGTGCGACACACAGGACAGTGAACGTATCGCACAAGGCGGAAAACCCCGCTTAAGCTGAAACCCGGGATAAAGCTGCTTCCGCCTTTTTGTAACACCTTGTTGGGGTACTGTTGTTTCTTCTTCGTTCCTTCTTTTATCGTCTCCTCGTTTCCCAAGGTTCCCCTTTGTTTATTCTTTTCTGACTATCTTCTTGATTTGGGGCTTCTTTATTTTCACGCAGCTATCTCTCCCTCTCTGTTTTTTGGGGATGGTACAAGAGGAGGCCGCGGAAAACGAGATGGTGCGGCGGCGTTGTGCGCAGCCGAGGTCCGTGGGGTTCATCGGAAAGGGGAGGAGGGGGCAAGGCCCGGATCACTGCAAAGCCCGGCAATGGGCCATTCTGTCCGAGCGCTAATGCGTTGGGGAGAAAGGACGTGCGCCCCGCCGTCTCCTCCAGCGCGCGCGAACGACGTCGTCGTCGCAGGCGGCGGTCCGCGAGTGCATGGCTGCTGCGGAGAAACGTGCCTCGATCCCTCGTCCCCGCTAAGAACGCGCCTGTGTGCCGGCAGAAGCCACCGTATATGTGTATATACACTGTCCCGAGCGCTGCTATAGGCACGAGCTGTGCAAAATAAGGCGCTTAGTCACCGCGAGAAAAAGTAAGACTGTTTACTTTTCCCGCTCTTTGTACGCCATAAAGGAGAGAAGACGCATGTATACGGCCCGTTTACAAACAGGCGTGCAAAGTTTACGGAGCGCATAATTTGCTTGCGCCGCGGGTCACACGATTTGCGTCGAAAACGCACGACGTTAAGCGGCTTGTTTTGCAGAGAGGCGCTTCGAGGAACCTGGGTTAAATGCCGATTCGCGGACGGTTAAACTGCTTTGACTAACACGATACGAGCAACGAAGGCGAGGTGCGTATGTATGTAGACCATTAAATGAGAGGATCAATATTCTCACTGAGGTGCGTACGAGCTTATGTTAAACGCGATGGGCAGTGACTTAAAGAGGCCGTCAGATCGGCCAATCTATCGCACATATAGAGCATGGACGTCGGTTCAAGCGTGAAAGTAGTCAAGTGCGGCCGCTACGAAGCGAGATTTTATCGACCTATAGGGCCCAGTTGTGGTCAAGGCTATTGCTGTGCACTGGAATTCTTAAATTGTCTGCACTCGCACGAACAAAGCGAGTCTTTTATTATCGAACCTGCATAGAGACAAGGCCGAGCGTCGATAATTCTATATTTGAGCACAATCTCGGTGGAGTGGCCACTCGAGTGCTCGGGCGGAAAACCACCGCGCCCGCGTACGGCAGTGCATGGCAGTAATCTTTTACGATCAAGCGGGCTCGAGCGTCGATGCGGGACGAGAACGAAAGGGGGACGACTCGCCAAGTCGGAAGGGTTTTCAGTCCGTTTATATACGCGCTCCCAACACATCACTTACGTGGGGGCCACATTTTTTATCGCTCGACTCCTATTTCATGGCGTGTTGACTGCGCCGTCCTAGGCTCGCGCCTCCCCCTTGGCTCGCCGTATCAGCGCGGCGAGTTATTTCGCCGCATCCGTGGCGCGCGGGACGACCCGCGGCCAAAGGTGCGTCGTGCCGAGCTGGGATCCACCGCAGCACCATCCTTCCGCGTACCGGACGCCTGAGGAAAATGATGAAGGAAGGCCTATCGTCGGGGCTGCGCCCTCGAAGGAAGCACACGAAAGATTTGATGTTCGGGCCGCGCGTTTATACTGTTTGGGGCCTGAAAGACGCGCGCCGCCACAGCTCACTCGCTCGGTATACGCGGCGCTTTTCTGTGCTGGGCGGCGAGCCTAAACGACTCTGAGCGGAAGGGCAGAGAGAGAGAGGGCGCAATGCATTTTTTTTTCTCCCCCAGAAATATGAAACCAAATCGGAGGAAACGTCCAGCAGCACGGCTCCATATTTCTCTCTCGCGGCTCGCGCTGCGCTCTGCCGCGGTCGCGCATTAGGCGGCTGCCGCTGCGCTTTTCCCCGCGGCGGCCCCGCGCGGCGAGCAGCGTGGCGGAATCGAAATTTATGGTTGCCCGTTTTGACTCGCTTTTTGGCTTCCGAGTCGCTCCTCTGCTTGCTGTCCAGCCGCCCTTGCGCCGGCCAGATAGCCGCTTTGCGGAAACCGGCCGCCGCCGCCGTGCGCGTCGTTCCTTGTGCGCTCGACCCTGGGGCTGGGCGAGCGGCGCGCGCCTTGGAATTTGAACACCGAGATAAGGCCATAAAAACAGCCTGCCGTTTTGCCTCGCGCACGGCTACTCGAGGCTGCCCGCCGCGTGCTTGCCCCGCTGCAACACTCTCTTCTACCTCTCTTATCCTCGCTGCGTCAATGAAATAAACAACGCCTCCATCTGCCGAATAACGGTGTTAGCATCAATCCTTGGGCAGATATCATCGATTGAACTTGCAGATTGCGACAAAACCGTCTATAAACATTTGCGATCTTATCGTCTCAGTGCGAATCGACCCGGTGACGTCCCGTGCTGCTTACGTCCCTATTGAATTTGGTTACTGATCGAAATGCACTGACCCCGATATTTATGTCTTGCCCGAAGACGTCGCAAGCACGGCCGGTCATAGCAAGTTTCGCGAACATGTGTTTAGTTGTCGTCTCGGTGATTTCCCTCGCGCTACACGGCCTGCTCTTCGTATCAACTTTGACTCAATGCGTGCTCTGGCCATCGCTGTTTCCTTCCTTTGCTTCTTTTTGACACTCTGAGCTTTGGTCTCTGTTATTGCTGAACATGAGGATTTTGCGGCGTTCGCGCCTTCGGTCATGCTTCGACTATCATTTTCTTTCTTTCCTTATTTTTCTTTCCTTTCTTTCTTTCTTTCATGGCACCTCAAGGCTTTTTGTACTTGATTATCAACTCCGCAGAGGAATGAAGCAGGCAAGGAACCAAGCAACCAAAATATGAACAAGCCGTCTTCGTTCACGTTAGAAGGTGCTGTTTTCATTTGTGGGCATCATTTGTCTGAGGCTTATCCAGTCTCTCCGCCCTTTAAATGATACAACAACGGAATGAATGAATGAATGGATGAATTGGAATGAAGCTTCCTATAAACAAGGTTTTCGTATTGTGGATAATGTAAATGCATGTCATAAAAGATCAAGTATTAGGTCAGACGTTCGCCTTTGAAGTGGCATTATTGCTGAAAAAATAATTATTTTGTAAGCGTTACTATTGAACTGCTTCCCTTCACTCGATTTCTGGTAAATGATCATGTGTTTATAAAGCAGCATTTTGTGTTACACCCGCCGCGGTAGCAAGTGGCCATGGCGTTGCATGCTCTGTTGAGCTCGAGGTCGCGGGTGCGATATCCGCCGCGGTGGCTGCATTTCTACGGGGGCGAAACGCAAGAACGTTCGTGTACTTCGAGTTCGTTAAAGAATACTAGGTGGTCAAAATTAATATGGAGTCCTCCGCTACGGGGCGCCTCATAGTAAGGTCGTAGCTATGGCATGTAAAACCCTAAAATTTAATTATTTAATTTTGCGTGACCAGCATCACGGAAGTAACTCCGAAATCATCTCTTCACCTGCAGGTTCATCGTACCCTCTACACATTAAGTTGCCCATTCCGAAGCCGCGTTGTAAGGGTTGCGAAAAACTATACAAGTGTTTTATCTGGTGAACACGCAAATGCGAATGCACGGTTGGTGTTATGTTCGTCTGCTTCATTCTTTCAGCTGCGTGTACATCAGCACCAACCATACTGCAGTGAGTGACGCCTGAGCTGCACGAACACGGAGTGATAGGGAAAGCGTGGCGGGTTCATGGGGTGCATGCGGGGCTGGTTTCACACGGCGTACCGCATTGTTGGCGGACCATCACGACGGAGGCGGCGCCGCCGAATTGTGCCGCACTCAAAGGGAGTGCCGCACACGAGCAGCGCGATTTGTTGCAGCTCAGGCCGGTCCCGATCGTGTACCTGCGGTCTGAATCGGCGATCCTTCCAGCCGTGTGACTCCATGCTACTTAACGGGCTAAGCGACTTTCATTTTCAGTCGCCGTTGAAATCATTGAAATGTAAGTTTCGCGTGCAACTCTTCGTTGCATGAATTTCCGTCTGACGAGCTAGACCTGTCGTTCTTGTTAAAAACCGCGTAGAAACCTTGGAGTTGTTTGAACCTGAATTCTAATCAGGCTTTGACTCATAGGCTGATTACCGTGTCTAAGCGGAAAACAAAATTTAAGTCTCCGAACTGTTCGTCGAGAAGAGAAAAAGAGAAGGAATGCAAGAAAAATGGCAGTGTTTCTAAATTTATTTGTTACTGGCGTGTGCAGTATATAATGCTTGACTCTTTCCGTTGTTGAAGATGTGCGCATTCAATAACTTCCTCCTTTCTTATTTTTCTTGTTTTTGTAAGAGAAGACAACGCTGCTGTCGCACTCAACTACATTGAGTGTCTTTGACGTTGTGCATATTCATCAGCCCAAAGTTCGGAGCAGGAATCTTTTTTTCTTTAATTTAAAAATTTCAATGCGTATCTTGAGTATTTCTGGTGCTCGCAGGCCGTCACGATTTCTTAATCATTGCACTAATTTCGCCGACCGCCTCTTCTCCCGTGATCGCTGCAATGTGCCTTGAGCGCCGAAAAAGACAGAAGCTGCTATTGGTGTATCGAATTTGGGAGTACACTGACATTAGTCAGTTGCAGCGGTGGCGCAGAGGTAGAACACCCGCCTCGCGTGCAAGAGGTCCGTGGTTCGAATCCCGGTGCCGGCAATTTTCCACCGGATTAAAAAAAAAAAAACAATCCGCGTGTTGATAAAATTGCACAAACAGGCCTGGAGTGTGGCCTGATCCCGGTGACCAGAACCGGTAACGCACTCCCTCACCAGAGCAGGATTGGCCACCCTGGTGCAGTACTTGGCCACAACCTCCTATGAACACAACAGATGGTCATTAAGGGTTACGGACTGGATCCCAAGGGAAGGGAAGCGTAGCAGGGGGCGGCAGAAAGTTAGGTGGGCGGATGAGATTAAGAAGTTTGCAGGGACGGCATGGCCACAATTAGTACATGACCGGGGTTGTTGGAGAAATATGGGAGAGGCCTTTGCCCTGCAGTGGGCGTAACCAGGCTGATGATGATGACATTAGTCATGATCCACAGGGAATTAAGCTACCTGACATCATGGTCAGATCTGTCTATCTATCTATCTATAATCAAACAGACGCGTGATACCGCGGTCAAGACAGGAATTGCTGAACACGAAATTGGCCGCGTCAGTGGGGCGACACAGCTGCAGTCACTCCAGGCTCGTCAACTCGCAGGTTAAGTGCTGATAGCCTGCCGAGCGCGAGAAAAAAGAAGAAAGCTGGCGATGGTATACCCGACTCGAAAACTGAGGCGCAATTTTTTGCGCACAAACATTGCTCCGCATAATGATCAAGGTATTGGTGATAAAATTACCTCTTGTGTGACGCGCCCAGCAGGTTAGCTTGTACGGACACCTTTTTTTTTCATTTCGAATTATTTTTTGTCAAAGCCTCATGAGAAAAAGTCAAATAAAAGCGTAAGTATCGTGCCGAAACGCGCTGTACTGTGCCGGAACTGCAGCAATGTTCCTTAGAACTTGTAGTCAGTCGCTCAACAGTAGTAGTATTCCGGTACCGTCGAGTTAGCTGTGGCATTCCTTCGCATCTTCACTCTGACTGCACGTCTCGCAAGGCACTTGAACCAAATGATGGGGAGGAATATGCAAAAAGGTTCGTGTACTTAAATTTAGGTGCACATTAAAGAACAACAGGTAGCAACAATTTATTCGTAGCCCTTCTCTAACGGCATCTCTCATAGCCTCAGTGTCGATTTGGAACGGGAAATACCTAGAATAAAGAGAGAGAGAGAGATGAAGAGGAAAGGCAGGGAGGTTAACCAGATATCAGTCTCCGGTTTGCTACCCTACACTCGGGATGGGAGATAGGGGCTAGAAGGATGACAGAGACGAAGAAATCAATCACTTGAACCAAATAAGGTGTTGCGAGCATCTGCCATAGCCTGCAGGATGTGGACTCTACACTCACTGCGCTGCTCAGTGCGCAGTGCCACGACCAGTTTGGCAGCGAGTTTTCTAGTCACGGCGTATACTTCGTTTCCAAGCAAGCCCCGCCAACTAAACGTAAAATAGCTTCTGGGTGATCTGACCGAAGCACTTTGGAAGTGCCATACGAGGTTTCAAGCACAAAACATTTCTATCTGCCGCAGTGTAGCAACAGTTATAGCCACTTTTCTTCCGTCTTTGTTAAAGTGTTCGTTACGTTATAGTCTCACTTCTCACGAATAACCGTTTTCTGAACAGCAAATTCGTCGTCAATCTCCAGAAACGCGTTCCCAACAGCCAGAACTACAGTGTCAGCGGCTCAGGGGATGCGTTCGGCTGCTCTTTGCCCAAGGCGAAGTCCACCGAAGCTACTCTCTCCCACGCGTCGTTGACAGAGAGAGGAGGAGCACAACTCGCGCGCTGCCTGGCCGCGGTCTCGCGCTTGGTCTCGCCGCACGCGGACACGTTCGGTGCTCGTATCGTCCACGGGCAGAAATATGACCTCCGAGGGATTTGTCTCCACGCGGTTCGTGCCACCGAGCAAAGAACTCGTGCGGTCTCGTCACTCACGCTTCGCCTGTGGCGACCGCGGAGTCCACAGCAGCGTCAGCCGCGCTGAACTGACCCTGATTTATGCGGGGGGTCTTCGGGGCTCCCCAATAGCCGTTCTTTTCTTATACATATATATATATATATATATATATATATATATATATATATATATATATATATATATATATATATTTGTAGCGCCCTCACGCTGTGCAACACTCGCTTACTTTGCTTTGCTCGGCGCTGCCGAAGCGGTCTTGTGTTTGTTTCTGTCGAGTGACTGCATCGCAACGAAAATGGGGCGCAAATGATATGTGCGAACGCGCGTAAGAAATTGCTGATTTTACACTCGCTGCGGGCAAAAGTCACGTTAAAAAAAACCTGTGCTGCGTGGAGTTTGAAAAACACGCTCGTAATTCTTTTTTTTCGCGGAGAGGCTATAGCCGGAATATAAAAGCAAGCGTTTGGGGGAAAAGACAATTTATTATTAAGAAATGAGGTATTCTTCCACATATATATATATATATATATATATATATATATATATATATATATATATACACGCACACACAACTGACAAGACGTACACTTCTCCTCCTTTTTTCTCCACGTAAACAAAGTATCTTGTTTGTGAATGTTTAAGTGCAGAGCCAGTGCACTGCAACCAGCGACCTTGCAAGCTCCCGTGCGGCGTGGATGCTTTTCTTGTGGGAATTTCAAACGCGGTTATAATATACTGTGTGTTTCATTGACGACTGTCTCTAATTATTGAAGATACAGAATTGTAGACACAATAATACGTGACCGTTCTTCGCCCTTGTTGAGAATCTTGTCCCTCAATGAATATTATTGTGCGCCTATTTTTAATAATTAGTGATAGTCGTCCCTAAAACCCCCGGTACATGCACAACCTCCACAATAGGCGATTTAGTACCATGCACGTGACCGCTTTCACTGCACTGGGTTCACGTCGACGGCGTATAGGAGATCTGATAACTCTGGTGGACGCAGAAAGACGTGAGCACGACGTCGTCTAGGCCAGCCGCGCTTATACTCTTGTATAAGAGTCTCCATCGACTCTTGGTCGATGGAACGTCATTCGAATGCACTAGAGTGTCTGACCGTTGTCTGTAGCGTCGAAGGGAAGTTAAGACACTATGCGTTTTGAGTAAACTCAGAGTTGTGACAGATAATACTGCTACCGCATGGATGTCTACGAAGCAGCACCTTAAGCATAAATGTGTATCTCCGCGTTTCCGAGTCCAAATGTACGAAATGAAACGTAATGTATTCACTGTGTTGTTATCAAATAAGTGTAATGTGTCACCCAAATAGTTGTGCGGATATTTGGCAAATTATCATTCATCGATCTCTCAATTACAGCTTTCTTGAACTTTTGAATTGTTCTTGTTTTACATGGCTCTTTCAACAAGAGTATCAAAATATCTCGTATATAGGTTATGCCTATTCACGTAACTGTATTCGGCACGGCAAAGGCAGTGAGTTCTAAAGGCATTTTAAATTTAACCTCATTAAGCACATAGCAGGATCTACATCCGAAATAACGTTGTAAAATGAATACGTGATCTGCGAAGAAGAGCAGGGGCGCAGCTCATGCTCCGATTTATCTCCCATTTATCGTTCACGATAAATTGGTCGCCTACGGCAAGCAATGGCTGTTCATATACAGAACTACCTATTCCTTGTGAACAAACGTAAAACTATCTTGCCAATTGTCCGGAATTCCTAGTGCATTATAGTCGCATCGACTTCTGCCTCTAAAAAAATGAAAGACAAGAAAAAATAAACCCAAATTTACTTGTATTATGTGTTGACGTATCGCATCTGTTACCCGCGCGTCGTTTCTGTGCAAATGCGGGCACCGTGCGTGTTCGCGTACGCAACTTTTCGCCGTAAGGATCACTTAAGTCGCCCACCTCGCACGTTGCTCAGAACGAGCTTCCTGGCGCGTTGAATTCTATCACCGCTAACGTCATGAATCGTCTTCTTTTCGAAGCCCTGCATCCAAACCATAAGGGAGAAAAGGAAGCCCCAGTTTCTGCCGACCACTTTGACTCCGCCTCCACGCAGGTCTTTCTCATCTATTTTGGTTTTTTCGTCGGTGTTGATGGCCGGTGCATGCTCTTTCACTTCTAGCGAGCAGGAGCATGTCGGAGGCGGGCGAGAGATGGTCAGCGAGCGAGAGAGTCGACGTGCGCGCCCGGCCCACCGGTGCGGAGAAAGCGCTCTACTCCGATGGCGCTCTTTACCTGAGCGGGCGGCGATGGCAGGGGTTCTGGTCCTTCGGGCCAGTGCAGGCCGTTGTTGAGGGAAGCTGCAAGAAGGCGGGAAGGGGCCTCTTTTCCTCGTCCGTCGGCTCCCAGGAAGTATCGAATCTCGGATCCGCAGCGCCCAGTAGTTTGGCGCATTAGGCCAAGGAGGCCGCCGTTCCAACCGGCAAAGCAGCTCGTTTGGATGGCAGGGAAGTGGCATCACCCCAAATTACCGCTAATATGGATGGATAACCGCGGATCTCTCGCCCCTTCGTCGCGGGAACGGCCGGACCGTCGGCCGGGCTACGCGGGAGGCCGGCCGGACGACCAGCGTCCGCCGCGAGCGCGCTCCGCGCCTTCATCCCAAAGAGTGCACCGCTTGCAGCGTGGTTTGCTCGATCTCATCTGCGAAAGCGGGAGTGAAGCCGGATGCCGAAAACTGTTTCGCACTGTAGTTTTCGCAGACGCTCAGCTCAGGTGTGCAGAACACCAGGAATTTGCTAGCGTGAAGGATAGACACCAGGACGCGAATGCACGAAGTGTATCGCTTATACGCAAAAAAAATCGATTGCCGGGCAGTGAAAAAAAAAAAGACACACAATTCTTAGATACCATAACTCTCGTGAATACCGATCTACCAATCTCCTCTTAGCTGTCGCTGTAAAACGCCCGCGATACGCATGTATACGGACGAAAAAAAGAGCGCCCGATCAACTTATCCTGAAATAACCTGTTCCTAGCACACGGATCTACCTCGCAGTTCCACATGGTGTAGGTTTGAAGGTTGCGTGAAGGGCACCCCTTGAAAGTGCGGCCTTTCCTATTATTATTATTATTATTATTATTATTATTATTATTATTATTATAAGTTTTTTTCTTTTCTTTTTTTATGGAATGTATCCTGTCACAATATGTATGGGTATGGCGCAAGTGGAGGACGGATCTCCCTACAGACATAATGTTTCTGGAAAACCGGAAGACATCCGTGCTTGATGTCTCACATGAACTTCGTACATCGCGAATTCCTTCTGCTACCTTTTCATTAGTTCTATATATACGCACCATTTCGGTGCTTCGCCGCTATAGCGAAATAAAAGATAACATAAGTTCTTAAATCAGTTTGTTCTGCCGCACTTTATCCTTCAAGGTACGCAGGCTGCGGAAAAAGTTTACCGCACTGACAAAGAATGGACGGCAGGCGCAGCTCTACAGAATAAATTTTGGTTGGCTACAATTGTCCTGACGCCCGTCACAGCATCCATAGCAACGTATCCTCAGTATTGATCTCGACGTATATCCAAATCATAAATGATACCGGAACAATTATTACTGGTGCATCTAAAACGACAACAAAAGTATGCTCACATGGCATATCGTGTTTCGGCTGAGGACTGTCCCAGGTTAATAAATATAGTTGCTTCACGACTAAATGATATTCGCCGATGA
Source organism: Dermacentor variabilis (assembly GCF_050947875.1). NCBI lineage: Eukaryota > Metazoa > Arthropoda > Arachnida > Ixodida > Ixodidae > Dermacentor > Dermacentor variabilis. Next base: position 178,856,936 of record NC_134568.1, read on the forward strand.
CAAAACGTCATGGCCGTGCCAGACTTCAGAATTTGATCGCATCGCAGAAAGAATTTAAAATTTAGAGATGTTGCTAATCACCTCTTTATTCAATGTTAGCGGGCATGTCGCAATTACAGAATTATAGTCAGCCACAACTCAAAGCGTAACCTTTTCCTGGAAACTGTCCGCCAAAGTACGATCAAGTATTCAAAACATGCAGCACAATGCGTTGCTGTTCCAGTTAACATATTTCCACATTGTAAAAAAAAGTAGTAAGGAAAACTGTTGACTGGAACGGCAATGCATTTCGCGGTGTACTTTCACACCGTGTATCTCGACACTGGTGCAAGGCATAGAGCCTGTAGCAATATCTGACTCTTCTTTTGCACGACGTACTTTCAACTGTAAGATGTAACTAAAGTGCATGTAGTGTTCGTTAGCAGTAGATGATGGCACTGTGGCACAGAAAAGACAGCGGCTAATAACAACGGAACTTGCGACCGCTAACAGCGCAGCCCTTCGCAAGAGCTCTCGCGTCTCAAACGTAAAGGACGGCGCAAGTGAAGCAAATCGTAAATTTGTCGGCCCTTAATCGAAGAGCCGAGCGCTAATAGAGACTGCAGTAATGAGCCCCTTTCCTCCTCTCCTTTCTGTCCGCCGGTTCTTTTTCGCCCCGCGCTCGTCTTCCGCCCCTTCTCGGTAATGGCGAGCGCGCTGCGCGGGGAAGGGTGGCGGCTTCTCCGCGCGCTGTCTCCGGTGTCCGAAGCTGCGGAACGCCCGAACTGCGGCTGCCAGGGCGCCTCCCGCCTCGGCGAGAGGCGCCCAGTGTATAATCTATTGATTTCGTATTTGGCCTTCCTTGGCTCGCTTTTGCAGCCGCAGATAACGGCACCGATCAATGATCTCGTCGGCCGCGTCCGGCGGCGTCTGAACCTCCGCTTTTTCTGGGGTGGAAATGCGACCGCGCCTCTCTCCTCCCCCGCGCGCAGAGCCGAGGATGCCTCGAAGCCATTCCTTGGTTCGCGCGGAGAAGAAGAGGCGCACGGCCGTGCACACGTTGCCGATAACGTCACTGGCCGAATCTGCCACACTCCCCCTCCCCCTCCCCCGTTTTTTTTTTCTTCTTCTCATCATCAAAATGGTTCCTCTCTGTGTAGACCACATCGACGAAGCGGATTGCCCCGCAAATGTGCCATCCTGCTCTTGCGAGAGAGGCCTCTGCGTTGTGGTGCTGGCTTTTACGACGTGCGCATGTGAAAGTTGCCCTCTGGTCAACCAATCGACACGTGCCGGTAATAATGCGCCAATGATTCAAGCGCTTAGTCAGTGTACGGGCAGCGCTAAACAGGGTAGCCAGTCGAATGAGAATTTGCTGCGCTGTCACAATAGAAGAATCTATGTTCGAAATGGTTATGATAATGGGGAGGAAGTGATCCCTGTAATATACGTTGGATGACGGCCGAGATGAATATTCTGTTTGCGTGCACGCACTTTGTGTGTGTGTGTGTGTGTGTGTGTGTGTGTGTGTGTGTGTGTGTGTGTGTGTGTGTGTGTGTGTATGTGTGTGTGTGTGTGTGTGTGTGTGTGTGTGTGTGTGTGTGTGTGTGTGTGTGTGTGTGTGTGTGTGTGTGTGCGTGCGTGCGTGCGTGCGTGCGTGCGCGCGCGCGCATGCGCACCCGGGTGCTTCTATAGTTCAGGACAGTGCGATCGTTTTTTTTACACTCTTACATTAATGATTGAATGATACAATCACGCATTGAAAATCTGGGTATTATGCTCCGTCTTTTAGCTCCTCTCGTAAAGTTCACAGTGAGTGCATAGTGCGATGTTGATCTGGAGACGTCTGCTCTTGCTGCTACGCGGACAGAACGCGGAGCACATGTGCCGCAAGATGTGGCAGATCCACTCCTCCCTCTTTCGACAACATCCCCCCGGCAGCCGCGAGTGCTCTCACGAGGGACGCTGCCTGTGCTGAGCAGGCAACGAGTTGGGGACCGAATTAGCGACAGCGCTGGGAGGAAATGCCGACGGAACAGGGACAACCTAGAGTAGCAGGAAACACGTCGACAACGATCGCGCTCTCGCGCCTTTGCGTTGGGGCAGTGCAATTGTGGTGGGAGGTTAAGTATAGATCCTGCAAGTAAGGGTTTCATCCATCGTACGGATCTTGACTTTGCTTCTTGGGCATCGTGATTGTGTGGCAGAGTGTGACGACGGCTACGGCTGACTTCGTCACTTGGTTGTACGCACTTGAAGTTTTATATATATATATATATAGCTTTGCTTCTTTGTCGATCTTTCGGTCCTTTTACTCTGTCCTCCCCGTACAGTGTAGCCAATCGGAACGTGCTCCCTGCCTTTCCTTTGCCTCCTTCCCTCACTTCTGCCTTTCCAGTAGGACTGTCGACTGCAACCTTCGCTCGAGTGCAAAAACGTGCTTTCCAAGCCAGCTATCGAACCGCCCGAGTCGCGCGAGTGACAGACACGGAAAGACTCACAAACCGCGATACGCAAGCAGGAGCCACAACAACGACACACACTGGCTCGGAACGCGCACCCGTTTGGCGCTAACATAGGAGCTTGCGACACGACTAATGGCGTTTGAAGTAAAAAGAAAACAGCTCGTTGCGAGAGACGAAGTTTGCGACCGCTCTAATCTCTTCATTCAACGTCGCTCGTTTGAGCCTCGGGACAGTGCGCGGGCGGTGAAGCTCCCTATTCTCCGAGCGCAGCGTGCCACGCCACTTAACGCCTCCGAAGCAGCACTGAGTGGAGCCGTGGTCTGTGCGAGTGGAGACCGTTCTTCGCGTCGGCTTCCCTGACAGTTCCATTAGGACTGCGTGGCTCCGTCGTCTTGGTCGCGCCGGCGTCCGTTTCCTGTCGGCCACCGAGTGGAACGACCGCAACACTGGCGCCGCGGAGACCCCTGAACTCTGAGCGGGAAGGATACGAAGGCGGAAGATTTACTGTTACGTGTGGCCGGGTTCGGTATATAAACGAGCCTCTCGGCGGAAGAGGAGCGAGCCCGCAGTTGCTGGTCGTTCCGCCGTTCAGGGGAGCGCTTAGCCAGATTGGAGCAGAACGTTGAAACCTTGCGACTAAGAGCGAATCGCATGGGGGGAAACAATGTTGACCTTTGTACATATGGCAATACAGTGTAATAGTGCATCGTATGACTAAATGCTTTAGCTACCTGCGTAAACTGACGGTTCCCATACAGTCACATGGGCTTGAAGTCGTGTAAGTATACCGTATGAACCAACGAATAACGATTCTTTGTCGTCAAAAACAAACGCGCTATTTTTATTTCATGTTATTCGCTACAGTAAGCTAATATTATCTATGTGCAGGAGCTATGCATATTTGCGAGCACAATTGGTCATATACAGTAACAGGAAAAGGGGCTGTTCGTAAAAAGGTCATTGTACAAGCGCAAGTCGTCCGTGCCTAAAATTCAGTGAGGCAGGGATCACCCCTTCATTGCGCTACAATATAGCACAGAAGCAAAGCTAAACATCTGACCAAAAATTCAGAGATCATATACCAATTATCAAAGGATCAATCAGTCATCTTAGTCATTATTAGTTTTCACTTGCATGGCCAGCTCGCTGAAATTTTCTGTTGAAGACACGATTGTTACAACATTTTGGCCTGGCATATGAGCTTGCCACAAGCTACTCACCCTTAAAGCTATGTCCCAGGGTACATCGTCAAAATGTAATGTCTCTGAAGTAATCAAAGACTGCTTTATTAATTAGCTGTAAGTGTGCCATTTTATTCTGGAATGTTCTTCAGAAAACGATAAAGTAGGCCACCGTACATTTACTGCCTCGTCCCTTCCCATTTCTCTCTTTTTTTTTTTGTTGGCGTAGAAAAAACAGCCCACTACGGCATGAGTTCCTTTGTCGTAACAGTTGACTGGTGACGGTCTTCCATAAATTATAGCGTCAGTTACAATCACAAATCTATTCGCGAAAGTAAAACAATGAGATATTGGAATTTCATGGTCCCACGTGGCAATAGTATCACAAACGACGACCTATGAAGCGAGATAGTGATAATTATGTTGACTATCAACTAGAGACTCCTGTAGCTCTCACATATATTCGTTCTGTGCATATTTATCGCAGCTGAGTCACTGTTTTCATTGCTATTTGCATGCATTCTTTCATGTCGTTTTTTTTTAATGCGATATCATTTGATGGCTCATGAAGCGCAACATCCGGCGCCGTGGCCGGAGATGGCACGAAAGTCACGCGTTCACAGGGACGCGCTCGTGCCACTGCTCGCGCTTCTTCCACAGCTGGCTCCGATGGCGCTCATCATGCCAGCGTTCCCATACTGCCCCTCCCTCTGCGAAGGCGCTGACGGCACTGGCGCACTTCCAGTCGGTGCGGTGATTTTTGTCGCGCGCTCCGATGGACAAACCTTCATCGGAGATGGTACAAAAAGTCACGTGGTCACAGAGATAACCGCGCCGGTGGCCGGTCTATATATACATAGCGCCGCGCGTCGCTGTGCTGCCAGTCGGTGCGGCGATTTCGGTGAGTTCTGTCGTGCGCTCCGATGGACGAACCTTTGACTTCGACTTCTGGATCAGTAGCTGCGCCCGGCTCCTTTGGACGTCCGTGCAAGTATACGCGAAGGAGGCCGAAGCATGTGATTCGAGAAATGATACAAGTCAACGTGAAAACAATACCATCACGTTTCGTAAAACGAGTCGTCATTGGGAAGACGTCGCAAGCTTTTGCATTCATTCACGCAGGGATAACTAAGGGCCCTTTACATTCTCATTATCGTCCTCGTATTAATTTTTTTTAAATATATGATGTGTAGGAGACGTTATTAACGTCCGAACGTTTCGCCAGAGCTATCCGGCGGGGACATATATCGGAGCCTCATAAAACCTGCTGAACTTATTATTTTTCGCGTTGATTACTTACCAAATCAACTTATTATTCATTTGAGCAAAAAACTTGCCAGTTGCGCTATTATAATACGTGTAATGAAGAAGGAAGTGAATTTGGAAAATTCAGCGATTCGGGCTAGTTGTTCGGTCATTCTGGAATCCTATATATCGATAAAACGACAAGGACATACAAGAGAACTTTCACACATGGCGCTAGCGGTGTGTTGAAAGTTAGCGGTGCGTGTTGTGGTTCTTATGTCTGTCATCGTCATTCTTGCGCTACTTAAGATCCCAGGATGAATGAAGGGTTTGTTAACGCCTACTGTAAAGAAATAATCGATGACGCTAATCACCCAAGTGCATTAGGCTTGTTCCTACTTAACTTTGTTGGATTTTATCGCTGTTGTGGTTCGTGCACGAATATTGCCGTGCATTCCCATGTGTTTCCCGAGGGCGCAGGATCGAATCCCGGCCACGGCAGCCGCATTTATATGGGGGTGAAATGCAAAAACGCCCGTGTACCGTGCATTGGGTGCACGTTAAAGAATCCCAGGTGGTCAAAATTAATCCGGAGTCCCTCACTATGGCGTGCCTCATAATCACATCGTGGTGTTATCCCGTAGAACCCCATAATTTGTTTTAATTTTTAACCCCCACGCGTTCTATGAGTTATAGTTCTGGTTAGAGCCAGAGGATTCCACACACGCATTTTTCTTCTTTTATTTTCTTTTAACGTTGCGCATCGTGATCACATTGGTTGAATCGTACCAGCCACTGTTTTAAACCTGGCTCCTTCGTGACAGTGTGCGACAAGTACGCTACCATGCAGCACCTCTCGCTTCATTCGCAGTGGAAGTGTATAGCTGCAGCTCTTTTCAGAGGCAACGCAAACCTCGCTCACGATATCAGAAGAACGAAGTGGCACAAGCGGGTTACGACACGGACACGCTGGTGAGAAATACCGGGAAGCAGACGACGATCCCTGTGATAGCGGGTGCTCGAGCGTTCCCATCTCGCACATCCGAGGGCGCCTTCAAAACCGTGCGAATGAGCTCAAACAACCGGTCGTACAGCGGTAAAGGCCTCAGTACCACCGGCTGGCGAGGGAAGCGTGGGGCTTAAAAGGGGAGCCAGTCAATTTGTCCTATGCCACTGGCAGCGTGACGCAGAGCGGCGACGATCGCGTCAACGAAGACGGATGGCCTGCCGCGTCTCAGTTGCTCCGCACGGGAAGGAACTCTTTTCCTCGCTCGCCAACGCGGGGGAGGGCTTCAGCGAACGCATCGCTCCTTAGCACCGCCACTTCTCGCCCCCCCCCCCCCCTGCCCCCGGTTCCAGAATTCGTCTCGAATTCACATTTGCTCGCAGAGGCAGCCCTGCAGTATCCGACGGAACCGGCGCATCCGAAAACCTCGCTTCTTTTCACTATGCTCGCGGTTGCATGTGCCCAAAATATTGCTCGATAAGCTCGTCAGCAGCCCGCGGCTGTAATGTGGAAACTGCTTCTGGTTTTCTTCTTTCACTGTTTCGTGTAATTTACGGTTCAGTGCAATGCAAACCTGTCTATCTAGACACAATATATCTCGTCAGTACGAAATTTTCGTATTATTACACAGCTCCCGGTCATTTCGAGACGGATACATTACCTTCTCACCTATAGTGGACATTGAACAACGTAAAAAGTCTGCGTCTCGCTGGTTGGGGCAATCAAGACAAATGTAGTTGCAGATCGAAATTCATTAAAAATTGAGAAGATGGGATAAGTAAGCAACTTCCTCGGGATTGTACTTAAAATAGTGCCGTATATTTTATTACGGCTCTGAGTAGTAATTGGACAAGTAATTTAAACGTTTATTCTAATTTACTTATTAACCAATACACTCAGATGATCTATCCTATAAAATGCGAGACTTAGGGTCTGCCATCCGAAGAGTTCCAGTCCTGCAAAATTTTAACGCTGCTGCTAATTTCCGCACAGTAATGAATCCCGGCCGATTTAACCCAGAAAACAAAGCTAAAATACCGAAGCGTGCAACCGCGACGCGCCTCTAGCTGAAGTCAATCAGCAATGTGACTGCGCCTCATCGTCAAGCGCGCATGAATCGATCGGTGATCGTGGCTTGATAACTGCGCTCGGTTGTACTCGAGAAAGTGGGTTAATTAGCTCATTTTGCGTATGCTTAAGAAATTTCGAGAGTTTTCTGAAACACCCCATATAAAGAAAGAATATTGACGCGTGTACTTGTTTATCTTTCACGGGTGAGCGCTTTTCACCGCCTCACAAATGTTACCGCTCAGCGCGGGACGCACCCGCATGTATCCGAAGTTTCTCGAGTGTTATCGATGGTTCTGTCACCGAAGCTTATGTAATCGGATTGCATGTGCGGCGCGAATTGCGTAGAAATTTCGGGAAGACACGCGGACACCACCGATTACTCTGGAACTTTCGATGACTTGTTTATAAAAGCCGACGTGCTTGACCGGCAGATCAGATTTCGACGATCGCCGACCGTGTTCGCCGCTATTGCTGTGCCTTGAGTGTAACTTGGTTTTGTGGGCACAAGTTCGCCCAATAAAAAAGTTTTGTCATTCACAGTTTTACAGCTGTACACTCCAAAAACAGTTGCAACCTTTGGGGTGTATTCTTGCGGCGAAAACGCCTTTTGCGGCGCCGTTTTTAAGCGCGCGGCCTTGCGCGCGCTTATTTCCGCAGTGAGGACGTACCTTTAACGGCCTCGTACCGGCCCTTCACCATGAAAACACTAAATACATTTCCACTTCTTCAGCAACACGTGTGGCACGCCGCGTGACCTAACTATACATACGTTCCGACCTACACTGCTTCATCTAGCACTGTCTCGCTGAAACCTACGTAATAACCACGGCGCGTCTACCGTGGTTGTTGTGTATAGGCGCGGATGGTGGTTGTCGCTGTTTGATTTTTTTTTCTTTTTATTTGGTGGGGGGGGGGGAGCGAGGGAACGCTACGACCGCTGCAGTCGCCGTGGTGGCGTGTCCGCTCTTCTCAGTGTGGTCGTTAGCCACTCAGTTTCAGACAGCGAACGTGATCAACGACATCCGAGGAGTTTTCTGCGCTGCGGCGTGCTCGGTAACGAACGCCACGAATGGTGATCAGAAGCTCTCTCGTCTCGGGCCGGGTCAGCAGTTCTTGTCGGCGCGTCTGGGGCCGGCTGCTGTGTGGCGCCGATTTGTGTCAAGCGTAATTAGAAGGCGCGCTGGCCTAATGAAATCCGCAGATTGCATTCGTTGGTGCAGGCGAGGTTTGGTCGATAAAACGACGGGCTGTCTGTCGACAGCCAGACGCTGCGGCAGCCTCTGCCCGGACATACGGCGCGTGAATGAGCCTGCTGGTTCTTCAGTTATAGCTTCAATCGCCGCGCAAGCGCCATCACTGAGAATCTGACGGGACAGCAGCACTGCTACGTTTACTGCAGTGCGAAAGTTTTATGCTAGAAAGGACCACTGCGAGTTGCTAGTGTAGGGGCTCACACGCCTTTGCACCTGACGAGCCAAATGTGGTTGTCTTTTAACTTGTATATCGCCTGAAGCGAGAGCCAAATGAGCCTTTCGCTACCGAGTATACAGAGTGTCCCAACTAACTTCAGCCAGAGTTTTAAAATATGCGAATGCCACAGAGCTGGACAGAACCAAGGTAATGTTGTTTGCCGACTCCTGGAGTTAACCAGGTTATTTCTTGCAATCAGCCTAATTATATAGTTAGTATTAATTAATTAATCAACTTCTTAAGATATCACGTTTAGATTAAAACTGTCCATCCGAAAATTGTAGAGCAACATGAAAGCTCCCGATGCAGCTTTCTCTTGCTCAATACGTGCTATATTAAAGTGTTTTCACAAGCATGAAAGCAGCCCGCGAATACACGAAAAAATTGGCTGCGGCTTAGCTCAGCTAATCCCTGGAGATGCAAAGCGAAAGCTTGGTTTAGCCTGGTTAAGTCTTGGTTTAACTTGATTAACCTTTGATTTAGCTGTAATTATTATACTTAATTATACAATAATCGTTAAGCGAGGTATGATGGCTGTGCCTAGGTCGGTGGCTAGACATTATTGGGATTAGGCTTGGATGGACACGCATCGTTAGACGGTGTGACGCCTGTTGTGCCACAGGGAAAGTGCTAGACATGCAAAGAGACGCCGCGAACATGCGCAGCCTCGAAGCACAAACGGACAGGGCGCGAACGCGGTCGCTACATTCATTTCGACGGTGCGACGCCTGTTGCATTCCGGACCTTCTCTCGTAAGGCAGCTCGCCTGGCGATATCCGCGGGGTGGTCAGACGCCGCTTGGCGACGACGGCTCAAGGTCTCCAACTCCCGCGCAACGCTCAGAGAAGACGGCCCGGCCTCGCTCTCATCCACAGCCAAGCTCGCACTGGCTATGCGAGCGCGGCGCTCCTCTTAGCCAGGCGCGCGGGAGTCACGTGGTCAGGTGGCGACCCAGCTGCGGAGAGCGCAAGCGCCAATCCTGCGGCGGCGGCGGAGCCGGCGCGGCGAATCACGTGATGCGTTGCCAAGGCTACGGTGCAGTTGCGGTCAAATGAAGGTCAAATTGCTGGCGACGGCGAAACTCGGCTCGACGCAATTAATAAAGTTTTCGCTTTAAATTGCCGCGCGACTGGCTGCTCGGGGAACTTTGCATCTCGCAAGATATCGGCAGTAATGTCTGTCGTGCTTTGAAAAGCTAAATATGGATACTCTGCACTGATAGTACGATGATGACAACTGTAAAGTTGCCTGGTCAGTGTGTCTAGATGTAAAAACACATGAGGGAGAAGGGAGGGAAAGAGATAAATAGAAGGCAGGGAGGTTAACCAGAATAACGTCTGGTTGGCTACCCTACACCGGGGGAATGGGAAAGGGGCAAAACAAAGTTAACAGGGAGAGAGAGGAAGGGAGGAAAGAAGGAAATTGCGGTGAGTTCGCTGACGTGTGTGGTCTTACAGATATTGGCTTAATAGTCACAACTGGTCGCACAAGCCCGTTTCCTTAAGAAGCACAAAACACATGAGAGTTACGTTTATGAGTCGGGGTGCACCTTCTTTCTATAGTTAGCTGATACATGCGATGGAGTCGTCTACCTCCGATGACTGGCGCTTGTTCGTGCTCGTAGTACGTAGTCTTAGAGCTCGTAGGGCCCGGGCTTGGGAACACAGCAGACAGCTGCCGCCCGGAAGAATTCTGAAACAGGTTGAAATGCGAGAAGTGAATAACAACCAATCAGACTAAGTTGGGAGTTTCTTCCAGCTGTTTTCCAAAATTTAGCGATGGTTTTCTTTTGGCAAAGTCGGTTGTATTAGTGTAAATGCATGACTTGGAAACGAATTGAACCAGTTGTAATGGAATTTAGCTGTGTGCACAGTGTCAGAAAGAAAACTAGCGGCGCTGTGCGCCGGTGCAACGCTCCAAAGCTGGAACGAGTGCTGTTTGCAGTTGCTCCTAAATTTCTCACCGCGTTGAATGAGAAAACAGCATCTTCTGCTTGCATCGCTAAACTAAAGCATGCTATGATAACGATATGTCCCCTCGCTGCATAACACGTGTCATGATCAACTTCAGACCTTCCGATGTAGTTATAATTTCTGCTGCCGTGCCTGCAGACAAAATACATTAGCGAGAATATTCCTTCTGCTTAAAGCATTGGTAACGCTAATGCTGGGGCAGAAAACTATAAACAAAAAAGTCAAATGAAGGTTACACGTACATCACTATAATTTGTCGGAGCGTCTGTCTGAACAAAGCACACTCCGCTATTTGAAACATCAGCAAGATGTTTAAAATAAACAAAAAGAAAGCAGTGTTCTACTTGCCGGGAGAAAAGAAGTCGTCGCGAGGGGAGTGTTTCGAACAAACCGGTTAATTAGCAGTCACTTTTTCCCGGTGCGGATGGTTCTTATCCAAGTCGCTGTCCGATGCGAGTCGTCTGCTTATTTCTGTAAACGATGAAATCGTACATTGCTGTTTTTCCACCGCGATGACACGCATAATAGTGCACAACACAAGTTTCTTGAGATCCGTCTTTTTTTTTTCTTTTTTCATTTTCAGCCTCGTACGCGGCGGCATCACGAGGATTTAAGAACTGCGACGCATTCAGCGCATGCTGTGATAGGACACCCTCTTTCGCTTCAAGCCTTAAACTGGATCGGCTGCTTCTCGGCGCGGCCGCTAGGCGGCGAGCACTTGCTTTGAGTCGTGAACAGTGTGTTTTGTAGAGACGTGTACGTAACGAACAATAACTAATTATTTGTAATCAATTGCATTTTTTGTAGTTTTGTAATTGATCGATTGCTTTTTATTCAGTAACGCTCACTATAACTTAATTGTTTAACTACTTGTTCCAGGAACCAATTACATGTAACCAGCTACTTTACTGGCAAGACACGCTGCAACAGGCGACACAGCTTTGAGCACTTGAATTTGGCGGGAACCACAGTGGAACGTTCGGGGTCGTACCACGCAGCAGCCTCGCTATTGCGCATTTTCATACAGGCAGACATAAGCGTTCAATGTTTCCTCATTTTAACGCTCCACCAGATGTTGACCAACAAATTGAACCGGCTCGATAGCGGTGGAAACTATGGTCGTTGATGTCAGGGGAGACCTCTGCGGTGCATTAGCGGCTGTGGCGTTGCGCTACTAAGCACAAACTCCTCCCCTTGCCCCCGTGCAGGGTAGCTAACCAGGCTCAGTCCTGGTTAGCAAACTGCTTTTGATTCATTCATTTCCCTCTTGAATTAGCATACATTATCTTAGATATGATCAGGTTGTCCAAGTGCTACACGTGGTGCAAATGTCGTGGTTCAGCATAAAGAACAAACAGCATGATATATCGAATAGGAATAACAGGCGTTGAATTTTATTTAGTTTTCCAGCTTCGCATTAAATGTCATATACATTAAGTCATACATTTTGTTTTTTTTTCATATTCATAAACACTTTTCAGCGATCTTTATTACTCATAGCGCCTTAGCGCATATAGAAGGGAAATGGTATAGGAAAAGACGCATGCTTCCAACCTCTCCACCTGATCCCCCAGCTAAATCTGTCTAACAGTCGTTGATCCACACGTGCAGAGGTCCGTCGGTCAAAACGAACTATGTCGGGCTACCCGTTAGTGTTGACAGCTTTCGCCAGCACCTACTTAGCATTTTTCATTACAGCACTTCGCTGGCTCATAAAGCAGTCGACAGTGCAGGTAAAAAAGCACCGCCAGATAGGGCGTGTAATGGGAGCGAAGTTCTTCTTGATCGTAGCGGAAGCTCCTCAGAAGCCTTGGCAACGAAGCTGTAGCGGAACTCAGCTAAATCCCCTCGCAGCATGCTCGTTATTGGGAAACGCGGTAGCTCGCGCGCGCTGTTAGACCCGCTGCACTCGTTGCGCTCTGGCGAAAATGAGGAGGGGGTCTGGGAGAGTGGGGGGGGGGGGGGGTTGCTGCATGTCATACACGGGTAGGCGAATGAGCGACGGGGAGGTGGGCGGAATAGGAGCACTCGCCGCGACAGCGTCGTCCCTTTAGTGCTGCAAAAGCCTGGCTGTTTCGCGAGAGAGGAGCTTACGCGTAGCTTCAGGTGAGCCGCTGGCTTCCTGAAACACAGAGAGGTTAAAGAGCGTGAAACGCGAAAATCGATGCGTTGCCCCGGGCAGCTCGCAGAGGCCCCCGGCTGGCTCCTCGCGGCGGCCTTTTATGAGCCATATGATAAAAGCTTTGACGCGCGCGAGACACACCGGCCGCCGGGTCGGTGAAAAGAAGGGGGGGGGGGGGAGGTCTCCGCCTCTCGCGTTCCGTCATTGTTCTTGTGGCCGCGGCTCTGCTTCCTTTCTGTTTTTATTTCTCTCTCCGCGGCGCGCCGTATTCATCACGCTTGTCGGTCGCTCCGAGAGTTATGCCTCTGGGGCGAGAGCTAATATATTGTGTTCCGCCAAATGACAGCCATCAAGCGACCCACTCGCACTTGTGCCGACGCCACGATGGCACACGACGTTATGGCCTGCTCGACGATTCCCCGCGAAATAAATATTTCCGCGCGCCAGGAAGAAACAAGGGCGCGAGCCCGCGTTGGCTTTCCCCTCCCCTCTGCCTCGTCCCGTGTGACGCTGGCCCCAACGGCCGCGATTCTTCGGCCCGCGGCTCCGACGTGTCTCGCAAGAGTGGCGTGCCTGTCGTGAGTGCGGATTAGCGACACACTCGGCTCCTTAGCAACCAGCGGCAGGAAGAACAGAAGGAACGATATATATATATATATATATATATATATATATATATATATATATATATATATATATATATATAATGTGTGTGTGTGCGTGCGTGCATATATCGAGGAAGGGGTCCTGTCTTCGGCGGCTTTCGCGTATCGACGAGGTAGGAGAAATGCGAACAGATTATGACTACATTGCGGCGAAAGCGGAGGAGATATAACTTCCGCGTCATTCAACTGCTTCTTTACGACCTTTCGAGCGGAGTGACATTTTATTGCCTGAAAGGGAACAAGCGCCAGTCGACGCGCTTCTACAGATGTCATACCGTCTGTCAAAGTAAGCAGTAATAAGTGTTGCATGTAGCCTTTCCTATCGACAGAAGTCTGGTTGTCGGCTTGTGAAGCATTTCTTTGTTGCTGAAGAGTGGAACTCGTCGAAAAGTGGGAAGCTGCAACTATGTTACCTTACGTCCTTGCATTGTTGATGGGGAACGGAATGTTTGCGCGATATTTGTAATTTTTGAAACTCTTTCTTACCGGCGCTGAGGAGGCTGGTGATAAGGAGATGTGGATGTCTTGATATATTGTTTCAAAGCAAAATCAGTATTTGCGCACGCAAGCGAGAAGTATGTATACGATCAATATCTATAAAGAATCAGAGGCTACCCAGTGGGCCAAAACATCGAAATAAATTTACTTCTGTTTACTAATGGTCAGCAAATAAAGTGCGCTCAATTTTTGCAAATAAAGCGTCTATTCTGTTCTTTATCAGTATAGTTTTGATGGCAAGGTCAACTGTAATAAACTCGTTGTATCCGGGCTCGACGGTATGCGTTAAACAAAGGGCACAGCACAGTTGGACAAGTCGGCTTGTGTGGGTACTCATCTTGGACACTTTCCCGATAGTGGATGAACGCAGTAGGGGCATGCAAAATAGAAGTTTCTCAATGTTTTCCTTCATATGCGGTAAAAGTCGAGCGCGGCGCCATGAACCGACAGTGGTCGCGCCGTTGTTCAGGTGGAGAACTTCTGTCGCCGCCTGTCACAAGTAATTTGTTAACAAGTGCGCCGTTTTCGATCGTCCTCTCATCAGGGAGCAGAAAGAGCGGCAGCTGCTGCCGTGCCCGCGGCTCCAGCTCAATCGGGAGACAAGCGTAGCAGCCATAGTCGCGGACGGCCCCCGGTGGGACTCGCAGTCATTCCCGTGAAACCCGCGGAAGAGCAGCGGGGCTAACATTTGGGGGCCTCGTGCTAACGGCGACGCAGGATCACAAAAAAGGGATAGAAGGAAACAGCGCCGCTGCGAAAGTCTCCTTTTATCGGCCGCTCTTTTGTGCGTACATTGCGAGCACTTGAGCACAGCAAAGCTGCAAGCTCCAGGAGTGTGTAGTATACTGCAGCAAAGCTGTCGATTTGTAGCGTTATCGCCGGCGCACGGCCGAGTAGGTTCCGTCTTCTTTGTTCCTTACGGTGAGAAATTAGGATTTTTTCTTGTCTTCCGTCCTAATTGGCTTTTTTTTTCATCTGAATTTTATGTGATCAACGCTCAGTGGATTTTACTGTACGGAAGATGTAAACGCATCAAAGAAGACTCGCGTGATGAATGAGAGTGAGCGAAATGGAGCGTGTGCGTGCGTGCGTGCGTGCGTGCGTGTGTGTACGCGTGCGTGCGTACAATGTGCGTATAAAATTCACTGTGCAACGGCATCCGTACACATAGCGCAAGTATGCTAAAGATTCTTATGTTAAAACCTTAAATAACAGAGGACTTCGTCCCTTTTCTTTTTAGGTCGGAAACACCTGTCATACCTGAATGGCGATTCGTCACTGCTCATTAAAGAAAAATGCGATATGTCCTTTCCACTCTTAGCATAATTTTCGGGGGTCTCGTGTTCCATGTACAATCAGAAATCAACGGTTTCTGGCTATTTTGGGCATATACTGTATGCATATATTTTGGGCATATAGTCTCAATCGTAAACTTCTTAAAGTTGTTTGGAAAAACTAATGAAATTGTGAGGTTAACCGCCTCGAAATAGCACAGTCGGTGTCAATTATTCTTTGTAATCTTAGCCTAAGAAAATTTTCATTGATATTATCACTAACTAAAAATTGCAAAGCTCACAGAAATGATCTTCCCTTTACTTCCATTAGAGCTGAGCATGTTGTCTAACTTTTAAACAAAAGATCTTAATTTGTGAGCATTAACAGGCAGAATTCTGTTCAATTCGAGATCAATACCTGGATTTCTCGAGGATCCGTTCTTGACACTTTTCTGATTGTTTGTAAATAAAATTTTGTCGGTAATTACGCTCCTCGTGCATGCTGACGACGACATTTACAAGCTGTTCCCGACTGCACTGGCCTCCATAAAGAAAGTGTTTCTGTTTTTCCGCTGTCAGCTCGTTCATTGACAATAAACTACCATAATATTTCCCCAAGACCGTGGTATTTAGTTATACGCGCAGAACGCACCACGCATAACCTTTATACACTCTTCGAGAAGCCCTATTGCCTAGAATTGGCGAAAATAAAGACTGCACCACAAGAAAGCGCTAGGCCTACCTCAGCATAGTAGATATAGGCGACAACATTCTCGCATTCTCGGCATTGTGTGTCAAATACCATCCAGAAGACTGCCGTAGCTCTAAAGCCTTGGGATATCTGCCTTCGGGCACTAGAGTATGCCTCTGTATAGCGTATATACGCGCAAATGAAATACTGACCTCATTCGGTGTGTTCAGAACAAATTTACGGGTATATTTTAAGCATCCCGTTTGTCGTTCTAGTGAGCGTAGTGCGGCCCTTTTGAAATGTGTCTCAATTTATGCCTCTGAAGTCAACACGTGATAAGTCGGGCCTTTTTTTCCCCTTAAGTTGGTTCATATTGTCGCGGTGCAACGAAGATAGGAAACGAGGACACATACGAGTATAACAAAAACTGCTTGTTTTAGTACTCGAGCCCTAGAGAGGACTTCTTCGTCTTCTAATCTCCACTATCCCGATGCACGAGCCGAAGCCTACTAAAGATCCCATCGTTCTCTTTGTCGTCTACAAAGAAGAGACGCGGCAATATAGTACGAGAAATTTCCCAATTAAAGCTCGTTAATAATATACAATATTGCAGTCTTCTTTACTTTCTGCCTCGTTGCACTATAACTACTGTTTCGTGGTTTTAGGTGCCCAAACTATCATCTGATTATGAGGCATGCTGAAGTGGGTTCTCCTGACTGAATACGAAAAAAAGAAAATGACGTACAGCGCGAAGGACAACGACTGAGAGAGACGACACACACTGCACTGACTTCCAACAATGTTTTATTGCGTTGCCACATCATGCGTATATATACAAGCGGCGGCATGCGCAGAAAATGAAAGGCAATCACAAGGGGTGTTCTATAGCAAGTCATTGTACTAAGAACATGGTCGCTCGAAAAAAAAAAAAAACGTACATTAGCATTTCTATCTGTTGAGATACAAGACTTCACTAGGTGTCAGCGTGATAGAGGAAGCACTAACGCGCAAACTAACCAGTTTTCTGATGAAATCAGCTTCTATAATTTCCCGCGTGAGCTCTGAGCTGTGTCTCGCTAAAACTTCCGTATCTTCAAAGAGGGGCACGCAGCCGACGTAGCCGCAGTCCCGGAAATGGATGCCCAAATGGCCTTGAACAGTGTTAACTATGAACGTTGTTGTAGTGCTCTCTTAAGCGATCCTTTAAGCACGTGCCTGTCTGTCCAACATATTTACTGCCGCAAAAAAGGGGAATCTGGTAAACCACATTCGTTGCGCAAGTCACAAAACGTTTTCTGTGCCCGACAAAGCCACAATTCTGACGTGATTTAGGCGCATTTACACGTTTACAAAGCCTTGCCAGCTTTTCCGGTATTGAGAAAACCATAAGCATTTTCATTTTCATTAATTAATTTATTTACTACTACTACTACCGCCGCAACTACTGGTCTGGCGCTTCCCCTTTCGGATAGAACTGCGGCCCCAAATTATACGGATGATACTCACGCTGCTGAATATTAACAGGCGCTGAGAGGTCTCAAGAGCTTCAGGTGCGGAACGCCACATGGGACTGCAGTCGGGTCAAGACCGTCGTTCAGCAGCCATCACTAGCCCATGCGGCTGGAAGAAGGGAACGACGAAGGCGGTGCGATATCTGCGGGCGAGCCAAGTCCCGAAAAAAGGGACCGCGAATGTGTGCGCAGCGCAGGGCGGCGGAATAAATCAGCAGCGGCACAAAAGCTACGGGCGGCGGCGTCGCGAGCGCACGGTGTCGCTTCCGCCGCTGCCATGCGCCCGCAGACGCAAGATTACACGCGCACACACGCACGCACGCACACTGGGACTGGAAAGAGGACGCCTCCCCCGACGCTGCTCCCCCGTCAAACACTGTGACGCGTGCCAAGAAAAAATAGAGAGATGCCAGAAAGCACACAGACGACCAAACACTCCGACGGTGGAAGGTAAAAATACTGTATATATTTAAACGCAACCGAAGTGGGAAACTAGAAGGCCTCAAGAAAACGCTGGGGAAACGAAGGAAACCAACTCACGGAGGTCTCCGACGGATGTCGTTCATCATGCGGCTGAATAAGGAAACTGTCTCCCGCGGTCGCACCCACTGACGTTTTCTTTCTTTCGCCTTCCGTCTTCTTTATTATCATTATTTTTCTTTATTGCTTCACTTTTTGATACGAGTTATGTTCCCCGCCGTCCGGGATATCTGTTTTGTCGACTATAATGCAATGCGTCTAATTTAATGTGCTACTTTTTTGCGTTAATTTCTTTTTGCTTTCATTTCTTTTCTTTTTTCTTTCTTTCTATCTGGCTTTCCTTTTCCTGCTGTTTTTCCTTACTTAAGACGCGCCAATTAGGCGACAGTTATATATCGACAGCGCGCACTGACACAGTCGGCAGACTGCATTCACTGTCGTCAAAGTTTAGACCGAGCCAAATGCGGAAACGAGCCGGCTATCAACATGTACACGGTCATTTCGAAATTCTAGTAGGCAACTCGTCTTGGCAGATTCATTGAAGCAACACAACCCATATCAGCATAGCTTGAGTGCTTCTGGAAGTTAACCGGGCTCTCAAACCCAGATTCTCCTCCTGGCGCCCTGGCGACTACACTGACGTTGAGGCACTTGTGTGTGCCTTACAGAAATCGCGTAGCCACTTGAAGTTCAAAGTGCATTGCGGATCGATACGCCTGATCAAGCTATAGCATATACAACTTCTCCTTGCCGTATTGAGCGTATATTTGTCTGTCTGTTTGTTTGTTTGTTTGTTTACTTCTAACATAATGTTAGCCTCCATGTGGAGGCTAATTATGTGTGGTGGAACTGCAAAGAACCGCCCTCTTCGTAATTTTACAAATTGAAAGTGTTGCAGTCATTGAGCGAATGTAGCTGTGTAACCTGAATAATACTATCAATCAGTATAAGTGGGCGAAGGCAATTCGGGACTTCTTGCTCCAATGATGATCACTGAACGATCTCGATAACTGTCCTTTCATAGCACAAAAACTGCTTGGATTGTAGAGTGATCCAAAGGCGCAAATTAGAGCCCTAGCTAGGTGAAAGCTTGCCTTTAATATGTCTTTATACGGACAGTGATAATGTAACTTATTATGGACACCTATTTATTGTTTTCTTTTTTGCGTGTGTTTCTATGTATGTTTTTGCTTTATTTTATATTGACGTTTTCACATATATGTGTATTTTCCAGTATGTGCTGCTTATTTTTTGAACGCCATTACTGTATTATTTGTGGAAGTGTCTCAACGCTCCCGTACATTGGTGATTGATGCTGTTTTCCACTTTTTTTTAAATATTACATCGTTTTCTTCAACTGCGCTTGTTTTCTTTAGCTGAACATTTATGTACACATTGCACCAAGTGTCTTTTCGTGCTTAATACATTGCTCATGGGTTCAAGCAAGCCGACGCTAAATGCCCTTTATTGTGTGTGTATACGTGCGTTCATGTTTTTGTGTGCATTTGTTTCACTCCTTTCCTGATGTTAATTCTACCTATTAATTTGACAACGAAATGTCGTGGAAGAACCGGCCACCAAGCTCCGAAAAATGCTAATATCATCAAACAAATCAATGAATAAACCTCGCTGCCTTACATGCTTAAGGTGCAAAGGTCAACGAACTCGGGCCGAGCGCGGCATGGGCGGGGCGATGGTTTCGCTCTATCGCAATTCTCCTAAGTGACCGTGCGCTAGACACTGAACAACTCTCCATCTAAACTTCGAAGCCCGGCAACGAGAATCGAACGAGACGACCAAAGGCATTTTCTTGCGCTTCTAAGAACTGCGTTCGCTGTGGCTGTCATCTCCTGCGGCACACGACCGCCGCATGCACGTCGCACAACGGGTGGCTGCCTACGACGAGCTACTCCATGATGACTTTCGCTCGTAAAGCTTCCTGTACGCAGAAATGCAATAACATAAAGCGTGCGTCTTGCACGCCTTCCGAAGTCGAGACCCGGACAGCCGAGAGGAAGGAAGACATTCCATGCAATACGCACACGCGCCTAGCACGTCCGCATTCGCGGACGCCCATACTTACTAGCTAACAATATATCGCACATTCTTGTGCATTTCAAGCTCTGTCTTCTCGTAGGCGAACGGCACATTACTGTTCGTTCTGTTGCTTGCGCGTCTGAAAACTGCATGGTACATCTGAATAACCTTTTTTTTTTTCAGTTTACCGGCGTTTTGTTTGTATTATCAGTAAGATCGAGTTCGAACAAAATACCTCTTCACGACCGTTTGCCTTTCATTTCTCAATGAAAGAAGAAAACGTAAACGGATGCGTAGAAGACGAGGCGAGCTATTTGTAATGCAAATGCGCATGTTTCTCGGGGAAAAAAGCGGCGCCGACATCCTTCAACATGAAGGCATCGACCGCACGAGTCTCACTGCTAAAGGCTGCTTCTTTTTGAAATAACGACAACTTTAAAACGGGCACGCGTCGCCCTAGCATAACAAGTTTCTTCCATCCGATGATTCTGTGTTCATTTGTGCCGTCCCGCCGTAGTCCCTGGTGAAAGGGAATAAGTTTAGTCTCTGTCGAGAGAGAGGGGAAAAAAAGCAATACTCTCAGCACAGGGCGGCGCGAGCAATTACAAGTACCTGTGCAGCGGAGAAAAAAAAAAAAAAAAGAAGGAAACTAAACGTCGGCTTATTTCGCTGCCGAAATGATTGCGTGCCCGTGCGCGTGTTATTTTTCGTGTTATTGCCGGTAGCAGCGTGAGGTTGTGTTACTGAAATTGCTGACGCACTATGTAACGTTGCTTTGGAGAGACGTGAATTGCTGCAGCGCCTTGCTGTGGCGGTCGAGCGTGCCCGCGCGCTTTATACTGTTACAGCAGCTGTTTATTAAATAAACATTTGAACGCTTGCGTAGTGTCGCAGATTCGGGATCCGTGATGATCTTACTCACTCCCATGCAGCTTCTTCCCTAATGTCACGAAATTGTTGGGGAAAAAATTTATGCCCGCCTTTATGACGGCGTTAACAAAACTTTGAAGCTACTAGTGTCATTTACAAAAAGGAATAGGCGCCACTTGCGCTCATGTCGAGCTATCGACACCATTTCATCGATATATATATATATATATATATATATATATATATATATATATATATATATAATAATAATTTTGATACTTCTGTGACATTGACAATAGGGTTACAGGGCGTTTCTTTCTTGCTGATTCTTACGAACAAAAAGAAACGGACGGCGGCTCTGGGCTCTTTCTTTCGACCTTTTCATTCTTGTGCCTAAACGTTAGACAAATAGAGAAACACTCTCCAAGGCATAGTGAATCATGCGATGCTTTTACTAGTTCATTCTCTTTTCCCTTGGTGCGGCTAGGTTAATGAACTTTTGGGAGCGCTGTAAACTATAAAATGGGAGCACCCAATGAGGAAAGGCGTGTAGCCACTCTTTCCATATACACAAATCTCTGCAGTAATTCACAATGAAACCTTCAGGTTCAATTTCTTCGAACTGGGGCGACTTTAGCTTCGGATTTATTTCACAGTCTGATGTATCCAGTTCCCGGCTTAATGCAATGTATAAACTCTTAAGCTGAACTTTCTGGAGCAGCTTTCTTTTTTATATCTCACTCTACAAGAACAGACACGGCGACAATACGCGCAGAGGGCTCCTTTTTCTTTTCAAGCCGGCATCTGTCTGAGCGAAACAGATACATATGTATATAACTGAAATGTGTGCATCCAGAGAGAAGCAGCGGCATATCCCACGGGGGCCCCCGTAGCGCGCTATTAGGACGCCCAGGCGCCGCATATGCGGGGCCGCCGCGCCTGGAAGACGCAGGTGTCTTCGGACGTCGCAACGCCTCGGGACGCGATCAGCCCGCCCGCCTCGCGCCGGCGGCGACTGCTTCGTTTCGGGGGTCGCTCCATTCAGCACGCCGCCGCCTCGTCCGCAGACGGCACGGCGCGCGCGTGTCTGAACGCTTATCCAGCTCCTTTTCTTTACTCGATCAGCCTCTGCGGCGCCTTCTCTTTCCTCTCCGGGCGCATATTTCCAGTCGAAGGGGAGGAAGGAGCCGGCTTTTGCTGAGGAGGCTTCCCCCAAAGACTTACGTCTGAAGCAAATGAAGTCCCGAAGGAGTCGAGGCGCGCACCTCAAGCCCCTCGCTTTGCTGGAGGTTTTCTTTCTTTTTCTTTTCGATCCCTTTTCCGGGCGCTCTTCCTAGTAGCGCGTTGTAGCTTCCCGTGTAGCACGTAGCTGCTTAGCGCAGATATATACAGGGCGCGCTGCAGTCGGCGATTGCCTCGCGTTCGCTTTCCCTGCCTCTTACCCCTCCCCCCTCCCCCCATGCTTTCCTGTTTACTTCCTTGACACTTCGGCTTTGGAGATTTTCTCTGTAAGCGTGCGCGCAAGACAAAATGGGGAAGAGGGGGATGAAGAAATAAAAGAAACTAGAGCTGATGAACTACGAGGAAAACTGGCATTCGACATTTTGTCTTCTTTATTTACAGCATCGTTGTATGTGAACCTCGGATCCTTTTTGCCCAGCAGCTACATACAGGGTGAATTTCTATGCAAAATACATAGAAGTCTAGGCAGTTTTGTTCTGCGACGAATGCGGTACACAAAGACAACGTGCACGGGAAAAGTGGTGCAAGCAAGCGCTGCCTGTGCCCGTCGTCGGTGTGCGCTCTGCCGTTCATTTCTGACTGCCCGCACGGCTATCGAATATTGGGGAAACGCCGGCGACTGAAGCTTTCAGCGCTTTAAGTACAACCAAATAAATAAATCAAATAAAGTGCTGCTATTCAGATAAGTGCATGTGCGAAGCTGCCAAGCGTTCAATCCTATTGCTGTCAGCATTATGCGAGAACAATAACGGGAACCTAGAGGCTCGATTTTTGCTGGTTACAACCAGATGGAGCAAATATGCAAGGAAGCAATTATAATGTATAGGGGAAATTATTTTCTAGTATTATTTGAAATGTAGAGATAATAAGAAAACGGGGAAATGAAAGCAGACCACAAACAACATGTTCCGCATTATTGTTACGATGCTCTATACAGGGCCTGATTAAGAAAAATGCGGGCCCTGGGCTAATGTGCATGCAGGCCCCCTTTCCCTATACGGACCCCCCCCCCCCCCACCCTGTCGCCTGCTACGCTACTCGAAATATAGCATGTTTCATTTTAATTCCACCAAATTAAAAAGAACGAAGTGCGATCAACTGGATTATTATTATTGTTGTTATTATAAGGAAAAGAACAAAACTTGCTTGAAACGCGAGCTCTTGTAAACACCAACACATGTGTTCACTTTGCGATTAATCTGCATCCTGTTTTCAGCAAAAGCTAGGCTTTAAGAAAAAGTTTAGTGCACTCAAGACGAACAAGAACGTAGAAAAGACAACACAGCTCAGATGTCGATCCTTCTGAAGCTAGGCTTTGTTTGCATCACTAAGTTTAATCCCGTGAGGAGACGCATGGTTGTATCCAAAACATTCTTTATTAAAATTCAAGCATCAGATTGCAGTAATCGTTATACACGTTACTCTATAAATATGCAATAGATATATACAATACTTAAGACAATACAAACACCATAAAAATGCGCTAGAATACAGATGACGATTACCAACTGTAATTGCAAAACATTATTTGAAAATATTTTGTTAAAGGTAAAACAAGCAAGGACGACACCAAATAAACGTGGCACTATCAAAAACAACAAAAATAAGTTCTTTATAAGCACGCTAAATATCACTAGAAGAACAAACAAGAGACGATTGGCAACGTAGAGGCTGGGAGGCGACACAACGAACTTATTGGAACTATTCATGTATAGCGCAAACAGTCTTCTTTTAAAATGGCATCTTTCGCGCCTTCGCTTTGGCGAAATCAGATATAGTCTGTTCGAAGGATAGATCGCGGAGGAGGTAACGTTCAATGGACATGATAGCAAGCGAGTTCACCTTGTCGTCAAGGGGGCTCGAACGAAGGCGATTTTTTATGAGCGACAACTTGGAAAACGATCGTTCGGTCTCACAGTTTGCCACGGGTATGCTTAAGTACATTCGCAAAGCAATATAAAGGTTCGGAAACAGATCAATAAGCTTTCTTTCGTGCAGCAACTTCATTATTCCCAGGGGACTCGTGTCCTGGCACACAGAATTGTGCAGAAAGCTCGCAAACTGAACAATTTCAGCGAAATCACTTTTGTAGGTTTTCACCAACTTCTCAGCCTGCGGTGCCAGGGAGGCCTCGCTCCCAACTTCTGTCAGCAATTTTAAGAATCCGAACCTTACGCAGAGTTCAGCGTAGGCAGCCTTTCGCACTCGCAAAGCAGAGCCTAGACTGTCAAGTACAACATTCTAGGTCTCTACGATAAACTGTTTTCTACCTTGTAGCGCACTATCGCTTTTTCCGTCCGGGTGCTTACTCAAAGCGATGTGTTTGCTCGCATGCTGATAACCCTGATTGATACTTAGCGTGCGTGCTCTCTCTTCCAAGGTATCGAAGAGAGGTCGCAAAGAATTAACAAAGTCTTCTAAAGAGCTCAGCAAGTCTACAGCAGTTGAAATGTCTAGTCCTGGTTACTGAAGTGCTACGCTCGTTTTGTCAAAGCGCTCCAGAACTCCAGAAAATCGTCATCAATGCAGTCTCTAGTTTTGTCATTTTCTTGAAGAGAAAGTGCGCTTCCTTCCTAGTGTCACCGTTTTCTTCATCGTTCTTTGATATAGCTTCAAGGCAACGCAAAACTGCATTGAAATTTTTCAGAATGGCCTTACATGATTCAGCGTGTCTTGACCATCTAGTGTCAGAGAAACTTTTCAAAACAAGCTGCTGGCCAGTTCCGCCCATGTTGTCCAAAAGATACCTCCATCGCTTAGGTGAGGCAGCAAAGAACACATACAGTCTCTGAATTACAGTGAGAAATTTGACTGCCTCAAGGCAACTGTCAACGCTACACGCGCCAACTAAGTTCAGTGAATGACAAGCACACGGGACGTAGACTGCCAATTCGTTCAGGTGTTTGATTTGAGCTTGCAGTCCTTTGTATTTTCCTGACATATAACTCGCATTATCATCAGCTTGGCCCCTACAATCATGAATTGAGATGCCATTGGTCGTCAAGAGGGACATCACGGTATCGAAAAGATAGAAGCCGGTATGCGATTGAATTGGAACAAATCCAAGATAGCGTTCGTACACTTTCCCATTTGAATAGTATCGTAAAACAACTGAAAGCCGATCAACGTGAGTAAGGTCTGGAGTCGAATCAACAATTGAAGAGAAGTATTTTACGCGTTTCACTTCGTCAACGAGACGTTCCTTGACAGCCTTTGCCATATGCTCGATAAAGACATCACAAATGATTTTTGACAGATACGAAGGGTGACCTTTTCCTTTGTTCCCGTAGCGTTTGATGTGCTCCTCTAGAAAGGGATCAAACTTGGCAATGGCCTCAAGTACTCCCACATAATGGCCATTTCTCGGTGAACCAAAAATCCCCTCACTGCCCCTAAACGCTAGGTTGCGCTCAGCTAGAAGCTTAACTACAACAACTACGTGCTTTAACACCTCTGTCCAGTAAGCGGCCTCAGTGACAAGATGCTTAACCAGCTCCTTGTCAATTGTGCTGCTCGAGTTAGAGCGGGCAAGCCATGCTGCCACGTAGTTCCGGTGCTGGACGCTATTTTCATGTGCGCAAACCTTTTCTTCTGCTCTTTTCCAATCAGGAAAGCCGTGCGTGGTGAAAGCACTGGAGTTGCTTGAAATCTAAAATAGTTTGCACATGAAACAGTAAACGGAACCTTTGGACTCTGAGTACATTAACCAGTGTCGCTCGTACGCCTCCCCATTTATAGCCTTTCGCACGAAAGGATGAGGTGACATATAGCGTTTATGAGTTTTGTATTGCCTTTCGGAAGACGGGAAATTTTCTGCCCGATTTTGAAAATACAATGGCCCTTTCTCAAGGCATACACTCCGAAAGCTGTCAGTAATAACGTGCGGCCACTTAGCAGGGTCACTTCAGAGAATCTCGCAGCGTACCTCTTCCTGCGGGGGTGTCTGTACTTCTCTGTTGCCGCACCGAGAAGCCGTCTAATTCGTCCTCTCGAGGCACACTTTGTGGGTGGCAACATTATTATTTGAAGCCGAACTAACAGGAAACAAGTGAGTCGGTTCTTGGAGTGTTGTTTCCTGGCGCTCGTCAGTAGAAGGAGGCTCATCGGGGAGGTTTGGCACCTCTTCATCAGCAGTAGTAGAAATCGGGCCTGGCGAACTGGACACCTGGAGCTCTGTGGCAGGGGCCCGGCCGAGTAGCATAGACGTTGCTGACTCAGGAACAGGAGAGGGCTCGGTTAGGGTCGGTTGCTCAGAAATATGGACGACCGAGGTTGGCACCGTTTTCACATGATCCAGACAACCAAGATGAGTCAAACCTTGCTTCTTGCCAGGACACCGTGGTTATGGAGTTGGCAAGTCCTCCACAGAAGCACAGTCGGTACTATTGGGAGTTTGACACGGACTCTGGGTAGAGCGATCATACTGCTCCGCGGAAGCCGCATTCAGTAGGTACTTTGTCATCTTTGGTAGCTTCTTTTCACGCTCTTCTCTTTCTAACTTCGTCTTTCGTTTAGACGCACCACTTTGATGCTTCCGACCGAGCATTTTCGCATGAATGGATGCTAATTGTTCACCGGGCACTTCGTCAGTCCGACACGACCGCAGGTGTCCAACGGTGGCCGTCTCGATGACTGGCGCACGCTGCCTGGGTGGTCCGTGGCCGGCCGAGAGTGGTGCGTCCCCCGAAAGCTCCTTAGTGGGCGGGCTTATGCAAGCTTAACCGGCGGCTCGGGGCTGAATGGCAGGCCGCGATCAACTTCCTTTTATAGACGCGCGCCGCGTCTGTCTGTTACTAGCGCAAAAGCAGGCGTTCACACACGCATAGAGTTCCTTGTACAAATTCCCTCCTTCTCCGTAGCTCCTTCTCCCGTTCCGGTCTCGTCTTCTTATTGGCTTGGAGCAATCGTCTGTTCTGGGAGGTTCTCAATTTTTCTTTCGCCCCGTCGACGCCGAGCGCGAGAACGAAGGGGAGAGGGCCACTCCTACCGCGGGCAAAATTTCGCGCCCTGCGTCGCCTCTGTGTCATCGTTTTCTACTTCTTTCTGGAAAGTTTGGCGGCCAGTCTGACCTGCTTTTTTTCGTGGAGCGCGCGCGAGGGAGCGCAGCCACTAGGCAGGAATGGGCCCTGGAGGGAGGCTTTTGTGTCCAGCTCTCCAACTTCCCCCTTCACTTTTCCGCAACCTTAGCCCGAACAGTGAATATTCCATGTCCCACGGCACGCGGACAAAAGCACGCGTGGCGTCTTCTTTCCTTTCCTGCCTAGACTCTGCCATCAGACTCATCATCATCTGCTATCGGACTCATCCTTCCCCGCCCAAGTTGCCATTACGGTCAAGAAAAGTCGAATGGGAGGCACTGTTGGGTACTGCAGCACATCGTTTCTATGAGAAGGACAGCGGCAGAACTATTTGAGAGGTGGAGGGTGGCGTGGTGGTTTTTGTGTCCGCTGCCGGAGCGGGGATGCAAGCAAAAGACTGACGCCACTCCGATGTAGCCACGAACCCAAAAAGCCCCGTGTTTATAAGACAGCCGCTTTTTATCCCTTTTCCTCAATGACGTCACAGCCTGCGCACACGAGTGCTTGGTCAGATCAGCGCACCGATAACACTACATTGGTGACGAGGGGCAAGGGAGATTTAGGTCCTCATCCCACATTACTTGTTTTAAGTGTTTCCCCCTTGCCCCTCCTCTCCAGACAGCACTAGACAGACGGACTGACAGGAAACCACGAAAACACTTCCAAGCAAACGCATCTCGCTTCGTAAAAAAAAAAAAAAGGGCCCCGCCGTGGTGGCGGGGATTCCTGTTTTTGCAGCTCGACAAGCTCTTCCCAAATGATCAGGCTAAACGCATGCTGTTACACTAGGCGGGGGGAGGGGGGAGGGGGGGCGTCTGCTCGTTCTGGTTTTCTCGCTTCATACATGTCGCTCGAAGTTTCGTTGCCAATGGTTCCATATACTAAGCAGGTTAGAATAAATCGGCCCCCTTCTCCTACTGTTCGAGGTCCGAGGCCCTGGGCTGCAGCCTCCTTAGACCCCGCCCCTCCCCCTTAATCCAGCGCTGGCTCTATACCAACTAATCTACGACGGCCGCTGTCCTTCCGTTTCCTTCCTTTCGTATTTGTGTATCTGTACTAAATCTAGCCTTGGGAGTGCCAGCCAGTGCAGCTCACAGCCATAGCGGCGGGTGTAGAACATCCTTTCAACAGCAGGCGTCACGTGGAACGTGAACTTACTAGCAGACAACTGGCCAATAAACCTTCGTCTGCCACATCGTGGGATCAAGGCTGCCAAAGTCGAGGCCCTCGCTATGTAATGAGCAAGGCGAAAACAACGGGAAACGTAGAGGCTAAATTTTTATCAGAGACAACCAGATAGAGCAAACAGAAAATGGAGCCAGAGAAAGCAAATGGGAAAATAAATGTTGCTTTAATGTAGAGATAATAAAGAAACAGGGGAAACGAAAAAGGCTCTCTTATGTTAAAAGTGATTTGGGTATATTTCTACTCTACTAAATTACTCTACTACTAAATTTCCAGAATAATAAGAATTTTAGAAGTGGTCTGTTGAAGCACACCTTACCCAAACGTTAGGGCGCGCACGGCTGTGTTCGTCACGTCACTGCAAATTCACGCTTCTCGTACTTTTGGATGGTAGCCTGAAAGAAAGTGCCATTACTTTTTAGTGCGCTTCTGTGCTATATATTGGGCTCGGTGATATGTAGTTGACATTCCGGGCTTAGGGGTTGCCTAAGAATCGCTTGATTTCGACACCGTAAATTGTGCTAACGACTAATCCATTCATTCAACAAGCAAGACGGCACGTACTTTCAAACAGGACCTCGCTATGGGTCCGCAAACTCATCGCATATGACGAGACGCCGCAGTATGACGAAACTCATTGAGATGGAGCGCAAGCAGCCGCCGTCGCCGAGTCGCGTTTGAAGAGCTCTCTGCATTAATCATCAGCATCGCGTTAAGACTGTCATTCTCATCTCTTAAGGTCCCATTTATATTTTTTTAATCGCCATTTACGCTGAAGCCCCTGTGGCTTGAGCTGTTGCCGTTCATTCCTGAATTCAAAATCATACCTTCATCGCTTCCTGTCGCATTGCATTATGTTCTGCGCTGGACCTAGCCAGTGAATAAAGAATTCCATATCGCAGGAACGCTTTCTTTCTTTCTTTTTTTTTTGTCCTACGCGTATTCGCTACGAATAATCTCCTCCTGCGAAGAGATCATTAAAACTGGGGAAGTTGAGTTTCATGACGTGAAAGAATAAAATTGGGAAACCGTCCTTGACTTCACGTGAAGTGCACGGAAATATTAGTGCAATAAAAGGGCCCTTAAAACACGTTCTGTTAATTCTATTTTTTCGTTACTGCTTAGTATGTTTACGTACTCCTCCCTCCTGTCCTCATTGCGGGCGCGCTGGTTAATGCCGCAGCGCGGACTGTGGTGCAGCTCGTATACAACGCCAGCGATGCTCGACCAGTCATGCACACCCACGCTTCGTTGTCCTATTCTTTTTTTTTTTTATTTCTATTGACTTGTGAGACTTTCCGTCCTCTTCCTCTCAAGAAAACGGCCTGATGATTGCTTTTGTTTCATCTTTCGTGGCAAAACAGCAAACACGCTAATACAAGAGTACCTACGAAATATCATGGAGGATTCAAAGAGAGGAGAAGAGGAACAAGTCACCACTCATTGGCGTGTTTGTTTATTCGTTGTTGTTGTTGTTGTTGTCGTCGTTGCTATTGTTGTTTGCTGTTCACCTAAGAAAGGAAAATTAAAAATGCATTACGTCACCGCAGCGATAACCGATGCCGCGAATGCCCGTACAGCAGTGCTTCGGCAACTAGGAATTATGGCTGCGACCTCATGCTCAGCAGCCGAGTTAACTGTATCTGCCCTCCGCTCCTGTCATTGTTGCGCTAATGTATTTGTTGAAGGAAAAAAAATAAATGAAGACACGTTATGCCAGGTATTATGTCTCTCCAGTATAAACGTTCTTCTCCTGGCTAACTGTGGGCGTGCTGTTGAGATTTTGTCCGTGTAGTAGGGCTCCACAAAAGCCGGCAGTATCGTTCTCACGCTCTCAGAGAAAGCCTAGCTTTTCCCCCCAGTACCTCATTCGATGAACACTTTCACTTGATGAGGTTCCGCGAACGTATGCGGTCAGCACGTGCGGTCATTTAACACCGTTTTCTCAAACAAGAACAACGAAGCCTTTCGACTCTGTATTCGTTGCCGTCCGTAGTCATTTTCTTGTATCGCTTTCGAAAGGACGACTACCTAAAGAATTGAAGGCTTCCGAGCAACAGCAGGCTTAGGTCGTGCAATATCAGAGCATGAAATGACGCTGAATAAAAAAAGAGATCGCGGAGTGCGTATTGTAATGTAGCAAAGTACGAAACACACGAATCTGTATTAGAAAGTGCGAAACGCGGATTTCGACCGCTGCGTGTGCCGTGTCGTCGGGCGGGGAGGAAACAAAGCGAACAGGCCCCGAAGGGCGAGGGGCGGCGCCTAAACACTCGAGAGTGAAGCTGAACGACGCGCTTGCGCGGTGGCGTGACTTTCCTCGTGTTTGTTCGCGCGATTCGAACGGCCAGAGTGCTGAAGTCTTGGCGCACCCCAGCCACACTGCTCGGTATACGACGCCTTGTTGACCTTCTGTTTTTCGGTGACTTTTGCCACGGGGCTTATGATCGGCAGGGAACCGTAGCCTTGCGCACCGCTGATTAATAACGCCGGGCGTTATTAGCGGGCCTTCCTAGCATGGCTCAATATTGTTTTCGCTGGGCTGTGGGAGGCCGCAAACCACTGGGGCCTCGACTTTAATTAAGTGTCCTCCTGGGGCGGTAAACAAAAGAAAAGCGAGTAACGAGAAGGAAAGCATAAAAAGGTAGTACGCACAAGCCGAAGCGAGGAAGTCGTGCGTGGTGAGGCCGCCAGCCTTCCGCACACTGGGTATAATTAACCAAGGATGGGCAGACTCCGCAAGGAACTAGATGAAAGTAACTTGCGTTGTCCTTCGCAACTCGGAGGAATGAGCATTTATGACAAGGACGTAAGGGGTCAAGGCTGTGAGGAGAGAGCAGGTCACCCACGGCCCTGTGTGACGATATATTCATATACCTTAGGTCGCGAAATAATAAAATATGAATCCAGCAAGTCAAGGCTTCCGGGATATTAAGGCGCCACTTTCTTTCGCTGTCTTAGTGATGCTCTGTCCGCCCTTCTAACTGTATTTCTTTCCTTTCTTTCTTTTTCTCTCTATGCCCTACATAAGCACGCCACCTGCAGTGGTCTATAGATTTGACTGAAACGAAAGGAGTGATAAATAAATGTTCATTATGATGGTGTTTGTTCTGCTTCGATTAACGGATTTATTATGCCTCGTTACTTCCACGTTAACTCGATGTACATACAAAGCGATAAAATCCCAGTGCTCTCAGTCTTTTGGTGCATATAGCATATGGTAGGTGTAGTCGTCGTCAAATAAAGTGCTCTTGCTTCGACGTGGAATTTTCTAGTTATGCGTCAGTGGAATGCTCTCATACATACAGTGAGCTTTCTATTTTTATATTTGTTTTGCTTCGAACACTATTTAAGCCAACAAAATTTTCGCGAATTACGTCAATACA
The DNA here is from genome assembly GCF_050947875.1 of Dermacentor variabilis. Lineage (NCBI taxonomy): Eukaryota > Metazoa > Arthropoda > Arachnida > Ixodida > Ixodidae > Dermacentor > Dermacentor variabilis. The sequence continues at coordinate 178,888,365 of NC_134568.1, forward strand.
GGTGACTTATCTGCCCAGGGGGATATCATTGACCAAAAAACAAGAACAAACAAAGGAATTAATTGATTATTTAGGCTAATTACATCAATTAACTTCATGGTTACAAACATTGCAGTACATGTTTATACTAGAAAGCAAGAGTGAATCGTGTTAAAAGACTAATTACGCGTTTCTACATTACAATATGGCTGTGTAGACCGAAATAAGTGACATCAAATTATTCGGTAAGTTTACCTGATTGCGCACGCGTAACCGCGAAGCGCGGGTCTTTGTCCAAACCCCCTGTGACGTAAAAGTGCGGTGTAAAATTAAGCTGCCGTTGTACTTCCTTTGTTGCACCAGCTAATGCCGGCGTCACACGTACACTTCTGATCGCGATCCGGGCCGATCTGGATGGAGCTTGATCTGAATCGGGTGTTGCTACACGGTCATTTGCGATCGCGATCCTGCGGGGTCCAGGTCTGGGCGATCGCGATCCGAGAATCGCGATCAGGCCCCTTGATCGCCAACGCAAGTTGGCGTTTTCGCCCTCTAGCGCAGTATTCAGAAAGCGCTAAAAAAGAGAATGGAAGGCAGCTCAATAAAAGAACGTTTGAAAATCTTTTGACCAGCAAAAATAAGCTGTAAATTTGAAACATTGTCCAAATTTAACCATATTTTGCAACTGTGAATTTGTAGCCAATACATTATGCAGTTACGAGAGTTGCTGACGATCAGCAGCAACGATAATAACTCGAACTGGATCGTTGGAGCGTGTAGCAGCGATCATTGTTGATCGCGACCAAAAATCCGATCCGGATCGGCCCCGATCGCGATCAGAAGTGTGCGTGTGGCACCGGTATAATTCCGATTGGCGCTTCGCACAACTCGCAATCGGACGCACACAGACAGGCCGCTTTATCAAGCGATATGGCGAGACTTAATTTTGTGCGGCCTCACCACGGCACAGGGGAGTTGCGCGCGACCCGCGCGACGTGGTGCCGCGCGTTCGTACGCAGGTGAATTTCACGAACTTGTCGCTGGTTATTTCGGTCTGCATGACCGTTTTGAAATGTAGTAATATGCAGCAATTTTTTCAGCACGATTCCATCGCACTTTCCTATATAAACATGTGTCGTAAGGTTTGCAACTATGAAGTTAATTAGCTTAGTTATTGAATCGCTTTTGTTTGTCTTGCAACTGATGTCCGCCTGGGCAAATCATTCATTTGTAGTGACGTGAATCAGGCAAATTTTGTAGCTGTTTACGTTTAAAAGTGTTCCAAGAAAAAAATAGTTATGAAATCCATTGTATCTATATACAAGACAACCATCGTGGCGATCGAACACGAATTAATTATTAATAATGATAATTTCTGGGGTTTTACGTGCCGAAACCACGATTATTTGATTATGAGACACGCTTTAATCGGGGACTTCGGAATAATTTTGACCAGCTGGGGTTCTGTAACGTGCACCGAATGCACAGTGCACGGGCGTTCTTGAATTTTGTCCATATCGAAATATGGCCGTTGCAGCCGGGATTTGATCCCGCTACTTCGTGCTTAGCAGCGCAACGCCAAAGCCACTAAGCAGCCACGGCGGGTGATACATGAATTACTATCCTGACTCGACCCATTGCGTGGAAATGTGAAAATAGAGCGGGGGAGCTGACCGCGAACTTTAAAGGTTACTCCAGTGACATTTTGTGTGTGTGTGTGTCTGTCTGTGTGTGCGTGCGTGCGTGCGTGCGTGCGTGGACACGGAACTTAGCGCAATTTGCATGACACTTTGTTCTGCACTTCGGTCATCTGCGCGAAACTCCGAGTTCTGTAGTTTTTCAGAAAATTAATTTTAAACACTCGCTCCTCACTCCAAATTATTTGCTCTCTAACAACTTGTTCTTGACGTTCGTGACGTCGGGACGGGAGCACATCAGCGCCGGTGCCGAGATTTTGCGAAGTACTGTTTCAAACGAAAGTCTGCAGGTTTGTGTTCAACTTACGTGCCGCTCTAAAAGTTTCGGCAGCAACATCGCATGCATTGCGCTATAGTTTTCGGTTTTCTATGTTTTCCGTAAGAAGAGTGGTGCGTCGCAAGAATGTTTATAATTCGTTGTAGACGAGCGTTGTGTCTCAAGGTGCCGCTACTAACGCTGTTGTTCTCGGCGCGTCTTCGTTCTAACTTTACCCCTGACGTCACAAGAAGCAGCTCACTGAGATGCCCCGACCAGTTTTAGTTTTGATTATAAACTCTCTCTCTCTCTCTCTCTCTCTCTCTTGCCTATTGTATACAATTTGTGTTCTTGTGCAAAGTGACGAACACTCTTACACCAGACTACAGGCGCAGAGAAACCCAAGACAATCTCTCCTCTGGTAAGGTGAAAATAATTGTTCTCCATGTACTGGAAACAAAATTCGAGCGGATTTTGTTTGTATCGCTACATGACGACTCCGCTACTTTTCATTCCCTTTTTTTTTCCTGTTTGCGTTATCCTCCGTCAATAAAGTTTCCAATTGGCACAAACTGCACGCGGCTTTACTTTAATACACAGTATTATTTTCTACAGCGTTTTTCAACTTTGATTGTTAATAATTTGTTGTTCTAACGGATTTGTTTTTTCAGTTTCTTAATTATCCTGTGACCACTATACGTAGTTTAATCGAGGGGATCTTTCTCTGTGCTACCTTTAGCCTACTACACCTGCTGTCCCTCTGCCTATGACAATCTTGTAAAGTTACGCTCACAATTAGTGTGCAAAAAGGGCAGGCCAGTGACTATTTCGGTTCAGCTTGGGTTATAGTCAACATCGGGGCCAACCATTTCACCACCTGTTGTGCTCCGCTAAGTAGTTTCAAGTATATTTCTTGCACCAGATAAGATAGAGCGTGTATATTTACAGGATACACAAGAGCATCACAAAAAATTCTCTCCTGTTTGCGCACGTGCCCCGAAGGAGTTCGCAAAGCTACTAAGTAACCGGTCTCAAGAGCACCAAAGCGCCATGGGTGGTTACACCATGTAAGCGCTGTTACAACTCTCAGTGAACATTCCTTGTCAATGCACGGTCGGACCTTGAGAGTGGCTGACTCCGTGGGAGAAATAGAGACAGATTGACCAGGAAGCAGAATTGAAAGCAAGTAGAAGGGAATAAGAAATCGAGTCTTCTTGTTCATAAACCAAAACTTCGCTCGGAGACTTCAACTTGAGAAGAGTGAGAGAAAGTGGGAGACAAGCTAAGGCGCAGATTGGCGCTCGTGGAGAATTCTTGGCGGGAAGCGAAGTTAAAGGATAAGACGAAAAAAAAAAAAGGTAGGCCAGCAAGTCGTAACGCAATAAATGAAGCAAGCCAGCGCTGTCGAGAGAAACACGATTTCGGGCGTTCTCGGGAGGCTGGAAGCCGAGCGAGGATTTCAAGCCGCCTGCCGCAACGTGCACGAACGGCACGCTCCCCCACCCGCGGGACGCGAAAGCCGTGTCGGAAGAAGCTCAGGAGATGTGAGCATCCCAGCCCCGCTGCTTCCCCTTGTCGGGCGCGGCTTCGGCTGATTGGCGAGAGCCTCCTTGGCTCCCCGGTCGCCTCGGGCAGGCAGTGCCGGTGCGAGCGCGTGCACACTTCGGCTAAGAAGGCCAGCCAGCCAAGAGCATGTGTGCAGTGTTCTGAGCGCCTGCAAGTTTGCCCTCTCTATTTCTCAGCCCCCCCCCCCTTGCCCTTTTGCTTCTTTTCTCGCTCGCTTTTGCGACCACTAAGTCATTTTAGAGGCCATAACAGATGCTGCCGATTAATGCTGCTGATAGTTATCTGCGCATTAGACTTGAAATGCCCACGTAATCCACCAGGTTTTGGACCAAGCTGCCAAGTTTCGGAGAACCTCACTGAAGCCTTGCCTTGGAAACACTGCCCTCTAAAGAAAGCGATGGAAATGTGCGCCACCATTCGGGATTCGCACACCTTGCTGTCGTACCCATGGCAAGCGCTTAACCGATTGTGGCTCCAGGCGATACCAGCCTGCACTCAGATCATCATAGGCCGAGGAAGCTAATGGTGAAACCAATGACTGGTGGAGTTAGAGCGCGGTATATGACGCGTGTGAGGTGTGTCGCAAATGCGAGAATCAGAACCACCGTGCCCTATGTGCCACGACACCAAATTATAAGAGCAAGTGGATTGGTTAATCGTAAGAAGACTAACGGGTGGGGGGACAAACTACCTGTATGTAGGGCAGGAGAACGTGTTGTTTGGGTAGCTGCTGCTTTCTAGAAGACGTAAGTCAGCGAAACAACGTAGCCTCAAACGGGGCTACGTTTCTTTCTTAGTCGTTGTGTGGCTGCGCTACTTTACTAATATGTAAAGCACCGACCTTATATACTGTCCCAGAGACACTTACCCTGATATGGCTGATCGATTCCCCGATGACGGAGTGAAGTAATGGTAGGACGACGCGTTCGGTGCTTGATTAAAAGCTTGTGACAACGGCATTAATGACTATAGTGACAGTGACAGAATTGAGGACGCTGGTAAGCGAACGAAGTATACAGCGCACATCGTTCAATCGAAGTCATTGCACACGGCGACAGCTATAAGAAAATTCACTTCAAGCTCCGCCCACTCACCCGCTCCACATGTGTCCTCTGAGCCTCCGCACTGTAAAACGTAGACTTTCCGAGAGACGCGGATCTCGAAAGAAGTTCGACTCCACCGTGACGTCACGCAAATGAACGAATATAATTGACTTGCACATCTACACTACTTCTCTTTGAGTTGGGCAGCAGTTTATATTCGCCACTGCACTCTTGGGTTGTGACTGACTGTAGTGTCAAGGACTGCTCCAACGCACCAGATTGAGAGAGAGAGAGAGAGAGAGAAAGAAAGAAAGAAAGAGATAGATAGATAGATAGATAGATAGATAGATAGATAGATAGATAGATAGATAGATAGATAGATAGATAGATAGATAGATAGATATCTAGATAGATAGATATCTAGATAGATAGATAGATAGATAGTGAAAAAGGACTAAAATGAAAGCTGGGGAGGTTAGCTAAAGAGTGAAGTGACCTGATATGCTACTCTAGATCATTCGAGTGAAAAACTCAATAAAAATAAAATAGAAGAGAAGAAAAATACAATAAAAAAGAAAAAGTAATAAACGATAATGAGTTAATTAAAAAGTAACTCCTTCATTAAAAAACAAGAATAACAAGGTCACATTACAGCAACAAAACATTACGCGAGCAGAATAAATCCTACAGGAGTTGATTAGCCGTGTACATCTAATCATGCTTTGTTTTTACGTTCGAAAAAAAAAGCAGTTACTTTTTTTTTCGCTGTGTTGCACAGCACACGTCACTCATAAGGGGTAAAGATTCACGCACTCAAAAACTACCCTATTCTTGAAACAAACAGTCAAGTTGTCGCCTTGCAGTGAAGCCTCGCCGGTCGATGAACGCAAAAAGCGAGAACAACCCGAGAGACTGCGGCGCGTGCAGCACCAGAAAGAAAAGGGTCGCCCAATACGTGTTGCACTCTCGAGGCAAGGACTTAAGCGGCGCTTTGCCCATACAAAGGACAAGGCGTCTTGTTATCCCCTGCGCCTTCTGTACATGCAAACACTTTCCAACGAAAGCTTAAAATATTTGAACGTTGCATATTTGAATGCATCATTTAAATGATTCGTGTGAAGATGTGCTTACTGTCGTGTTTGTGCGCTCCTAACAAGTGATGCTTCCTCCAGTTGTAAATTCTTTTTATATATTACATTCTTAAAGGAAGGGCGTAAAAGTGCACATTTTGCTTGAATGGCGCCAAGCACGAGCAGCACGTCTCAAGAATTTGCTTCTTTTCGAACTGTTCGTTTTCTTTTATTTAGCTATAGTGTATTGGCACCGAGATTTTTAAACATAGGGGGGGGGGGGGGAGTTTCTAATTTATTTTCTAGTGGAAACACTCGACATGTGAGCAGAAAAGTTCACCAAATGAACCAAGCAGCTATCTTTACGCCGCATGGCTGCAAAGCTGCACAGTAAAACAAATTAACTCCCATGAGAGTGTTTTAACCCTACACCTGCTGTTGCAGCTATTCAAGGCTCTAGGGTGTTTGTATGCACCTTATACGAAGAGTGTTCTTATAAGTGTTCTTATACGAAGAGTGTTCGAAGGGTGTTCGCCAGCCCTGAAACCTGGGGTGTTGTAATGTAAAGCTATTCCAATCCGTTTCTATTTCATTTCCTTCTTTAGCACTCCGCAATTCGTAAAATATTTTTGGCGCGACGCCAGCTTCACCTGTCTTTCAATAGATCTCACGAAAAGCGTGAAAACTCCCCATCTCACGATGACATGTACACACTGATTATGGCCGCTGAGGCCGAACAAGAGAAAAACATTTCTTTCCGATTCTAGTCCTCTCTCACCATTAGCCTTCCGCAATTGGTGAAAATGTTTTTGGGTCACGCTTAGTTGGCCTGTTTGTCACGTGACGTCACAAAACCACAGAAACTGGACGATACGTCGATATTTTTTGAGCATCTGCACGGCCCGCTTAGTCTTGCGCTGGCTGAGTGCGGACCAAGAAGTCAGAAGCATATGTCAGCAAAATAAATGCAACTCATTCCGACTCGCTCACGAATTATTATTATTATTATTATTATTATTATTATTATTATTATTATTATTATTATTATTATTATTATTATTATTATTATTATTTGCTTAGGGCTCCCTCGGACTCCTACTCATCAAAATTCCACTCAGCCGAGATCACTCGGACTCATCTTCAACAAAATTCTACTCTGCCGGTCTCACTCGCACTCAAACTCACCAACGTTATACTCAGGCAGGTCTACGAGGCTTACAGACCCTCACAAACTCAGTGTTTGCGTGAACTGAACACATCACTGTTTAAAAGTGCTACTATGCGAGACTACTATGTCGTACCCCCAATGCAGAGAGATTACAAACGCTCAACATTTAGAAAAAAAGTGTGCACAATATGGGGGGGAGGGGGGGAGGGGGGGATGATGATGGTAATCGTGTAGCACCAGGCGGGGTTAGCCTGGCATGCTTAGCGGCTATTGTTCCGCCTGAGTATCTCATACAAGCAGGTTACTTATTTCTGGTGCATTACAATGTTTTATAAGAAACAAATATGTATTATGCGCGATGTTTGCAGTGCTCAAAAGCGCACACATTGTGCCCCACGAATAACTTCTACAACTAGAAGAACTTTGTGCTCTGCTCAGCTAAGCACCAAACATGCGTTGAACCACGTCACGTAACAAAAGCAGATTTCGCGTGCAGTTTATATAGCCGCGGTTACCGCTCACTGAGAAGGCGACGGCATTCATTAGCGATTGCACTGTTACGGCTACGATAAGTCACGCAGCTGAACTCGTTGATGTGCCTCCTCGAAGACAGTCTTTTCTGCTCTCCGTGTTCATCCAAATTATCTAATTTTAGTAACAAGTTAACCTAACCGCCGAATTGGGAGCTTCACTAGAAATCTTGATTACGTGGAGTACCTGGAACAACACAAGTGCAAGCGCCTCGGCTGAGGTGGCCGTAGTTGCCAGCACAAACCCATCGTCTATCTACATTCTTGCACAAAACGCAAATCGTTAGAAGAAACAATCTGCCTGTCACTGAGGGTGCGCCGATTGAAGAAGTATAGTTATTGAACAATCCTGAAAACTACTGAGCACACCCGTTGTAACCTCACATGTCAACTTATATAAAGTACATCCAGCCGTTTCGTACCGAAGAGCAGTAGCCATTTTTTTTTTTTTGGTTCAGGTTCGGTTCGGGTTCAGGCACATTTCAAGAGAGAGAGAGAAAGCAAGGACAGGAAAGGCAGAGAGGTCAACCAGAAGAGCACCCGGTTTGCTACCCTAAACTGGGTGTGGGGGAAAGGTGAATAGAAAGAGAAAGAAGGGAGAGAGTAAGCACTGAATGCGCGTGGGAGGGACACTATACAGAGCGGCACTATAAACGGTCCCTTAAGCAGGTGCACTTCAAGTATTGCACTAGTGCACGAATCGCTCTTCGTGCCAGCGACGGGTGTGGCCACGGTCCGAGTATCTTTGACTCAGTGAACGGTCTTGAGTCCAGTCGGTGCAAAGTCGCCCGCAGACAGAGGCGTTGTACATCGTAAAAAAATAAATTATGGGGCTTTACGTGCCAAAACCACTTTCTGATTATGAGGCACGCCGTAGTGGAGGACTCCGGAAATTTCGACCACCTGGGGTTCTTTAACGTGCACCTAAATCTAAGTACACGGGTGTTTTCGCATTTCGCCCCCATCGAAATGTCGCCGCCGTGGCCGGGTTTCGATCCCGCGACCTTATGCTCAGCAGCCTAACACCATAGCCACTGAGCAACCACGGCGGGTGTTGTACATCGTAGCGAGGGCAGCTACACAATAGGTGCTCGATGGTTTCCTCGCACCCACAGGAGTCGCACATCGGGCTCTTGGCCATTCCCAAACGATAGGAGTATACGTTCGTGAACGCCACTCCCAGCCACAAACGGCACAGCAAGGTTGTTTCGCCGCGGGAAAGGCTAGATGGCAGTTGTAGCCGTAGCGTGGGGTCCAGTTTACGTAATCGGCAATTGAAGGCACTTGAAATCCAGAGATCTTGTGACTTTTTGCGTGCAACTAGGCGAAGTTCCCTGACAGCGTCCGACCTCGCCAGAGGTGTTGGACGCGTCTGGGTATCTTCTTGGACAGATCGGGCAGCCTTGTCAGCACATTTCAAAAATATCGGTTCTGTTGCAGGTTCAGCTCCGCACAAGATTTCTGTTCGGGTAGGGTGTTCTCTTCGGTTTCGGGCTCGGTTTGACAACCTGGTTCTAAGATAAGCTGCGAAGAAGGCACATTATTTCACCTCTACTTCACTCGCTCTTTCATTAGCGCGCTTGTCTGGCAACAAATTCATTATTTGCACTCTTAAAAATGTCAACTGTGTGCTTGGTGGCTTTCCTTTATGTACCTCGGCAAAGGATCACCGTTGTAGATAGCGTAAAACGTTACTGCATAGTCTTTAATAAATGAACGCTTCCTTGTCACGAAGCAGTAGTAAACAGCCTACAACATACCAACTGTGGCCGGCGAGCATACAACTATACGTCCGGGACTTCCAGACGAGTCGTGTAGCTACCGTAGGCCTGGGCAACTTCAGGACCGACAAGATCCAAACACCGCAGAAAGGAACCATCCAGGGGTCGGTGATCTCACCGTTGCTTTTCGACATAGCGATGAGGGGATTGCCGAACCTCTTGGATAACATCAGGGTTATCCGTCACACGATCTACGCGGACGACCTGACCGTGTGGAGGTGCACGGGATCGGCGGGTGAACGCCCTGCAGGAAGCCATCGACACGAACGAGTGTTATCTACATCATTGCGGTCTCTCATGAGCAGCCGAAAAGTCGGAGCTCCTATCTTCAAAAAAGAAAAAGAAAGGACGAGAAGGCGGCCTCCCCAGAGACACCGGACCCAACATTGACCCTGCACGAAGTCAACGTATCCAACGCGGACGTACTCCGCATCCTGGGCCTCACTTTCCAGAAGGACGGCGGCGGTCTCGCCGCCGTTAAAAAGTTGCAAGCGACAGTTACCCAAGTCGCGCACTTGGTGCGAAGAGTAACTGACAGAAAGCACGGCCTGAAGGAGCAGGACACTATAAAATTAATACAAGCCCTGATAATCAGCAGAGTGACTTACGGCACCCCGTACCTGGGTTTCAAGAACAGCTAAAGGGACAAACTTGAACACTCTCATACGAAAGACCTACAAACTGGCACTGGGGCTTCCCCCGACGACGTCGACGAAGGAGCTACCCAGCCTGGGCATCTATAATACTTGGGAGGAACTAGCAGAGCCCACAAGACGAGTCAGCTAGAGTGACTCAAGCTCACCAGCACGGGCAGGGACACGCTACGAAGACTGGGCTACCCAGTCGAATATGAGATCAGAAAGTAGCGGGTCCCTCTACCCCGGAGAGAGAAGATCATGGTGACCAGCATCCCGAGAAACATGCATTTGGAACATAACAGAGAAAGGATGCAAGCGAGAGTACTTTCACTATGTAAGGCCTACGAAGGACCAAGAAATGGAGAAGTCCGATACACCGACGCGGCAAAGTACAAGAACACAGCAGCCCACGCTGTCAGCATGATCAACGGCCAGGGAGAAGAGGTAGCAGCGGCCTCGGTGAACACTCCAGACATCGACTCCGTGAAAGAAACAGCGATAGCTCTGGCGGTCACGACGGGCAAGCGAGATGAAGATCACATCGCAGTCATCACGAACTCACAAACAGCGTGCAGAAATTACCAAAAGGGCTACATTTCAAATCAAGCCCTGACCATCCTCGAGAAACTGGGCAATTTTTAACTAATATACATTGTCTGGGCCCCGGGACACGAGTCACTGGCGGGTAATCTAGCGGCTCACCCCGCTGCCGGAGATCACATTTTTCGGGCTATCCCGCCGGGTTCACGAGCCCCGGTAGACCTACACAATGGCGTCCCGAAAACATACAGCGACATCCGGAGCCACTGCAGACTGGGTAGGAGGACCTACCCACTCCCGCATCCCAAGCTGACTAGAGAAGAGGCAGTGATCTTCCGCAAGCTACAGACTGGCACATTCCCGCACGGCACCCTGCTGCATGCCATGTATCCTGCGAGCTATACTTACAACTGCGTCTTCCGCTCTGCGCCCAATACCCTCTACTACTTGGTATCATGGTATGGGAGTGTGGGCACAACCCAGCGATACCACACATAACCGAACCAACCGTCGAGCAGTGGGAGGCCCAGCTGACAAGCCCGAGCCCTGAAGACCAGCATTGTATGGTGAGCAGGGGCTAGCTATCGGCTGAGGCGCACGGCATCCTGGACTAGGGACGCCGCCCACCTCGGACGACACCACCGTCAGCTCATTTTTACAAATAAAGTTTATTCCTCCTCCTCCTTGTGTGTGCGCCTGTATTTGTGTGTACTAGCTGATCGTGTGAACCAAGCGGTATACGGCCGAAGCCAGAACACAGCGTATAGCATAAGCCTGAAGCTCGTCTTCATTGACATGCTGGAAAGGCGTGACTCGCTAGAGCTGTGCACGTCATTGATAATTTAATTATGTTCACTCTTCTCACTCATTCGTACTCCATCAAGAGACGACGCGTCCAATTCGCCTTTCATAATGGATATCGGATCTCTATGAAGTTGTGGGCATGCGCTCGTAATGCCGACTCCTGAGTATGGAGGGAGTCTTTCGCCTAATAGAAATCTTCAGAACTCGGTTGCCTTTTCAGCGCCGTGCGTGGATCCTTTACGGCTTCCAAGCAACGAAGATGTCTTCGTAAATACCTGTCTCCATCCCAAGGAACCTGCCGCGCGTCGGTGCGCCTAAAAGGCGTGTCAGTTCGCAAGAACTTTCTTGAACCGAGAGGCCGGCGCGTCGGTTCCCTGGAGGCACGGACTTCCTTCGCTGCGAGGGGCACGTCTCTTCCGGCGGACTCATTTGGCGACGCGTCGCTTGCACTGTCAGCGGACCGCTGAAAAATGGCGTCACAAAGAAACGGGAAAAAACCGAGACGCCCGTGGATTCATACACACACACACACAAAAAAAAAAAGAAAAGCTTCGCTCGAGCGCTGACTCTCGCACCGGGCTCGGCACGTAAAAGTTGGGCCCGCCTTTTTACTTTTGTGCGTTTCGCGATCGTCGAGCCACTTCTTCGTGTGTACGTTGCTTAAAACCCGCCGTTGTCCTCGCCTCTGTGCCACTCTCATTGCGAAAGGTGCCTAATGGTCTGTCACTGCGCTGCGTCACCATCTACAGAGTGTAATAGAACCGCTATGGAGCTTGAAGATGCCCGCAATGAAGCAGGTAATGAGTGCTGCCGTATTGCTTTGACGAGGCACAAAAATGTGTGATGCGTTTACCAAGCAAATGCTTTTGTTCTGGTATTCGCAAGAAAAAGCATAACTTTTTTACATTAACAAAGCGAAAAAACCACTCTGCTGATCCGTCACCTCAACATTAACATCCGAGTGGCGCACCAGCTATTTCTCGAGTGGGAGGGCAAACCGTTATAAAATATTATAATTACCAGCCACACGCGTAATCAGCGATCACATATACGGTGAACCATGGTGAACCAAAAATTATTTCAATGTATTCCCTGAAATTATATAAAATATCAGGATGATACATTCACAAAAAGCAATTAATGCCTGACAGATGTCCCTGAGCCCGCACAGTAGCAGCAGTACAGCGCATATAAAAATAGATATTTACTACAATTTTATTAATTCAACAAATAATGCTATTGGTGCATAAGTCTACAGCACAAATTTATCGCTAGTTGAGGCACTAGTATTATTGCGGTATATATATATAGGCAACAAAGTACAGTGAATACAAAAGACTTACAATATTCATGAAAGAAAAGTAAACGAAAGGAATTTTTAAAAGGCAGTAAATCATGAACACGCGTTTTACTTCGCCAGAACATTAATCATAGCTGATAGCATGGCATATACCCCTATCCCTCCCACCCCTTACTAGCTTTGCTAGATTTAATCTCGGTTTCGCTCCCACTTCTCCTAGAGCAGCGAGATAAATTCTGCTTTATTTGTAAAACACATTGATAAAGCTGCGGATCAATTGCATGCGTGATTTACAGCAAATGTCGTAATTTGTCCTCTCACTTTATACTTAGTCTACACATTACCCATAACTCGGCCATAATTTTCGCCAAATATGACCAAGGTACATTGATTAGTTCACCGAGGACCTCGCAGAAACCAACTACGAACGTCTTTTGACGGATGAAAATAGAAGGGGGGGGGGGGGGGGGAACGAGGTGTCACTAATTATTTGCAAGGCTTCTGACTAAACCAGGAACGCAAAAATTATGTCAGACACGACACTTACCATGACCATCCCTCTCATTTTGATTACATATAAACATGTTGTATCCTATAGCTATGTCGGGACAATGGGAAGAATAGCTGTTAGCGGTTATATCACACGTTCTAAAACTTGATTAAGACATTTTTTTAGAGTCTCTATGTTTCCCCGACTCATTTAACTTCGCAAAGAGATTTTCATAGCGTTACACGCATTTTCGCTAAATTTGACCTCGGTAGCATATGTAGTTCTGCCAGAGCAACGGGTTAAATTATGCTTCTTTTGTTAGATACTCATAACTCTCTAGAGCACTTACATACCCGATTTCTTACTGCAACCTCAACTACCCACACACAATACCCTCCCCCCTCCTCCGTAAATACGCCTATGCATCCGACTATAGTATAGAGTCTCCCAGAGCAGATAACGTGAGCCAAGCTGTTCAACGAAAAGAAACAAGATTTCAGAAACACAGTGGAAGATACAATTATAAGAATTGCTGCGTTCGGTTTTCAGATCTCTGACAAACGAACACCATAGGTCTCAAAATCGTACCTTTGTCCTTGTTTTTTAATTTTCATTTTTTTTTCGTTGACTAGCTTGGCTAAAGTTGGCTGGGACACATGATATGTGGTAACGCTTGCAGGCGGTGACGTTTCCTACTACCGCCGCTGCCACGGCCGCCGTCTTTCTCACTAGTATTCCGCACGCTTTAATATTGAGTTATTTGCCTTCTGACAATGTCCCGTCGTCGTCAGGATGCTTCTTTCATCTCCTACATTTTGCTAGCTTCTTTAAAAGTTCTAACTCATGCTAGGGTTCATGAGCTTTTAGCAGAGGTTCGACTTACTGTGTGTTTCTAGCAGTGACGTCGAGCTATCCTCACTTTGTGATTCTTATCGTTGTCGTTGTTGTTGTTGTTGTTTGCTTCTTTTTGATTCCTCATGACCGGTGACTCTGTGTGTACCCCCCCCCCCCCCTTTCTTTTTATCTCCTTTACCCCCGTCTCCTATGGAGGTTAGTAAACTGGCCGTGCGTATCCTCCTTCGTTCCTTCCTTTCGCTCCTTTTCTCTCTATTTTTGCTATGTAGCTCATCCAGCTTCAGTTTCTCCCTTCAAGTGAGCCATATAGCTCATCCATGCGCACAGTTTTCAGTTGACGGTTTCAGTGGGCGCTCTTAGTGGAAACTACAAGTTTCAAATCACACTGACTCAACTAAAGAAATGGCATTATTAATGAAAATCTTCTAGGAAATACATCCATTCGGTTGTCTGGTCAAACTTGCGGCATTCCTCTGACGCCTGTTGTGAGTCCTAGTTATAGGCGTTCCTCCACACTAAACCGAAAGTGCGCCCACAGCGTAGACGTAATTATGGTAAGTGCAACTCACACACGCCCCGATCTGGCTGCTGGGCTCGCTAGCACGCAGCTAGAGTATGCGCGCGGATGACTGTCCTGACTCCTGCAGGCGTTCACTATACGTGACTTTCGCATAATATTCTCGTGACATTTTTGGTATAAATGAAGATGAATTACTCGTCAAACGTGTTTTAGCGCAGGTCAACGTAATTAATGTTTTACTCTAATGCACACAGAGGTAGTGAATAGCACAAAGAGTAAGACTTCGCCTTTTGCTATATCGAGAATCATCTGTCGCGGGAAAAAAATACGTTTCTTCAAGAAAAAATGAACGAACGTTACCATCTCTTTCTGCTGTACTAGTGAACTACTAGTGAAATACTAGTACCTTACTTCAAGTAAGTTGTTGAATGACCATGTCAGAGCAAAGCTTGAGTAACTTACAAAAAACTAACGCAGGAAATAAGCGAGCATTCTTGTCGCCTTTACTTTATGCTAACGTTACTTTGGCCAAAATGTATTCTCTGTTTATACGTTTACACTTGCCCCAAGAAGAGATATTTCTTTTGTCTAGAGCGAGGCGCGCTATTCACGTACCACGAACCGACCGTCCAGTTTTTCATACAAGGCTGAAACATATCGGCTTTCTTCTTCCTCTTCTTCTGCTTCTTTTTTTTTATTGCTTCTGTAAACAAAAGCCGGTCAGCAACGTTTCGCAGCACATATCCCAAAGCGTCGCTCTAAAGGCTTTGGAAACGATGTTGCCGCTTTATCGTGCGCTAGCACAGCTTCTGCGTGTTTTCATTTCTTCCTGAACAAAGACCTTTTTCTTGAAGAAAAAAAGCAGGAACGTTATTGAACTTTTCACGCGGCAATTTCTTTGTCCGCCTCGAGCGATATCGTGCTTATGGTGCCGCCGCTACCACCGCCACCGCCGCCGGGGATTCACTGGTCTTGAGAGCAGATTCGAGGTCTTTCACGCGGCCTGCGCCGCCTCTTCGGAGGCAGTGGGGACTCAAGCCCCAGACCGAGGAGTGCGCACCCAGAGGGCTCGCTTGGCGCCGATTCGGCTCTAAGTAAACGTAACCGTTATCTCCAGGTTTCACATAAAAATCAGTTTGTACCGTGGTCCCCACGTTATGATGTGCTAGTTTCCTTCTTTTTTTTTTCTGTGCGGTCGCTAACGTCAAGATAATGCGGTGTACTGCCAGATCGTGACAATTTCGCTGACGTTAAAGTTTCACAAAAGTGGGTAATCATAGCTAACCAGCTTCCTGTTGTAGACGCACCAGAAAAGAACTAAGCGTTGGTTGGTATCACACCATTGGCGACAGGAGGGACCACTCCAAGTCTTTATAGTGAATGATGAAATAACGTCCTCAACTATCATTTCGTTTTCTTACTTATCATGCCAGGAGTTCCTTTCATTTAAATTCTTCTGTCAACCCAGCATCTATATTTTAATTCATACATGGAAATAACACAACACGACGTTGTGAAGCAATTTGATCAACTACAGCGTTTATTCAAGGTAAGTTGCATCGGCGTTTACCTGAGAACATTGATTTTCCAAATGCCTTTCTTCTTATAAATGTGTTTCTTATAGAATTGCGGGTCATATCTGAAAAGCTAAAGGTTTCGCTTTGGGAAAGCAGTAGCAGTAGGCTTGGGTCAGTAGTAACAAAATTGTCGCCCAACCAGTAAGCTGGTATTTTCTTTCTTGAGCCACTAGGAAACGCACCTGATCGGACATCGTGGGAGCATTCCGCACGACAAACGCTGCAAATCAGCAAGATTGGACGCGCTGCTCCCAATCGTTGCATTTTTCTCCTTTCCTTACCCTCACACGCACCCAAGCCTCTAGCATCTATGCACGCTGCTCCCAATCGTTGCATTTTTCTCCTTTCCTTACCCTCATACGCACCCAAGCCTCTAGCATCTATGTGTTTTTTGTCTCCACCGCGCTCATTCAGAAGAGACGCACAACCCTGGTCACCGCTGTCAGCACACTGTCCTCGGTGAAAGCAGTTTACTTCGTATAGAGGACTTCTGGGGACGCGACAGCAGACGTGGCTGTTTAGTTGCATTGCAAACCGCGCCACCTCGCGCGCCCTTTTATAAGCCACGGTAGTAGCAATTTCCGCGACGTATCAGCGTCATCGACCACGTAATTGCCCAACATGGTCGAACATCGATGCCGACTGTTGTCGTCGCCCGCCGACCAGCGTGTGGGTGCGAGTAATGAGTGCGCTCATTAAGGAGTCGCAGCTTCGGCCCCCTTTCTGCGATGGTCGGCTCAGAGCGTGAGGCTCGCTCCTGCTGGCCTGCACGTGCCCGTTTCCCGGCACTCCGGGAGCGCGGGTCCGCCGCTAGTGAATGGACGTGACTCCGTCGCGCGAGATAGCGGGCCTCATCGATTTTATCGATTGACGCTCGCGGAGGCCGAACCGCGATCGCCCAAAAGCCTGACGCTTCACACGTCCTCAACGCGCGGGACCCCGCGTACGGCTTGCAGCTGCAACCCCGGCTCACGCTGTGGAGGAGGCTGTGCAGCGGGCTTTTCTGCGAAACGGGGCCGCCGTTGCTTCTGGCAGCTATAGCGGCGCAGATATGCCATAAGCTGAGTCACGTACAAACTGCGTTCGGGTTAGGGAGGTCGATACTTTGAACTGGAGCGCACCACTCGTTGCCGTGGAGGCCCTCCCCGACGTGGTCATTCGGGAGGGAGGGGGGGGAGGGGGGCTGTTAAAGAAAGGCAGCTGAATTTACTTCGCCTTTTTTATTTTTTTTTGTGGGACCCGCTTCTCATTGGTTCGCTGCGTTTGGTAGTAACATCACAGTCGCTATCCCTGGATAAAAACAACAGAATCCTTCGAACTGTCTGTTAATACAGGCCAACTAGCGCCGCCACCGCGGTCGTTTAAGCCATGATCAGTCGCAATGCAGACGAAATTAAGGCGCGAGTCAAATTCATTACTGAATCGTCTTTCCTTCTCATTCTAGCTGTCGTTAGCATCATGACGCAATCCTTAAAGCTTTATGTTCTTACGAAACGTTTTTCATTGGTTGGCCGCCTTTACTATCTAGCTCTTTCTCAGGATTGTCCGTCGCCTATCCTTAGGAACAGCTGTATGTCCGGTGCTCTTCGGGAACACGGGCCGAGAATCCATTGAAAGCTGTAGCCGCGCTAAGTGGGGGAAGAGCTTGCTTAAGTGCCTCTCGGGAAGAAGCACCACAGGTTCACATTCGCTGAACGTAACGGTATCAAACAAAATCATCGAGAGCAACTTGAAAGATGTATTTCATACAAGCTTGACTAAATTGAGCACCATTCTTTCTCCTAAAATGTGAGAAATATAATGAAGACCTAAAAACTGTAAGCCGAGCACCTCTTTTGTTGCTTCGCTGACATCGATTCGTAAATATTGTTCGTGCATGCGACTACTTCGCGCGGCAAAGAATGTTGACGCGCTCTACAAATTTTAAAATCGTAACGTTAGTGTCACGTTGGATGGAATAATGTTGCTAGCATTGCGCTTTTTGGAACGCAGGCAAGCATTTTCTTATTCATCCGTCAATCCACTTTGAAAATTTTGTTATGTAGAAGATGGAAACACGATAACGATTCACCGATTTCCCTGTTACATTTGCCTTAGTAACGTCACAGATTGGGTTAGTTGGTTCTGCATAACTCGAACACGACTTCTTGAACCAATTGAATTATGGGGTTTTACGTCCCAAAAACCATGATTTGATTATGAGGGAAGCCGAACTGGGGGACTCCGGATTAATGTCGACCACCTGGCGATCCTTAATGTGCCCGAAATGCACGGGAGGCGGGTGTTTTTGCATTTCGCCCCCATCGAAATGCGGCCGCCGCGGCTGGGATTTGATCCCGCGACCTTGTGCTTAGCAGCGCAACACCATAGCCGCGAAGCCACCGTGGCGGGTCTTCTTGATCGAAGATAATACCAAGCAACACAGTTAAGCGCTTTGTTCTTTGGTGCTGTCCTCGTTCAAGAAGTCACGCTGTTGTACTTTGTTACGTTTGCCGTTTTCTTTATGTGTGTGCGTGTGTGTTTGTGTGTTTTTCAATTAGCCTTATCCGGTTAGTTGTCGTAGTTGTAGTCGTCATTCTTGGTTTTGCAAGTTAACATGCAATTTCGCCTTCCACGTGCGTTTCCCTCTTAATTCGCCGGTGCTAAAATTTTAATTGATGCTGCCACTCTTAAATCACATTTTCTACCCGAATCGTACCACGGTAGATATGAGCCATAGGTTTTTTTGGCCGAAAAGAACAACGACGACGATGACGGCACCAGTGCATCTTGTTCTTGCATGTTGGACTCCTTTTTCGCCTTTTCTTTCGATCCATATATCCCGCAACTAAACCTAGAACAAGTAAGGATGAGCCATATTACTTCTTTCTCTCTATTTTCTCTCGGCAGCTGCTCCTGTCCCCAAGCGCACGCAAACAAATCACACATAAGTAATGATGTAATCAGCAAGACAATGCGCACAGGAATCAGTGTTTGTGAATTTAAGTTAGAGAAACGAACAGGGAAAAAATTGTGGCGCTATATTCTTAGCAGTCCTGCGAACGGCCTACGCGACCGTGCGCCCGATATGAATTTGCGATACTGTTCGCCACATAATAATGGTGTCGTGAGTGCTCTCGCCGAAGCGCATTCGCGTTATATACCGATGCGCTCGCAGCGGAAGAAGAAACAAGATATCCTCGGCGGCTGCAGCGGCGCACGTAGCCTCGCTTCGCTGAAGGCTGCCCATCCATCTGAGGAGGAGGGGCACTGCGTACGCGCTCTCTTTCCACTTCCACCGTGGAGGATGGTAAACGTGGTGCGACACAACCTTAAAGAAGAAAGAAAAGGAAAAGAGAGCGAGGAAGACGGGGACGCACAAAAATTGCATTGTGTGGGCGCTTTCCTTCCGTATATCATCGTCCGCAACAATTCAATATGATTCGTCGTCTGTCGCGTTCTCCTGGAAAATGATGCCCGACTAGCGCCGTGTTTTTCTTCTTGTCTCTATCCCAAGGCTTACAAGTGGGAATCACCATAATGCCTTCGGCGCAGCGCTTCTGCGAATCGTTCTAGTGAAACTGTGCCAGCGCTTGCAGGCCGCTACCCACGGCCACTCCACCTATAATGTTTTGAGTAATGTATAGTTGAGGTTTTGAGAGAAGAACGTCCGAGGACAAATTCTGTTTGCTAGAAAATGTATGGACGCATCAGTTTTTACAAAAACACATGACACTCATTTATCAGCCCGGCTTGCGCAATATCTAAGCTGAAGATACTTCGCTCACTGCAGCGCATGCGAATGACAGGTATTAAGACGATATCAAAGTCAAACGCCTTCAGACTGCCCAAAAATGCTGTACATGGCAACGTCGTGCCTGTAAATAGTTTGCATATTGCCATCATTTGCATAATTACGACACTATAATTTGCATATCCAAGTTATTATTTTGCTTCTGCACGTGCATTTAGGTTTTTTTTTCTTGACTATCATCATATTCCAGTTTTCTATATCCTCCGCCGCCATACCCCCCTTTTTTTTCTCTTCCCAAGTACCTAATCAAATCTAAGCATAATTCTTCCCACAATTATTATGGCTGAAGTGAGCAGTGCGACATTTCACAGATATGACATATAATACAAAGGTCTAGCAGTCGATGTAACTTTTTCGAGAACCTCAATATTTTATTCATGTTGAGCGCAAGAAAAGAAGAAAGAAAGGTTGAGGTTGTTGCTGGCTGCGCATGGGAAAACAGCTTGCATGGTTTGCAGGGAACTGTTCAGCCCGAATGCCGCCTTTCAAACGTAGCTGCCGCAGGAACCTACGAATGGGAAATCACCACGTAAGAGACAGACAAAGCAGAGACAGCGCAGGTCACGGAATGAAACTCATTTGTCGGCCATTCCAACCCATCCATACCGGCCCAATAGTCTGCTTCATGAGACATCATCAAGTGGTGCTAAGCTTCACCGTTCAGTCACAAAATTAGTCTCGCTCTCGAACTTCGGTAGGTGGCAAGAAAAGTTACGGCTGGCTAGGCAGATTACCTCTGGTCATCACTTCCTTTTATAAACATTTACTGATGTCACTCGGCGTGGAGTTCTTCCAGCCACCGCTTGAACTACGTTCCTACTATCGCTTTCCCATGGCAAATCATTATTCTAGGTTTTCACCTTCGGTTCTTTCGAAGTTCAATTGCCTTGAAGTTTCTGCTGGAAAGATTTTTGTTAAGTATCTATTTCTTGACTTTAACTTGCTCACGAAAATTGCGTCCGCCAAAGCGCACAAAAGGCCTGCAGAAGTAGTTCTTGTGTAGCTAGCATGCCCTTTTTATTAACATTACCGACAGTTTAACTTTAAAGGCCCTGTATATCATGATCAACATTACAACAGAGATTGTCGTAACTTATCCCTTCCCCCTTATATATCTTCTTTTCTCTTATGTCCTTTTTTTTTTGCCTTTTCCCCATTACCCAGTGCACAGTAGTTAACCGGACAGCTAATCTGGTTAACCTTCCTGCCTTCTATCTCTCATTTTCTCTCTCGCTCTCTCTATAGATTACCTTTCTTCTTATTTGCTGTCCTATCCACACAAAGTATGTATGTAACCTTATTGATGATAATAGCTCACCACTGCTCAGGCATATTACCTGGCAATAAGCCGTCAACACACGAAGACAGGATTGGAAGCGCCGCAAGTTGCCTGCCTAGTGTTTGCACGACGTCCGTAGAGCTTTGCTTAAGAAACTACCGCGGTCTGTCACAGCAGACGTCGAGGTCGGACGCCCACAGCGGCGCCTTGGCCGAGCGCTGGCGCTGCCTTCGACAGCTAACCCAATTTCAGGTGTACGTCGAGCACGGAACCACCGCTGCAAGGTTGGCGCCACGGTTCGTTAGGTGCTGGGGCGCGTCGTCTCCTCGCGTCCTCCTTGGCGGTATCCTTGCGGGACTGGCCCTACCTGCCGGGCGTCTGCCAATTTGTGTCTGGCGCGGCGTCGCCCTTCTGCGCGTAACTCGCACCGCGCAGAAACCGCGGTAAAGCATATCACTCATTCCCCGAAGCGTTCCGCGCGTTATCCTCGCCTTCCTGCGCTCTTGCTCTTCTTCCAGAGACATCGACGCCTTCCGCACCCTAGAGAAGTTATTGATTGCCGATAACGCGTCAAGTGTCAGGGCTCGGCGTCTGAGCCAGAGACGCGCGCTGTTCCGCAGAACGCTGACGCGGCGTGTAATAGGTGTGCGATCTCTAGAGATATCAGACAGGATATTGTCAGAAATGAGCAGCTAGAATCACCACCCTTTGAAGTCGCCGGCTCCCCACGCTTCTTCGGTCGTGGTGACGCAAACGGTCCTTTACAGCAATCAAACATTTTCTTCGCTATGCCGTAGCGAGGCAGTAGAGTGGTTTCCTTGCTTTGTTCACCATTGTGATGTAAACTTTTTGTTGTGTGTGTGTGTGTGTGTGTGTGTGTGTGTGTGTGTGTGTGTGTGCGTGCGTGCGTGCGTGCGTGCGTGCGTGCGTGCGTGCGTGCGTGCGTGCGTGCGTGCGTGCGTGCGTGCGTGCGTGCGTGCGTGCGCGCGCGTTCACGGCCATCAATCTATATGTCCATAACTATTACACCAAAAGCACTACCTGAAACAGCTGTGAATGTAAAGGCACAGAATGACATCTTTTTGCTATTTTTTTCGTCAGAGTTTTCATACTCATATAAATAATAACATTTCATTTTGCGTACTTTACACAGCTGTAAGCCACTTAACACAAAATATCAACAGCATTGAGAAAACAAGCATAAAATGCTAGTTAGACCTAATGCTCGCTTATCTTTATTAACGCAATTCAAAAGGCTTGCAAGCTGATTTAGAACGAAGGCACTTGCAACATATTGAATAGGTCTCAACATGGCTAAAAATGTTCCCCCTAATGCCGTCGATGATAGCAAAAGCGTTGTCATTATTTCTGTCTGTGTGATTCTGAGACATTGATACTCACGAAGTCCTAACCAAAAATGACAAAGCGGAAGACGCAACAACGCATTGCGTTGACTGGCGACCTAACACCCTGCGCTTGTGCCTTCTCTTTTTTTTTTGTGCCTTTTTCGCAATGTTCTTTTTTGTCAGTACGAACCAAATCATTCAACTCACGACTTTGACTTATATCCGCCAGAGCCTAAAGCAATTTGTTAGCAAAGCTCGCACATGGAGTGATTGTCAAAATATTGATACAAAAGCCGCACTTTCTTCTACGTTAGACAATCCGGGAAAAGTGCAAACAGCAACAAAAATACGTAGACCACTCTTCCCGCAGCATTTCTTATTGCCTTATTGTATTTATTACTTGACGTACTTCTTTTTTTCTCAACTAAATAGGCCATAGCGTGCGTAATCAATTAACACAAACATAAGAAAGCGCATCGATAGACGCAAGTGCTAAAAGTGTTCACGTAAATAAAAAAAAAAAGAGGGGGGGGACGGTGGCGAGATATGTAAACGCGAAGAAGAGTGCGAATGAAACCCGATGGGAGCTCGCCACCTCAGTCATGCACAAATTCACAAAGTGTCTAAATATGCACGTACCGCCGCACATATCCTCTCGTAAGCTCGATCGCTCGAGCAGGAGAAAAACGCGGACGCTGAAGCAAGCGCAGGCAGAATCAACACATCGTGCCGCTCTCTTTTCGATACCTCGAAAGTGAGCCGCCCAGTACCGATGATTGGACGGAAGAACACGTATCCCGAGGGGCACCTAAGCGACCCAATAAATTCGCGGAGTGTGCTGATCCCGGGCTGCGCGTTGCGTACACCATCGGGCTGCGGCTGTGTTCTCTTGCCGGCCACGGTAGCGCCTCTTGTATCAATAAAACATGGCAGACCGCCCTTCCTACGGCATCGCAACACCGTCCGCGTGTGTGCGTTCGGGTTGCTTAGGGCAGACGCAGCGTTGCACACCGGTCGGCACTGGCCTTTCTGAGTGTGACCTGACGAAGCAACAAGGCGAGGGAGATTCTGCTTGCATCCTTCGGGGCCTGCAATTGCCTTCCACCCGCGGTGCCCTCATTTTCACGCTGATGCCTCTGAGGTCGAATTCACAAATATTTGTTGTTCGCCATTGGCGGCTATCTTGACTGAAAAGTTCCTGGTCTCACGTACTGCTCTAAGCGTACAAACTGCTAAGAGAATGCGGACCCTGAGTGCGAGTTCACAAAGCTTTTCGTTCGTATTAACTGTTTGGGGCAGGCCGGCCGTGTTCGTTAATATGTTAGTTATGTTTGTTAATTACGCTCGTAAGCGCGAGGGATCTGTGTCTGGGCTGGTATAACGTTAGGGTGCTTCACTAGATTCTATTCCTTTTTTTTATCACCCACCCTTCACGGCCCGAAAAGGATTGCTGCATTAAATCTGCCCTGCAGGTCTAAGAGACCCCAATAGCGTATAGACTGCTGTGTCAATGCGAGGTTTACTTTCTCGTTAATCGCGTCACTCTGACTGATGGTGTGGGGCCACCGACAAACCAGGGGCCGTATCCTGGTGAGGATCCTATTCATTTTTCCTTCTTTTTCACGAGTGTTATTGGCTCGCACCATGCCGCGCCGGTCTTATCGCTGGGATCAGCAGTCAGTGTGCGCGACGGATGACAGGAAGTTACTGGAATCAGAGGAAAAGCACTGTTACGAAACAAGGCCCCAAGGGAAAAAAATACATAAGTTTGTGTTTTTTCGCCCTCCATAAACGCAAGCGTCCTCGGCGTTAAGCGAGAAACAACGTTGCAAAACCAAGCTTGTTCGATAGGGAGGAGGCTTCTTGTTATCTATCTATCTATCTATCTATCTATCTATCTATCTATCTATCTATCTATCTATCTATCTATCTATCTATCTATCTATCTATCTATCTATCTCTATCTATCTATCTATCTATCTATCTATCTATCTGTGCGTGGTCGTGTGCGATGTTTATTACATTTGATATTCAGGACGTATCGTAACCGGGAAAGTACATTTTTATCGCTTCCCACCCTCTTCTTCTCACCTCTCTGTTTTACCTAAAGAAAATATGAGTAGCTTTTGTCAGCATTTTTCGAGCGAAACGGGGATTTTTCAAGTTGAGGCAAATGATGTGCTAGTACATTTTTCTTTATGTCTAGTACATCTTTATTAACGTTACATTTCTTGATTCTTACGCAACAATATACCTCGGATTAAGTTATATTGCAGTGGGGTTGAAGATTAATATGCAGAAGACAAAGATAATGATCAATAGACGGGCAAGGGAACAAGAGTTCAGGATCGCCAGTCAGCCTCTAGAGTCTGTGAAGGAGTACGTTTACCTAGGTCAATTACTTACAGGGGACCCTGATCATGAGAAGGAAACTTACAGAAGAATAAAAATGGGTTGGAGCACATTCGTCAGACATTGTCAGATCCTGACTGGAAGCTTACCATTATCATTGAAAAGAAAGGTGTGCAAAATCAATGCATTCTACCGATGCTAACATATGGGGCATAAACTTGGAGACTGACAAAGAAGCTCGAAAACAAGTTTAGGACAACGCAAAGAGCGATGGAACGAAGAATTTTAGGCATAACGTTAAGAGACAGAAAGAGAATGGTGTGGATCAGAGAGCAAACGGGGATAGCCGATATTCTAGTTGACATTAAGAGAAAAAAAATGGAGCCGGGCAAGTCATGTAACGCGTAGGTTAGATAACCGGTGGACCATTAAGGCTACAGAATGGGTGCCAAGAGAAGGGAAGCGCAGTTGAGGACGGCAGAAGTCTCGGCGGGGCGATGAAATTAGAAAATTCGCAGGCGCTAATTGGAATCGGTTGGCGCAGGACAGGGGTAATTGGAGATCGCAGGGATAGTCCTTCGTCCTGCAGTGGACATGAAATAGGCTGATGATGATGATGAAATTCTATTGCAGGCATAAAACGAGCGAAGGCGGCAGTAGCTTAGTTATTCAAGCCCACCATTTCACTTGTTCGGTGGCACAAAAGTACTACGTCTTATGCACTTCAAAGGAATCATTTCGAGAGGCTATAGGATTTGGCGCAAGCCTTTCGTCTTCGAGATTGGAAAGCTGAACGCGAAAGAGTTATGGTGGAGCGACAAGCCGAACATAACTCACGCCGTCTGAATCGAAAAAATACAAGAAGAAAGAAATAGGAAAGCAAAATGCCTGCTCAAAAATCAAGGCTTCCCTTCGTAAATGATACATACTTTGCAATCACATTAACGTTCTCTGTGGTTTCCAAGTTCTATTCTTTTTTTTTTTCTTGTTTTGCTTAGCATAGCTAGTGGTGCTCTGAAGAAAATAAAGGTATCAGTCAGGCTTGGTGGCTAGAAGAATCGTTGCAATTGAAACGCGTTTTGTAACCCGATTCAACAAACCTCTCTTTTCGGGGGAAAAAGAAAGCAGTCCGGTGGCTTGCTCAGGTGATTACGAAAAGTGTCTTCGACTCACCACAGAAAGCAAAAACCACCAAGAAAGTGCTTTCCTTTTTTTTTCCCCTTCCTGCACTCCCTTGTGGCCATTAATACAATTACTAAATGAAGATGTCAAGAGACGTGGCATATTTTCGCTCTCCCACTTCTTCTAGATTTTAGCAAGATTAAAGATGCAAATGAAGACTAGCGAAACGAGGTGCAAACAACATAATTATGTTAACATTGCTTCGGTTAAATCAGGAGCCGCATTCATAAAACTGTTACTTAAGTGCGGTCTGGGATTGACTTTCGCCGTGGCAATCGTCCCTTCATCAGTGGTGGGCAGTATCGAAGATACATGTATCTTAGATACTATCTTAGATGCTCTTTGGGTATATTGTATCTGTATCATGATACGTCGCGCAAGACGTGTATGTATCAGTATCTGTATTTCCGATACATAAAAGAATGTATCGTGTATCTTAAGATGCAAGATACTGGCTATCACAACATCACCGTGTGGAACTATAAACGTTGGCTGAACTCCACTTCTCAAGCTCATACTGCTGCCCACTGTCGGCCTGAATAAAACTTAATGCAGCGACATTCTTTTATATTTCCGCCAGTGAGGACATGCGAAGGTCACGTGGCGGCGCTCGCACCGTCTCGACAAAACCAAGCGCGCGAACTTCTGCGCGCAGCCGGAATTTTGTTTTCTTGCATATTGTTTTTAGTCGCGTCGGTGCCATAACACTTGCTCGTAGCCACTGTACTGTGCTGCGTACGCCAATACGTGCGGCGTCTTTCGCGCAAATTCTGATGCCGCTATAGTGTCGTTATCGAAGTTTCTCTTGCGTGGCGCTTTGTTACGAAGTTTGAAGAACGCAAGAACGGGGTTGCCTTGCGTCTAGTGGCTATCGCACATCAGCGATCTGAAGGATCTCGTGGATGTAAGTTTGACTGTTGCGAACCAAAGTGTGGATGGCGCTGCTTCTAAGAAACTTCCACTTAAGACGGCTATTTTGTGTATGTGATGGTTGCTCGCAAGCACCAAAAGCAATTTTCTTGGACTAAGTTACATGCGTAAACGGTAATAAGTTTACGGACAAGGTAAAACTCCACAGCGGTATTTGCGCCATCGTGCAGAGGCTTCTTATTGGCGATCTTGTAATTAGATGGCGTCCCGCTACCTGGTCGGCAAGCTCAGCAGCGACTCGCACCAATTACAAAAGCAACAAGCAAGAACTGCTGACAGTGCAGCGTATAAAGAGCTTTCGTGTTAAGCAGCTAGAGCAACCCCAATAAATTGTTTCGGAATGGAAATATTATATTTTGAGCAAAAAAGACGGTTTTTGGTGCTAACAGACATTTCATTCAGATGAAACAAGGTTGGTCCGAGTTAAGAAATTTCCAAGCAAACATATTTGTGCACACGCGTTTGCTGCTACATTATACAGTTGTAATAATAAATTTGCGAATGTATTGAAGTATCTTAATATACTAATGGAAAGTATCGTATCGGACACATTAATTGCGGAAGTATCTTGTATCTGTATCTCAAATACTTGTCGCCCGAGTATCTCGCATCGTATCATGATACAACTGCAAAGTATCCTTGCCTAGCCGTGCTTTTTATCCGGTGGCACCGTTTCTTCAACATCTTTGTAAATGCGGGCTCAAGGCCCGTATTCACAAAGAAGTTCTTATGCTGTGAACCTGCTCGCAAAGCAAGTGTCAGCCAATCGTGATAGTGGATGTGTCATTAACAAAGGCGGTCGGCCAATGGCAAATAGCTCTTACAAACGAAAAGCTTCGTGAATTTGGTCCCAGATTCTCGCAGCCATATCCCAGGAATCACGCAACTCATTAAGCGGGTAAATTAGTATGTTGTCGTTCAGCAAGCATTGCGATAAAAGATCGGCATGGCGCTACGTGAATGAAAACAGGTCGCTCAAATTTTCATTGAGCTCATCTACATCAAACATAAGGTCTGAATCGATTCTTCTCGCAGACAGATGTTTGTTGTCTTAGCCGGCAATGGTCATTCGAAATTCTTTTCCGATACAGACGCAGACATGCAAAAAAGGCTTACTCGATCAACAACACAGAATTAACGTCCACGATGATGCAGGCTCGCTAACTAGCGCCTGTCTAAAAAAGACGACGAAGCAGACCACTGGAAAAATGTAAATAAGTGAAAGTTCCGCCAACGTATTTACTGAGTCCATTGAGCTGCGCATGGTTTCGCCAAGAGTAAGCGTACCACTTTTGTTTCGACGGCTATTTTATAAACAGAAGGTTTCGACAATCACGCACGAGTATATTGCATCGTGAAGCAAAATCTGTGATGCCTTTTATGTGTAGTTTTAAAAACGCGTCCAAAAGTTGCGCTTTCCTACGGCTCCATTAAAGCACATGCGTCAAATGCCGTCAGAGAATTACTTGATGCTTTTTCGAAGTACGGCGGCACCACATGACAACCATTACGGAAACAGACTGAGGCTATAGTAGTTAGGCGGAAAGATGTGACTCGAGGACAAAAGAGGCCTCCCTGCGCTTCCTCCTGCCCTCAGTTGCCGTCTGTTCTCATGGCATGCGCCCATCGCGAAAAGCGCGGCGCGAGCCCGCTCTGTTGGCAAACGAAGTGCGCGGCCTTCGTAAGACGAAAGAAGACAGGTCGCGTCGTAGGAAGTAGCCGAGTCAGTGTCGCCCGAGGTCGCACTATACCGACCGCGAGCAGCCGCAGGCGTAAATCAGAGCGGCGGCAGGCAGGCTCCCAGGTGGCTCGTTTCCCAGAAGCAGCCGCGGAGCGGTACTGTGCTCACGGATAGGTGCTCCCAATGCGTGGCACCAGCACCGCACCCCGATGCGTGCGTTCGGGAGCGATCATCAATTTTCCTTCCCCCAGCGAACAAATTCTCTGTATACTGCTGCCGCTGCCCGATTCTCTCGCGAAGTGAGCTTCCGTGAAACCTCTCCGACTGTTGCCTTTATCCGGGGCTGTTAACGCCCGTCTTAACCGCCCCAACGCTTCTATGCGTTGTCATCCGTTGCCACCTAAAAGCTCACCCAGCGTAGGCGGGATGTGTAGGGAGGCAGGTACAAAGATGGGGGAATTGTCGGTGGTGCCGTTCGGTGCTTTAGAAAGAAATGGCTGCGAGTTTCAGCAAAATGAGTCGGTGCTATGTGTGCGGCGATTATAATCTACTATACACCACATCCATAGTTTACAACATGTGGAGCGCTACTTGTGCGGACGTGTTTCGTTGTCGTCGTTGAGAGGAGTGAGGGGGGGGGGGGGGGGGGAGATGGATGGGCAGGTCGCATGCTACCACAGAAATTTCAGAGGGAATCTGTCTGGCGTGCCACCCTTTCGGTACGCCACTGGTGCCTCGTTACTGTTACTCTTTCTGGCATTCTACGCTTATCATTACCAGTAATTCAGGGGTTTTACATGTCAAAACCACAATGTGATTATGAGGCACAGCATAGTGAGGGAGTCCGTGTTAATTTTGACCACCTGGGGTTCTTTGACTTGTACTCAATGCACGGTACACGGGCGTTTTTGGCATTTCGCCCCCACCGAAGTGCGGTTGCCGAATCCGGGATTCGATACCGCGCCCTCGAGCTTAGCAGCGCATCGCCAAACCCACTACGCCACCACGGCTGGTTGCTTTGGTACAGAAACATCATAAATAACTAAGCAAGCCTAGAAGAGACAACCGGTAAATACAAAGAATATAGAGGCAGTTGCCTCGCTTGCTTAATAAGCGTGCCCGTGCTTGCACGGACGCACGCACGCGCGCGCGCGCGCACACACACACACGCACACACACACACACACACACACACACACACGCACTCACACACGCACACGCACACACAAACACACAAACACACAAACACACACACACACGCACACACGCACACACGCACACACGCATATTGTGGAAGCTCACCATCAACAAATGTATGCTATTAGGCTACATTCCCTCGTGTGTTGCACGGCCATGACAATTGTTTATACTATCACTTTCGGGGTGGATGCGTGAATGCCTCTGTTTGCACGCTGTTTGCACGGTGGACTATACCGATATAGAAACTAAGCTATACAAGCACTAAGCCTGAACCAGCTGTTTGTAGTTGTACTCGCCAAATATGATAGAAAGAGAGAGAGAGTAACACAACGTAAAAGTAAAGTAAAAAAAAAGAAACAGATAAAGCCTATCGATGGTCGCTGTCGTTCGTTACGGGAGCCGCTCAGTTCTATTGTCCTCCTATGTGGATTTCCAAAGTGGAAATAGTTCTGAGAGCCATGGGTTCTCCTTTATTTTTTCTTTGCGAGAGCGTCCATTTGTTAAACAGCGAACGTTTTGCACACAACAGGAACGTTCGTATAAAACTAATATAAAGAATAACACAGGCCTGTGGTTCGAAGACTGTTATAGAATGAAGCAGCACCCCACAAGGAAAAAAGAAAAAAAGAAAAAAATTCTGGTATAGATATCCGAACTTATTTCTATGCTTTTTTTTATCGCCTTTACCTTCGACGTACGCTTGCGTTTGCTATAGCAAACGCCTAGCCAAAAACCCTAGCAGAACGCCTAGCCAAAAACCCGACTTGGTTTTCGGCTAGGAGAAAGTATACTTTCTCCTAGCCAAAAACCAAGTCGGGTTCTTGTTCCTGTAACCGGCTGGTCATAGGCTTTTATGATGCGTCTGGAAGATGTGACGGGCGTTTCAGCCACCTAGTCTCTCGCCACGACCTGTGTTAACCTACAAGAGGCCGTCCAGTGACGACCATTTGCCGTAAAAGTATTTTATGTGTGCCGACAGTCTATGGGACAAAACTGTGACTAAGAGACTTAACTCATCACAAAGTGACTTTCCGCCTTCCCTATCCTTCCGCTCCTGTCACTTAATTAGGTCACCGCAAGTTCCTGTTGTGAACTCTTCCAAGCGAGTATGAATATAACGCACCTCTGCGAGGATCGAATCAATCAGCACTACCCTACCGCCCTTAGTGACTCTATAATTAACGACGCTCGAAGCCTACCCACCCTTTCTTTTTACGTTAGTTTGCTTTTTCGCACTGACATTCCAACATAGGCTTCAAGGCTTCGCTATATAATCAAATTTCGAGGCGTCATTTTCGATCCTCTTAAGACTATTTCTTTCAAGCGTTGCGCGTTTTACCTAAATATCGCACCATTGGCAATAATGCGTAAGAAAATACACTATATGCGACGTTTATTTCACCTCGCGACTAATGCGATCCAGTTTGGCGACTGCGCCCACAGACAGAAATAACGTCAAGACATTTCTGACGCGCTACGTAAGCATATGAACAGCGTATATTCGCCATTCGTGGACCGTACCAGACATGGTCCGGAGGAGCGCGCGCATGCACAACAGAACAGCGCTCGAATAATGTGACATGCGGAAGAGCGCAGGGAAGAGGAACAAGAAAAGCGGCGCTGGCAGAGAGCACCAGGCCCCTCTACAGGACGGCGGATGCGAATAAAAAACACTCGGTAATCATCTCCATTTGCAGGGACTGTCCCGCGCCGTCATCTGAGCTCCCATTTGGAGCCGACGCGAGGGCGCTGCGTGAAGACCAATGTCAGCCACACATAATTACGCGAACGCGTCTTCACACACGGGCCGCTCTTTCTTCGGCAGCTGCGATATTTTTTATTGCTCAGAAGAAGCGTTCGCTGCAGGAACTTCCGCCGCGTGCTGGGCGAAACGCAGCCTGTCTCCGTCGTCTAAGCTGGCTGCGAAGCTCTTCTCAAGTTAATTGATAATGAATCTTATTTCGTCAAGCGCCAGTTTCATGAATAATAAGGGCCGCTGGCAGAAGAAAAGCTGCCTCCGCCGCCTTTCCTGCAAAATGACGCCACAGCGCCACCCCCCTCCCACTCCTCGCTCTCTTCTTTATTTACTTTTTTTTGTCCACTCGCGCTTCCTTCTTTGTTCACGCCGTGGTGCGTGCGCACGTTAAATATTCACTCGCTAATCTTGCGAGTGCCTTTGAAAAGATCGCACATTCTCAGCGCCTTTCGCCCTTCCCCTTAATTCCATTTCTGGTTGAAACCACAGACTTCCCCTCTACGCTCAGCGTTGCCGCAAGGAAGCTCTACTCGCCACCACGGAGCAGGGCGGGTCAATTCCCTACGCGTGCGTGCGAGCGCGCTCGGTGCGATCTAGGCTACCGAGGAGCACAAAGGCGATACGCCGTGCGAGACGTGCGTACGCCGCCGAACGACGAGTGGTCAGCACAAAAAGAAAGAAATGATGGGTGGCTGGAGGGTCAGCAACGTGTAAAGAGCGCGTCTTTGAAACGCGATTCCCAGGAAAGGTCGGCTACTTGCTGCGAGCGCCCGCCCGGGCCGTCGGCTCAAGCGGCGGCCATAAAACGTGAACCGACGCGAAATTATTTTGCAGAAACCGCGCGCGGCACTAAACTACATAGGTCGGCCCCCACACGTGACGCTTTCCTTTCCTGCGACCGCTGTCGGTCACTTTATCGCGAACAGCCAAAAAGCAAACAAGCCATGACGCCCCGCTCTTTTGCGTGTGTGTGCGTGCGCTCCGTTTCTGCCAGCGTATACTTGTCCTGTTTGTTGACTGCGAGCCTCGAGTTTCGTTTTCGAACGCCTCCCCTATATAGGCTGCGGTTCCCGCGCTAGGAAGACGCGCGTCGGAAGCGTTTACCTTGTTTGCAACGCTCTCGTAAACAGTGAAGATAACGTAACCGCGAAAGTGAGGAGCTTGGAAAAACAGAAAGAGCGCCCCCCTGCAGGCGTTGTTTCTCTGTAATGGACGCCCTTTCGCAGAGGCTTGCCACTTGTCGGAAATAAAAGTAGATGATAACGTATATTTCTGCGAGGAAACGGTGGAATCGTCGTTGCTTTTGTTTTCGGACTGGTGCGCGGTGGCTTTGTAAAGTGTGCTTTAGATGGCTTGTGCTGCTCTATCTTTTTAACTGGTTTTTTAGTTGTTATTCTATTATCCAACGGAGATATTGTAATTGTGAAGCCATATCGAGGAAATTGTAGTGTCGCTTAGTTTCACAGTGCGAGGCGGTTTTGTAGCGCTTCGAAAGCGAACGCTTATCGTCAATGTCCTCGCGCATGCTTCGAGGGAAGGAAGAATCCGCGTTTATTTGGAAACGATTATTGCGCTCAAAAACTGTTGCGATGCAAATGAGTACAGATACGGCGCCGTCCGTGATTCGTCGCTTCCCATTTTCCACTGGCTGAAGGTGCAGCGTGAAGGAAAAATATATGCACAAGCTTGTCAACCTTCAGTCATCGCTGGTACGCGTATTTCGTCCAAGTGGGCGCGCTATGGCGTTTCTGTAGCGAGTTATAAGAAACATACAAGTAAATATGAAAAACTTCTCACCTCTTCGCAGTTGCCGCTATCATTCGCAAGCACTTTACTGTTGATTTTTTTATATCATTATTAGACAGAACACCTTGCCACTGGTCTATATAACTTTGTTTTGAAGTGATACCATCTGAATAATAATGTTATGTTGGGCCTTCTCTTCGCTCCTGTTTCTTTTTACCACTAAGAAGAATACTCTTTCCTCCGCCATGCTAACGCATTGAGTGTTCCTATTTTGGAGCACAAGCGACCTCACTGAGTCGGTATTTGTCTCATGGTCGTGTAATTAGATTGATTGCTCAGTACAGAATATCATTCGCATTCTTGCCTTATCAATGAAAGTTCGAACGATGGGCTCAACCAGCCGCATGTTCTGTTTTGCGGAAACACTGTATTATTATTGAAGCCGCTCATTGTGGTCCCTCGTCTCAGCGCTATTTGTTCAGTCAGATAGAAAAGCGTATAGCACTGACTTGGGGAAGCGGGACTAAGGTATTTGACAATTCGTTTCGCAGGAAAGTTCGTCAATGATATTCTAACCTACTTGATCATGGTGAACGTAGTAAAGTCAGCCTCTGTTTCTTTTGACCCCCTTCAGGAGATCAATGCTGATAGAAATGCGACGGCATGCAAGTGCCCTGGAAATCGCAAGTCGAAGTCGCTTTTAATTGCTCGCTTTTTGTCGTTCGTCAGTCCGTTGATACCGCTCTATAAATTACTCGTGCACCCTCTCCTCACCCATTTCCCCGTTCTCCAATGTGCTCAGTGTTCCTGACGCGCCCCGAAAGTTAGTTTTTTGTTTGCTTAAAACTGTGCATGGCACGTTTTAACAGTTTGAGACGCATAACAACCGGCTGCCTCTGCGCCTGTTAAGCGCTTTCAAGGAATCGAAAAAACCGGAGCGCTTCGCGTGCGGAGCGAAAGAATAGCAAAAACGAGACAAACAAAGAAGAGTGGTGAAAACGGCGGGGCTCGTCCGCTTTCTACTTCTGCTTTCCTGCAGGTTGCGTCGTTCATCAAGCCAGAACATTGCGCTAGAAAGGGTGCAAAGAAAACAGAGAGAGGGTGTGATTGCGCGCTATGGGAAGCAGTGGCGTGGCGGTATCCGAAAGACAAACTACTTTCTAATGGCCGGCCCCCCAGATCGCTATTCATATGCCACGGGCACGCATTCGGAGAGAATCAGACTCCGTTGTTTGGCGCTGCCAGGGATGGAAGAAATTTCTTCCTGCCCACGTTTTCTGCCACCGCACCTGTTTTTGCCACGTCGTTGCCATTTTTCTCACCCGGTTTACGTGTTTCACGTTCACTGCTTTGCTTCACTACAGCACGGTGGTATACCCGCCGTGGTTGCTCAGTGGCTATGGTGTTAGGCTGCTGAGCACGGGGTCGTGGGACCGAATCCCGGCCACGGCGGCCCCATTTCGATGGGAGTGAAATGCGAAAACACCCGTGTACTTAGATTTAGGTGCACGTTAAAGAACCCCAGGTAGTCTAAATTTCCGGAGTCCTCCACTACAGCGTGCCCCATAATCGGAAAGTGGTTTTGGCATGTAAAAACCCCATAATCTATCTACAGTACGGTGATATGCGTGCACGAATCCTGCATTTGTCTTACATGTGAATTCGTTACATGCCACGCGGTGTCGAGAGGCGTGACTAATGCTGTCTTTGTGCCTAACATTTTGGTTCCAAATTCAGCGGGCAGGCTGAACATTGTGTTATGCATAACGCCTCTGGTGTTACAACGTGCTTCGATCTTGCAGAAGCACCGCCTGGCCGACGTGTGCCACGCAGGCGCTCTTAATATTCGTTCGGGTCCCTTCGACATTAGCTTTGACAAGGTGTGTTTGTGTACGTTGTGCGCAGACGCATTTCTTTTGTGCACACTTAAGTGTCACATCATGTATCACGCAGTTTTCCTCAGGAGGAACATGTAATTCCGGAGTGTTGTCAGGAAAACTTCCTTATAGCTTTCACTCAAGAGTCACTATACCGAGTGAAACTGTTGGACAAATGAACCGAAGATAACCGCGAAGTTGCGCTTTTCATATTTCTAAGCACGTTTGGTTCGTTGAAAAATTCAGTTATATATATATATATATATATATATATATATATATATATATATATAATGTGTGTGTGTGTGTGCGTGTGCGTGTGTGTGTGTGTGTGTGTGTGTGTGTGTGTGTGTGTGTGTGTGTGTGTGTGTGTGTGTGTGTGTGTGTGATGAGCAGTAACGTATGCGAGGGTTCATGAATGAGTTTCCGCCACCTTGTTTGCTACTGTTCTCATACATATAACCATTTTAGTTTTCAATTAAATGGTAACCTATAGGTAACCTGAAAAAATTTCAAATGCGTCATAGAATGCAATAATGCTCAGTTACTGCGAACAGCAGGAATCGGACGTTCCCTCACGGTGCCTTTGCTTTTCTGGTCTGTTCCTTTTCGCGCTGCTGTGCCATCTTATGTGCGACTTTTTCGAAGAGCATGTATACGCTACAGAAAGGTGGAACTCCTTTCCGGAGTTACACCTTTCCGGCCTCGGTATTTCGAGTGATTCTCATACAACATAAAACAACTGTGCGGTGGTGTGGAAAACCAAACCAGCGATTATACGAAGCGAAGCGCTCTGACCACTGTTCCGCATCCGCCTTCTGCTGCGATCAACCGCTATAAGCTACGGAATGGGCTGAGCGTGTCCCTCCCTGGCTGCGTCCCAACCTCGCATATGGCTTTCAGGATGTCGCAGAAGATATGAACTGTGCTCTGGCTTTTGCGATGGTCCGCGGTGTTAGTGACATCCGATGTTATACCAAGTGACTCATCATGGTAATGATTCAGAGAGAAGTTGTGGCGAAAATTTCTGACTGCTGCTTAACATAAACACCCAAGTCAAGGAATCAGGCATATCAACAACCGACGCCTCAAACGGCTGTGATAAAAATGTGCGCTTGTAAAGATTTTAGGTAGATCTAGCTGCCGGCCGAGACTAGAAGCGATAGACCGTCTACGTCTTAACAGTGCACGTGCACAGACAAGCAAAGCCCACCAGAACTAACATACAAAAACAAGCAACAATGATAAAAGAAGATAACAAGTGTATGTCTTGTCAGTAAATTTAGGCTGTGCGCTATACGGTAATCATGAACCAACTAGCTCAGACGAAACTGTTCTTTAGCTACGCAATACAAAACGCTTTTTTTTTCTTTTTCGCAAGCCCTCTTCTAAGTTGCATGCGAAATTTGCACTATATAGTTCTATAAAAGCTATCCAAAACGTCGTTGCACTCCTTGTGAAAAAAAAAAAAGTTCGCGAGAAAACGGCGTTGAATGGAGCGTTCTAGATGTTCTGAAAGTTCAGGGACTCAGCTTTCATTGCAATTGTAAACCTTGAAGCTACCAAAAAAAGTTGTTCCAAGTAGTTCTTTTCATATAACACTCACGGAATCAGTCTCCAAACTATATACTTAAGCCTGCTCATGAACTAACGCACTCATTAGGACTGCGTTTGAGCGTTTTCTAGCAGGCGAATATCATATTCGTTGCTAAGGTGAACGTGGGTTCGATAAAATAGGCTTTTTTAGCGATTCAATTGAATTTCCCGATCAGTCACACACGGTGAGCTACATCGCTGTTTTCGTTATTGATGAAAATTTTGAATTTTTGAGGCCACGTCGCGCCGCGTGGTGTCATAGCGGCGAAATTCCAACCTAATGTATCCACTGCCTGAGCATGCGCAGGTCATGTGAGGGCTGCTGAGCCGCTGTCTTGGGCACTGGAAAAAGAAACCAACGTCAACTCGCGCAGGTGTTGAGCGGATGGTACATGACACCTAACCACAATAAAGGAGTAGCCAAGAATGGGGGTGTTGATGATAATTATCATAATGACCTCAAATTGTGGCAGATACCCATTAAGAGGGATAGCCTCTGATTAAAATGGCTCAGATAAATATGCATTATTGGAATGTACTTCTAACGTTCAGTGAAATCGGGTTGTCTTATTACATCGTCTAATGCCTTCACTTATCCTCTTTAAACGCAGTACTCATACATAAAAAAAAAAGAATTGTACGAAAAGTGGCAAGCATCGAAGTTTCCTTCCTTATTCATCTCATACTCCTTCTCTCATACGAAATACAGCAAATACGAGATGTCAACCTCATGAGGCGCTCGACTTTGTTCATCTGTTTTTTGCTCCGCGTTCCGCAAGAGCAGTCGAGATTTGTGCCGACTGGTCGCGCGTGCTGCCCAGCACCTGGCTCGCTTAACGCACGGGTGCGCCCAATTAGGGCGATAACAGCGACAGCAAGCGCCGTGAGCGCCCAGAGGCCGGGGAGTCGGACCTCAGCCGAACACAGCGAGCGCGCCCTCAAACAAAAACAGGCTCTCGTAGACAGCAACACAAACAGCAGCATAAAAATGGCCCCTCGCAGCGCCCGGGCCAGAATATAGAACAGGACGCGTAGCAGGCGCGAATGAAGAAAAACTCCGCAGTTTTTGTTTAACAAAGCGTCGCGGGATTAGCAGACTGCCTTCATCTGCTGGAATTAAGAGATGGTCAGCGCGCTAATCTAATGGAAATGTGTTTCTGAACGCACGATGAAAGCGGACATATTGTCGAAGTACAAGGAGGAAAGAAAAAAAAAAGAGGCAGTGAAAACTATTGGCAACGCGTAATCACAATTACCTTTTCTTCTTAGTTCTCCTTTTTTTTCTATCTTCTTCATTGTCGTCTCTCTGTACTCGTGGCAGAAATGTCGTCGCGAGGTCTTGTCGCTGTTGGCGTTCATCTTCGCCTTTGCGTATGACTTATGACCTTACGCACTTTAATTATAACCTAGTTCGGTCTGTGCACCCTGCATATGGTTGGTCCCGCCCTAGTCTTGTCAAAACACCGATACCACTTCGCTTTCCTTTTGGCTTTACTATTATTTATTTTTCGTTGCTGCGCGCTTTCAATCTTTAGCACACGCTCCTACTCAAATTGCGTATTTGTACTGTCATGCATGTGAGGGGCTTTGTGTTTGCTTACCCGTTCTTTTTTCTTTTCATTCTTTACCAATGCACGGGCGATGCAAAAGTATGGATGTTTTCGAGCGCACAATCGCCATTTATTATAGCGGGTCTCTTAATTATAGGCTCGTGTGCAGCTAAATGATGAACAAGGGCTCCTCTGCATTCCTAGACATTGAATGAATGATTATTGCAATTCATCGCACGTACGCTAAACGCTGTAATGACTTTCAGTGTGACGGACGAGAAATATAATATGGTGCGTCTACTATGCTATTTGCTTTCAGATTAGGGTAATTACATTTCAACTGTCGCATGGTTGGCGCTCGACAGTCTGCAATTTCCGTTAAAAAAATATCATGCCTTTGAGAAGTCTTCCCAAAAATATTTTATTACGATTTCTTTTTTTACCAAAGCGATAGCTACCTGAGCATCGCTGTCAGGCACGGAACTACGCGTCACAAAAAAGGCATTGCCGAAAAATCCGCCCCTTTGTTTTGACGGCAATACTTTTTCTTTATTTGTGGAAAATTGTAAAATTCCTTAGAGCTAAAACAGCTTATATCAGTCATTAGTCATTCCTTTGTTTCTTATACGCTCCTGTGCCCTCAAAATGGCCCATTTTCTGAAATTTGTTTAAAAGTAGCATCTTGTATTTAAAGCTTCAAGTTCATCTCCATCACGTGTTCATTATCTCCTCTGTCCGCAGCCGCATTCGAACAGATTACGACGAATCGGCTAAAACAAATATTGATAAATCAAAGTTGGCTATGTTTAATCACTTATTAAGCACTGAAATTATCCCTGTAAAGATATTGGACATTGCGTATATAATATCATATTACTCCGTTCCTAAACTAGCAAAGTTACATCGAATAATTCTGTTTTAAGCGACAAAACGTGAAGGTGCTGTCCCGCATGTCCCAAAATTTGCATCGTGTTTCGTCGTCATTGCAAAGCATACTGGTGGCAATTACAAAGTACGGGAACGCGCGCGTCCGTATGCCGTTGTAGGCTCGCATGCAAGCCTATTATTAATCTCGGTAGTTTCCTTCGGCGCTGGACAAGCTACCAGCAGCCTCAGCCAAGTAGTCACGCGAATACCTACTGGTTTCTGCTCAACTACACGACGCTGCCTGCTGACGGCATGCTTTGGAACCTGGAAACACATCAACACTGATCTGTTTACTGCCTTATTATCTGCACTACAATGTTAGAAAAGGGAAGAAGGCAATAATAATAAAAATTATCATCGCTTTAGATGACTAACTTGTTGCAGTTATGAGCCAGCGCGCTCTTTTTTTTTTTAACGTCCCTGCTGTGGTAGCGTTAGGATTTCGTGGCAATGAGTACCATTAGGATTGGGCACGCACGTACAGTTTATATACAGTCGAGCTTCCACCTGAAAAAAGTAAGAAAAATAGGTTTTGTTGCACTTTCGTTGTTTTTCGGATGAAATGAGTCGAAATTAAATCTTCATTTATTAGTCTTGAGCCCGAGCCGCGCAGTCGAATCAG
Organism: Dermacentor variabilis; assembly: GCF_050947875.1. NCBI lineage: Eukaryota > Metazoa > Arthropoda > Arachnida > Ixodida > Ixodidae > Dermacentor > Dermacentor variabilis. The sequence goes on from NC_134568.1 coordinate 178,928,016, forward strand.
TGGTGACTACAATGCGACGCGATAGGGCCGACCGCTCGCCGCGTTCTCGGCACAGCAATTATTCGGTGCCTATGAGTCATTACAAGCCTTAGATCTGTTTCTTTAAATCAGAGAAATGGGATAACAAAAAAAATATTGTTCCTTGTTTCATTCTATGCAGCGCTATAATATGATGCTATGAACAGCTTACAAATTAAAATATGTTTCCTATCATTTGAGAAAAGAACAAACAAAAAAGGAGACAGATTGTCACTTATTACTGTAGCCCTAAACTTTTTTCAGCCGAGACCTCCGCTGAACACGGCGGCGCACGGCTCATTTATTCGCACCATACTCACCGTCGTCTCGACTTTGCGGCTCACGCTCAACACCAATAAATGGCATGTGAAGATTTAATTTCGCCACGTTTTGTTGACGCAAGAACAATAAAAGAGCAACGAAACAATATTTTTTTTTTCATATGGCAGTTCAACTGTAGGCGTTCCTAAGCCTATAGGAACGCGTCGCCATGAAATCCTGACGTCGCTACAGTAAGGACGCTTAAACGAGAATGTGTCGGCTCAATAAATGCAGCAAATTAATCATCTCAAATGTGACCATTTCTGTTAACTATTGCGTTCTCCCTTCTTCTAACTTTCCACGCATGTAATCGTGCAGTGTGTGTATATATATATACGGTAAATGTACACGGGAGAACACTTTTCTTTTTCTTTAAGGAATCAATTCTCTATTTAAAGAAGTCGCAGATTGGTCGAGCACAGCTGGCATGGAATTACCGCATAGGAATCCAAATGCGTTCTTTTGTGATATTTTGCAGTTCCCGCCCGTTAATAATAATTTTTCTCTCTCTTTGCAGGTAAGTGGACGCAGGTTGGGGCATTCCTTGAAGGGAACGAAATAAAGCAACATTCCAAGGTATCTAAGTAAGTGCACGTCCGCCTTCATGCAAATGAAGCTTGAGCGCCAGCATCCCGTAGAAAGCAGCGCATCTGAAGATACATTACGGCTTCAAAACATTCTCTTGAGTTCGCGCGTGCCAAAGAACACCAGCATAACAAAATACAGTTTATTCACGAAGTATAACATCACCTCTCGCTATCTAATTCCTCATTTGTCAAACTAATTTTTTTAAATGCTTATGTTGATTGTTCTCTCTTAGCTGTGTGCATCGGTACCGCCTTTGTCGCAGAATTGCGATAAATAAGTCGGAAGCGGAAACCGCTCTCTTTTATGTTTTGTCGGGAATAGCGCTGGGCGATTACAGGTAAATAAGTGCGCGCAGTGTTTCTTTGCCGAAACAATGCGCAGTCTTGCGTATCCCAGTTGCTCGCAGCGCCAGACTACTGGCGCGAGTAATTCTCATTGCCAAGCCGTTTCGGTGCCAGCTTACGCCACCGCCTCACCCTGTGCCCTCTTAGCGCGCTTGCAGCGGCCCGGGTGTACAGGCGCTCCTTTGCTGCGCGTTTTAGGAGCCTCGCGTAGAGCACCGCAGCGAGCCGGCCGGGCGCCAGGTGCGTCCGCGCCCACGGCAGCGGCGGTAGGGGCCGTCTTTAATGAGCCCGCTAAAGTGCCGCGCTGCCGCTGGAGGTTAGCGGGAAGGGAGAGGAGGCTGAGGGAGGGTCGTCCGTGATGACCCGTGCCCATACGTGCCACGCCTCCGCCATAAGGGACGGCCGCTGCCGCGGGCCCCGCCGGCTGGCTGGCCCGCGGCCCGCCTGGCGAAGCATGCAATACCCACTCGCTGAAATGCGCGCGCCAAGTGGGCCCACGGCGCTTTAACCTCCACTGTGCTTCCGGGAACATACGGCCAGAGCAACCACCACGAGAATCAAAGCGCGCCTACGCTACTCGCAATGAACGATACAAGCGACAATAAACTCCGATTTATGGTGAAAGCTTTCCCTTCGTTCACTAGCGCCGATGCTTCACGACTTGAAGCCAAATGGAGCGCGGGTATTTAAACTTTGCAACTTCTGCAGCGAACTGCTTCCATTGTCTAGGACATGAAATTGCGTCAGTGTAGAAAGATGGTCTAATGACTGGTAAGAATTTTCCTGTATCAGTGTCTTTCCCCTAACATCGGTGGCACACATAACGAAAGTTGGCTGCACCTGCATAAAACAACGTTGGCAGAGGAGCACGCTTCCAAGGAGACATTTGCGAAGAATTGTCGAAGCGCTGAAGGAGCATTGTAACAGACAACCCAGCAAAGAAGGAAACGGGTAACACAAGCTGAAATAAGCTTTACCTAGATGAAAAACCACTCTCGAACACGCAACGTCCCCGGTAGAAACCGCAATTCTATACAACCTCTCCCGAGCACTAGATACCGGTGACGGTGGCTGTACTCTTCTTGACATTTTCTGGTGCATGCCGACGACACCATACTTTCAATTTTTCTCAACACTGAGGCAATAAATAAGTTATAATCATGATTTTCTAAGTTGAACCTATATTAGAGCGTTTGAAAGCGTTCGCATTAAGCGCAGACTCTTTTTTTTCCGACTTTAAATAATATAGTGATGTCGATACTTCCCCTTCTGATTTATAACTAGAATAACATACCTTCAAAAACTATTACATTACCTGTAGAATGAGAACATGCTTTGCCGGGAGAAAGTGTTCAACTAGTTATTGCACTCACATGATCTAGAGACAGTTAGTAAAACATATAAGCTTGCCTGCCTCTCCTGCGGAACTATAGCCGCAGAGTTACTCAGGTATGAAAACTCTGTTATGGCTGCACCGCATCCAAGACCAGCAAACTGTTGCAAGCTATCAAGTATTGCAGAAGAAAGTACGCATCGGCAAAAGTCCGGCTTTTGCTGTGGGCATCCGGACGAGAGACCCGTTCGACCCAACGCTCCGCTCCTGGTACCGTTCCTGCGATTCGCCTGCTCCCCGCCCATGACGCTGTACTGCTGGCCGAGATGGGACACTCTCTCCGCCGCCCCGGGAGAAAATGGCCATTTCGTTTCACTCTCCGCGTGTTTCTTGGCAGCAAGACCTTCGCGCAACGCTGTTTGAAAAGAGGCCGGGGCGACGAAGGGCCTTCCTCGTAGGGGTTTAAGCGCGTATTCGGTGCCACCTGGCGATGACGTTGGAAGTAATTGGCCAATTATAGGCCCCAATCAACGAGGCCCCTCACGTTCCCGGCAGCGCGGAATGGTCAGCGTGACCCGAGCGCGGTCACTGGGCCCGGTGGGCGCGGTCCGGTACCCGGTGATGGACGACGCAGGACCGTCGACCCCTCCCGTCCCGACGAGTGCAACGCGAGACGCGCTGAACACGATCAATCTTCTTCGTTTGCCGCAGAACCTGCATCACGTAACCAATTGAAAGCATGTATCCAACGTCGGCAAAACAATTTGCTGTACCTTCGCGCGTTCTTCGGTGGTATGCTTTTCCTCTGAGAAGCGTAGCATGCCAGGCCTGGTGCGTTTACCGCGCAGGTTACCACTCCACCCGTGACGCTGTATTGAGCGTATCGCGGAGATTAGGCTGGGCAGGTTGTAATGGTAACAGCACCGCCATTGAGAACAAGTAGTGGGCGTACTAAGTCGACTGTATTTGTAACATGCAATCATGGGTACTTTTTTATCATAATTGCTGTAATGTTAATATGCACAATCGCATTACATGGTCGGATGCTCAAGCACATGCACTTGTGCCAAACTGTTTGTTATTGCCAGCTGCTCTATTGTAAACTGATGAGAGGCTTTAACGGCAGGGGTGAAGAAAGATAGGACAGACGCTCACTTACAATTGATGTTATTGGAAAGTTGTTTATAAGAGCAGTAATTCGCGCATGTGCAGTCAAACATATCACAAGGTGCGGTCGTACGGGGACAACAGGGCTACCATAAAGACCTGTAATATCAGATATGTCTAAAGACCGTAAATTTACACTTCAGAAAGCCTATTTCTTTATCTTTGAACGCGATAGAGGGGACACTAATGCACGTGGCTGAGTGTACGAAAATCTGGCCAAGCTCTATACAAAAAAAAAAAAAGAAATCACCGTCCAAGCATTCCGTACAGATGGTTAACCAGTGAAGCAGAAACGTGCGGCCCCGGTGTTTATCGCTGGGTTAATCCCGACGGTTCATTAAACGACGACTTGGTTGGCTGCCGGATCCTAGGTACGCAGTTGCTGCTGGCGCTCGGCTGCACGAGCCTGTTCTTGCGCCCGGGCTGCAGCATCGGCGCGGCGTAGACGAGCTCGTTCCCGATTCTGCTCGCGGTGTTGCTGATCGAAAGCTGCCTGCTCCTCAGAAGTATGTATGACGCATGGCCTACCCATTTCGGAGCCGGAGGAAAAGTGCTGCGCCCGGGCTTGGCTGCGACGGAGAGCAACGACGTCACTATTTACGCAGCCAATCGCGTGTCTCTCTTTCTTTTTTTTTTTCGCGCGTGCGCATGGGGTTACGCCGGATGAGTTTTCGGCAGACAGGCGACAGACGGACGGACAAACGAATCGGCTAGCCATATTAGCGGCGAGAATTTGGAGTGGCGCCCTCTCGCGAGTTACGTCACGGCCAGGGCGCCGCTCGCTGCGGCTCGCTCGGCTGTCGCGCGCGCTCGTTCCCTTCGCTGATGCTTGGGGTATTGGCGGCTCGAGCCGTACTTACAGAAGAATATTTCGGATTATTTCTGCTGCCATGCCTGAACCGCAGTTCCTTCTTCAAAATCGCGTGAGTCATGAAAATTTGCGACTTCGATATCGCAAGCTATGTAGAGCTGAAGGGGTATACTCATTTTGCAATGCATGTATGCGCCGTGTCGGCCCATAAATTTTGCGGAAAAATAATGTCGAAGTCGTGTATGATGCTTCGCTAAACAGTTAACATTGCCATAGTAGTTAGCTATGAGAGACATTGCATTTTACATGGAAGAAAAATCTTGGTAATTGGTGTCAACATGTTATCCGTGTTAGAAAAACACTGCCCAGCGAAGCTGTCATCATGATTCTTATTACTCTGATGATATGTTCTAGTCAAATAAGACCACTTATTGATGCGTAAAAGAAATAGTTAGGCGCGAATTTCGTATGAAAAAGTTTACTCCTACTTTCACCGCTCTCTGAAACAGGCCCCCATAAGACGAATTGCTCATGGCTGCTAACACGAGCGCGCGTCATATGTAGAGTATTTACATCTATAATTAATTCAGAAGTACCATTGTAGTAATTACTTGAAATAAAAGGCTCGTGGTTAAGATCAAGAGTCAATCAAATGCAAGCGATGAAATGTTTCGTGGTGCAAAAAAGTGGCACTCAGTAGCTTTTATTGGCAATATGACACACTCCTCAAGCAATGGTAGCAACCGACTGTCGTTATGGCGAGGCACGCATTGTTCGCGAAACCCTTCAGTCCACTACAACTTCGAAATGAAACCATGAAGCAGTTTTTTACAGCGTCAATTGCAATGCCTAAAATGTGCTCGAGATACTACAGCGCAGCTTATGGTGCCTAGAAAAGGAAAATTCAAGAACCTTCTGCCTGGCCATGTCTCGATCCAGCGTTGTTGAATTATACAGATGGAGAACTATTCGCTTAATCAGCACATAAAAGAGAACCTCGCAAACCTTCATAAGGGATTTAGCACAAGCGTTACATACTTCCTTCTTTCTGGCTGCAGCCACACGGTCCAAAAGGCATATTTCACTAAAAAATTTGGGCCGAGCGGCCTGTATCAGTTCGCCAAACAGATTCGTCATCTATATTACTCAAGCAGCAAACACTAGTAAGCTGCTCAAGTCAGTTGAACGTGTAGCACGGAAAAGGGAATATATATTGGTACATTCCTTTTCGTATTCTTCAAAGAGCTGTACGCCTCCCCCCCTGCCCATTAGCTTTACTTCAAGTTACCGCTATTTAAAATAAACATGCGATTAACAGCCTAATTTTGAGAAACAGAAAAGCAAGTGGTGGGGGGGGCTGGTAGAATCTAAACTGCATTGTTAGTTAAGCCCTCGTGTTAGTGTGCGTTTCTGTGAAGAAATGCAATAATTCAAAATATATCCTAAATTAATCGTCGTGAGCAAACTTGTTTTAGCGGATTAAAATTAATTAAAAATAAATTATGGGGTTTTACATGCCAAAACCACTTTCTGATTATGAGGCTCGCCGTAGTGGGGGACTCCGGGAATTTTGACCACCCGGGGTTCTTCAGCGTGCACCTAAATCTAAGTACACGAGTGTTTTCGCATTTCGCCTCCATCGAAATGCGGCCGCCATGGCCGGGATTCAATCCCGCGTCCTCGTGCTTAGCAACCCAAGACCATAGCCGCTAAGCAACTGAGTAAAATCAAGGTAATAATTGTAGAAGTCATATATAGCCACCATTTGTGACATACTTGTTTCACCGTGGCAGGTATGGTATAATAACTGGATTCTTATATGCTATGTTATTGCAGTTGTCGATTTGCGTACGAAAAACCCGCAATGGGCTGGTCTTCGCTCCTTCGGCTGGCACTGCAGCTTTGAAATTCGGAACTGTATTGTTGTCTAAGAAATAAGCTCTTTGAATAAATGTTCGCCAACAAAGACGTCGCAAAAATATGTTTGAGACGACCGCCATAAGTATACAAGTAGAGGGAACGAAAGCGAACAAACGAAAACACTGCAAAAAGCGCCCGGATTCTAGGGACCATACGGACACCGCCCGAACTGTAGCAGACGACAGGCGCGAGTCCGTGCCCTGATGCCACGCTCGCGGCGCTCGCGGCGCCCCTGTAGTTCGTTGTCGGGGCTAATACAGCTTCGCTGTAAAACATGCCAAGCGCTTTGTTCCGTGCGCTTTTGGAGTGGCATAGAGTCCCGCTGAGCTGTGGAAAAGTTTACATCGGTCAGACAGGCCGGTGTGTAAATGACAGACAAAGGGAGCAGTCAGGGTCTTTGAATGTCGTAGCTGGTTGTGCGCACTTGTCCGCGCACTGTAAAGATTGCGGGTGCATTCCGTTGTTCAGTAGTACGGCTGTTCATAGCAAGCCAAAAGACAAGGGAGATCACAGAAGCTGGCCAGATTGTCGTACAATCACCCACGCGCGTTAGTGCCCCCTCTGTCGCGCTTACGGATAAAGAACTAGGCTTTCTGAACTGTTAAATGTGCGGTCTTTGAAGACATCTTATATGAAAGGTGTTTATTGTTAGCCGTGTTGCCACTGTATGACCTCACCTGGTCATATGTTTGACTGCACATGCGCGAATTACTGATGTCGTGAACAACTTTCCTATAAACAGTTGTAAGTGAGCGCCTGTCCTGTCAAATCTTTCTTCACACCTGCCGTTAAAACCGCTCATACGTTTACGATACGTTGCACCAACTGGCCCAACAGACTACTATCAGCTGCTCTACTTTTGTCGCTTTTACTGCCACAACCATCAGTTTTTTACACGACGCGTCACTGAGTACGAATGGGCTTGTAAGTGAGTACTACGGGACACCTACATACTGCAAGAGTATCCCACAAAGAAATGATATTACTGGTGTATGAACACAAAGTACCACTTTTTTTCCCTGCGCTTTACGTCTTCTAGCTGGCACACACGCGAAGTCTGCTTCGCGATTTGTTGGCAATTTGTAACCGGGACGCAAAAAGAAAACATGGTGATGCTTGTGCGAGGCAGATGAGTTGTGTATCGCGACTAAAGCTAGTGCGATATCGAGACGCGAATCACGTGAGTACTGAGACGTTCGACATTTGAGCATATGCCGTAGGCTTGATACAGAATTGTGGTGGCATCCGCGCTGGTTGGCGAAAGGCCCGCTAACCGGCCTGCTTAAATTTTGCAAGCTCAGTAAACTTTCACAATATTAAAAAATAAAATGCAGGCACTTAACAATGGCTACCTTTGCAATCATGGCAAAAAGCAAACGAGAAAACAAAATGTCAGTGGTTGAGTTCTAAAGTATTTATTTATTTATTTATTTATTTATTTTGAGATACTGCGAGTCTCAATGAGGCCAAGGCAGGTGGGCGTTGTGCATACAATGCACAGTGAACATATTGAACAACACAGCCCTTACTACAATTTGTACATAGAGAGAGAGAGAAGGGAAGACGGAAAGGCAGGGAGGTTAACCAGACTGAGTCCAGTTTGCTACCCTACACGTGGGGAGGGGAATGGGGAGTGAAAGAGGGAGAGAGAGAGAACTTAGGTGTAGGATGTCTATAGTCGGGCACTCAAGTCTGTTGCCCTCAGGTAGCGACAAAGCGCTCGAACTGCTTTCTGGGCCAATGAGCTGTGAGGCCAGGCTCCCAAGATCTTCGCTTCCGTAAATGGCCTGTCATCCAGTCTATTCAAGGCACACTGGAGAGCCTCACGTTGATTATCGAAGCGAGAACAGTGGCACAGAAGGTGACTGATGGTCTCTTCACACTTGCACTTAGCGCACATTGGTGAATCCGCCATTCCAATACGATAGCTGTAAGAGTTGGTGAATGCTACTCCTACCCACAGCCGACACAGCAGTGTTGCGTCACGTCGTGGAAGGTTCGCTGGTAATGTAAGGTTCAGTGATGGGTCGAGGCTGTGTAAACGACACTTAGAGTTCTGTGGTGTATGCCAGCAACCTAACGTGATTGTACGAGCGAGAGTGCGAAGCTCTCTTGCAGCGTCGACTCTGGATAAAGGTATATAATTTAAGCAGTAACTATGAGGAGGCAGAAATAACATAGAGCAGTATTCATTGCAACGCCCGTTATTTTGTTCGGAACAGCTTAACCACTACATAAAAAAGGAGCCGCTCTGGTTGCCTTGTTGAGGCTAGACAACCTCATTTCATCGAACACAACGCAACGAGCACAACGAGGAAATGGCTGTCGAAAAAGGTAAACAGCGGTGACTGTACCATACAATGGTTTTTAAAAAATTAAATCATGGGATTTTACGTGCCAAAACCACTTTATGATTATGAGACACGCCGTAGTGGGGGAATCCAGAAATTTCGAGCACCTGGGGTTGTTTGACGTGCATTTAGTACACGGCTGTTTTCGCATTTCGCCCCCATCGAAATGCAGCCACCGTGGTCGGGATTCGTTCCCGCGACCTCGTGCTCAGCAGCCCGAAACTATAGACACTGAGCAACCACGGTGGGTTACGACACAATGGTGGAGATATCAAACGAGGCATTACCTACCGCGGTAGCTTAATGGCTGTGACAGCGCGCTGCCGAGCTCGAGGTCGTGGGTTTGATTCAGGCCGCAAGGACCGTATTTCGATTAGGGCGTAATGAAAAAAAAAACACGTACTTAGATTTAGGTGCACATTATAGAAACCCAGGGGATCAAAATCAATCCGGAGTCCCTAGCTACAGCCGGCATCGCAATCAAATCGTGGTTCTGGCACGTAAAACCTAAAAATATTATTTTTTTTAACCTAATCCTACATCAATGACGTAACCAACGAGGTAATCTACGGCCGGGCGATCCTGTACAAGGCTCCGCGGCCGTAGCTACGAAGTAGGTAGCAGCACGCCCGGAAAAGGTAGAAATAGTGGCAGATAACAGGGACAGAAGCAATCTCCGAAAGTGGCACTTCGTCGTCGTCGACGAGAGATTATAAGTTTAATAATATCGTTATCCGTTATTGTCCTGTTTGTTGCTTTTAGTAAGAGTGAAGAAATTAAATTATAAGGTTTAACGTCCTAAAAGTGCACATTGGTTGGGTTATAAGCGACGGTGTTGTGGAGGACTGCAGATTCATTTTCGCCGTTTGTGGTTCGTTAAAGGGCGCCCAAAGCGCGGTACACGAGTGCTCTTGCCTTCCGCCCCGATGGCAATGCGGCCGCCGCGGCTGGGAACCAAACCCGTGAACTCGTGCTTCGTAGCAGAAAGCCGAAGTCAATGGCCGACCGCAGCGAAAATTCAGTGAGACGAGAAAGAAGGGGAAACTTGTCATTATTATCTGTTGTAAAAGTTCAACGCAAGTACTCGTTGTAGGTACTGGTACGGGTGAGTAGTTCTTTTATAGGGGCAGTTCAGCCAGTTCAAGTGATATGGTTGGGCGTGAGTGAAAGACTTCGCTTATCTAGCCTGTTATTAATTAATGCAGAAAAAGTTATATTGAAGTAGTTTTACGTTGCGCGATTTAAAGTTCTTCTGAAATCCGCAATACCAGAGGTTAGTACTAGTTTTCCTGATGATTCTGTACATTTTGCTTTAAGCGTACGTCTTAGTCTTTTCATTTCGCGCTTTGCTAGAATTACTCCTCGTGATATTAGGAGTCTTTTTTTCTCTTCAATATTTCTGGGGTATAAGGGGGATAATATTATGTTCACAATAAATTATGATTGATATAACTTGAAACCACGAAGTACTAAGCTAAGCTAAGATGCTAAGCTAATTGCGGTGACGTTCTGGGGGAAAAAAATCACATTCGTGTTCTAGATTGCTCAGCAAACTTGCATCATTTTTGTTAATGTTCGTAACAGTAGAGTCAAGGCTGTTCCTTCTTAAGTTACAGCCATGTTGCAGCACGCATTTATGTATGCCATGATCCGATATACTTTCTATGATGACCGTCCGAGTTTCGTGAATCGAGAAGGTATGGATTATCAGGATTTATTGAAGAATAGTCGATCCTGCTTACATTTTGAGAATCCAACAGAATTCTTCGTGCATGCGAGCAGGGCAGAGGTCTCGTGCAAGCAAGTTATAAGAGTGGCGCAAACACTTTTTTGTGAGTGAAAAGAGGTAGAAAAGAAAGTGAAATTGAGTAGGACCTCTTCAAACGGTATTTTGCCTGCGCGCATTAGTCCATTAGTGGGGTCTCGAGTGAATGGCCACCGCTCCTGTTTCCTAGGGTAGACCCGGGACTGCAAGCACGACGGGTACAGAACTTCAGAGCTGAGCCCCGAACCACAGCCCAAACTGCGCCGCGCTTCGCTGCACGCGAGGCTCAGGCCGCGCGGGGAGCGTTATCCCCGACAGCGCGGTTTTAAACGCCCGCGAGGGAGACACTGCCTCGTGCGTGATCTCAGTGAAATCCGCTCAGTTAGGGAGCTCGTTCATTTACATGTTGTCTTTGTTTCTTTCCTCAGCTGTCGCACGATGCGGGATTATGGAGCCTAATCGCCGCGTGCGCAGGTCGCTCGGTAGTGTACCGGAGGCCAAGTGTGCGAAAGAGCTCCCGCTTCTGGATAAGGCGATTTCCAGCAAGTGAGGTACAGCTGCACTGAATCACAACGTTCCAGCAATACTGTATATATTTCTTGCATCGGACGCAGAAAACATCTTCCGCCATGATCGTTCATCTGTGTTTTGCGGTGTGTGTTCCCGCGTGTGGAATAGGACCCGGGCACGAAACTCCCTTTGGACAGCGTATACGACTCTTAAGTGAATCCAAAGGGCCTCTCCTGCTAAAACTGTTGTGATTCAAAAGTTGAGCCAATTCCCAGGTGTTTAAGCGGCGTACATAGGCAGTTACATGAATCAGTAGCTCCAGTGACCAAATAAAGTTGCTGGCCTGTACGCTAATACCAAGCGAATTCCGTTAGTTCCGAGTAAGATGGACGTAAAGGCCTCTTAAAAGTCTGAAGGGGTAACATGCTTAGAATTGCGTGGTGCGAATGAAGTCTTCAGCAGCAAAGCGCACTCGATCGGTATTGTTCCACGATGTTCGAGTGCATGTAACAGCCGTTTGCGCATTCCTGAGCACGTGGTGTGCGAAGAAAAAAATACAGCTAAAAATAGCGGATATAACCACATAATAGCGTTCTACCTTGTCTTTCTTGAATATTTCAATCGTTCTTTGATCTTCTGCTTCCCATAATTTTCTTTATTTCAGTAAGCTGTGCTCTCTCTTTACTAGGAGAGAGCTTACTAGGCGTTCGCTGTACTAGCTCCAACTGGTTCTAGCACGACTGGCGTCATTTCCTTGTCAAAAAAAAAAAATAAATAATGAGACTGTTTTCTTCTGGAACTTCTTTCCTCCATCCATCTATTCAAGACAACATACCCCCTCTCCCCTTACGCTGAAAGAGAGAAGTTCAATCGAACAGCGTCGAACCAACTAGCCCCCTTCACCGCTTTAATAAATCGAATCATATCACGGGGGGACGGAGCGAGCGATTTAACACAGCATGATGTGCGATTCGCTACCGCTATGCGTTCTACCTCAACGCGACAAGCGAGCGAGTGCTCCACCGGATGAGCATGCGCATCCGCTCCCACGAGGCACCAAATCGATGCAGTGGTTCACTTATTGCTCTGTACTAAAACGCTCTAATAAATACGCACTGAAGTGTAACAAGAACAACCATGTTCTTACCATGTTACCATGTTCTTGGGCTGTTGCCCTGTCGCCACAAATCACAAAAAGAAAAGTACAAATAACTTGTACAACTTGGAAGAATAACAAACTTTTCAGCGAAGATGTTTTCGAGCACATGGATTACTAATTTTTGCGAAGCCTCTAATTAACACTCACATTAAACTTTGCCCGCACATCAGCCTAGCTATACCTCTCCCCATTTCACTCGGTGGTACATCCAATTCTCTCGTGGCACCGGAAAAACGCGTAATGTAATTGTGTAGAGCTTTGTACTAATAATTTACTCGAAATTCCGTAATTAACCTACACAATTTACGCTTTACCCTCACTTCGTTCCTCATATTGCACGTAAGATTGCCTACCACTCTTTTAAATATATACTCTCAACTGTATTTACCTCTCTGAGGAAACTGGAAAAGCATACGTATACAACACTGTCGAGTGCTTCTAGTGGCACTAGCAGCTTCGCTGTAACAGTTCTTGAAATTTGAGGCCCACATATGACTTTAGGAAAGCCTCATTCAGCTTGTTCTGAGTAAAAGTCAGGGTCGACTAAAGACATCACCCGCCATTTTCACTTCAAGATAGCATTGCTAATTGGTTGACGTCAATGAAGCGTGAAAGATGTAAAACAAAAATCAAAACCAGCAGCTTCTGCTCATTCTCGGGAGTCGTTCAAGGTCCACAAAATACCGCCTTGCTGTCGATGCAAGCGTCGTCATATTTGCCAGTTCGTCTCTTCATCGTTCGCCGCCGCTGAAAGTTCGACGAAGACCGCATATCGGCGACAGTGCTGTTATTTTTTTCCGCAGGCAATCCTTATTTTTCTGCGAAACTTTTCACTGCGTCGGCCTTCGAGCGGCCGTGGTCGCTGGAAAGCTTCCTGCGTGCGGATGTGGGAGCGCCGGTGATGTGGAAACCATGTTTGGGCGCCTTCACTGCAAGAAGCAAAACACGCTGCGTCCCCCCGAGCAGCCGAGGGGGGACGCGACAGCCCACTCACCGCACTGACGCATCCAGGGTTGCCTTCGGGCCACCACTCCACGGCTTCCTGCCGCGGGCTTACCTCGCGAGAGCGCGCACACATATACTGTAAACATTGGCCGCAATAGCGGTTGTCAGAAAGAAGCCGGGGCAAACCCGAGTGGATATAGAAAGCCAGACGGGGGCCTGCGGAGAAGGAATACCCTAGCTAGAAGTAGTCGAGAAGTTCTATAAACACCAACCTGCGGCCAAACGAGCCCCACGTGAATAATTACTCGACAAGAGCGCACTGAGCCGGCCGACGCCTCGCGATGCGGCTCTGCTTTGAAGCCAGCTGTCTCCGCCGGCTACTACTCTGCAAGGCGCACGAAAGGGGCCTGGAGTGCGCCAATGCTGCCCGCTCCAAATGGGAGAACCGTGTCTCAGGCCCTCGCGGAGCGGTGGCGAGCGCTGAAGCCACGGCTACGGCGCGTTATGAAGCGCGCAATTATACGGCCCGCAATGCATTCTCAACGACCCCTCCTTTTCCCAGCTTAGAACAGGCCTGCTCAAGTTATTTCTCGTCTACTCAGAAAAACCTGCTTAGGAGGCGAATGGAGCCGCTTTCTGGGCCAGTTTCCCACAAGTCATTCAAGCGTTCTGCGCCCGAAGCCTTCCCCGAAAACTCGGGGTGCATAGTTCGACCACGCCTTTGATACGCTAAATTTCATAAGTAACGAGCCTGCGTCTTGATTCCGTCTAAGGAATCCTCGAGAGATGGTGAATCGTTCCATTTTGAGCCTGAAATCACAAATCTGACAAAGGATTTTCAATTATGTTCTAGACCACTGGAAGTTGCTCCACGTCTGTTCTACGATTGTTATAGGCTTGCGTTCTCATTTCTCGCTTCAGATGCCATCTTTATGTGCCCCCTATACAAGTCTCATAGTGATTTGGCTTTGTACACTATATTACGGTACTCAATGCGCGATCCGACGTTGAAGTAAAGAGTGGTATAGCGCCAACTCTGCAACACACATGTTTTAGGTACCCTTAAATAACCACGGTATATAGTTGATCATGTTATTCATTGTCTGTGAGAATATTGATAGACCCGGCGGTCAACAAGTGTAGTGATCGCACGCATTATATAACACTGAACAGCACAAGAAAAAAGAGAGAAGTCACTGGCCATTTATTTGGCGCATCGCGCTGTTTTCTTCACCGGCGCACTTCGACCCTGGAAGTGTTCATAATGCATCAAGCACAGCGCGGCTCGTTCGCAGCTCATAATGTATCACTCGTGTACCCGCAACGCCGTTCCTTTCTTGTTGTCATTCATTTGTCTGGCGGCGCTGGGACGCGTAGGTGTGAGTAGTATGTTCTCATTACGCACATCTTCTAACCTGAGCGTTCTCAGCAATTCATACAGCGCTTGCTCAGAGCATGTAGGACTTATAGACAGATGCGAGCAAGTCTCGTTCTTGTGGCATTTTTTAGTTGTTCTGTTATTTAAGTGCTTATCATCGTCATCTATTTATGCCTTCCTGCAGATGATCTCTGACCTAACAAAATGCCCTGGGTGCTCAGATTAAATGAACCCAGGCACAGTCGAAGAAGGCGTCCACACAACGTAAGGATGTCACGCTTAAAGGAATTCGTAATAAGGACGCGAGCAAATGCAGGCGCAACGTTTTGTGCCAGCGACAACGTTCCTTCCAACTTGCACTGGTTATAAAGTCTCACTGCATTTCTCTCGCACTCTTGCGAAGACATCATTTGCACGTCCTTCTATAAAGAAGTGTCGAGGACATTGCACCTGTCCCTCGCACGTATATTAGCACACATGCAGTAACGTAGGGATTTCGATGGGCAAAACAACGAGGTGAATGCAAATACAAGTGCAATGAAATAACGGTATTAATTTTTAGCTTGCTTTTAAATGCGAAACATGCAAATACTACATTTGTTTCATTTGCGAACATTGTTTAACTGTGCTAACAAACGGACCACAGAGACAGCATGGGACAAGGACGGGCGCAGTCCGTCCTTTGGTCCGTTTGTTAGCGCAGTTAAACAATGTTCGCTAATATGTACCAACTCAGCCAACAACAAGTTCTGCTAAACTACATTTGTTTCATTCACTAAACTGAAATGGTGTAAATCCTGAAGCTATTGCTTTTGAGCTTGCGGGCTGTCAAGTACGAGCATCGACGTTGAAATAAAACAAGCTCTGCTTGCACGTTTATTTTTGAACGTCATGGAGTCTTTCGATGCGTTAGTGCTGGTCTGTGATATTTCTTTTACTAAAGTAGCGGGGTAGTGAGAAGCGTGTTGCTTTCAACCACTGCATCAAATATGTTCAGTTAAACCTGCATATATAGCTAGACAACAACCATTACAAAATAACTATCAACGATATTGCTAACAAAAATGCTCATATACTAGCTGCGTAACAATACTCCCACATAACGTCCGAATCAGCAGCACGAATGAAAAGAAAAACACTGAAATTAACAAAACGCATTTTTCTTAGCCTTTTATTGAAGATTATTGTTATTCCCGTGGCGTTTATCTATTGTGTGCCGCCTAGTACTAATATACACGTAATGAATGTCTATTAGTTTATGCCAGAACGAATAGCCGGTGTATGTCTGCTAACAATAATCTATTAAAAAGAGATTGCCAATAATTTTCACTTCAGCTACAACATCATTACATTGCCAGAAGCCCAAGCTCAGATGTTAATTTCGTTTCAAATACGATGGAATCCAATGTTATTCTTTTTTTACAGAACCCTGCTTTATTTTTGCTTCATGCTGAGCTTGAACATGTGTTATAAATGTATTATGCTCCTGACACACGCGCACTCCAACGACCCTACGGATTAGGAGACTTCCGCCGGAAATGCGTTCACGTGGGGTGACAGACGACAAAAGGAGTACACCCTCTTCGGTAAGGTTACCTTGTGGAAAGCGAGATACGCGAACTCCTTTACGGGCCTAAAGAGGTGACGCTTGCTCGTTCCGGTGCTGGAAGGCCAAACCAGCGCGACAGAACGCTGTCCTTCTGCGGACCTGATTGAGCCTGTGCAAGCAAGCTGACTGTGCGAAATTGGCGTTCAGGCGCCAACGAAAATGAACAGCAGTTCTCCGTAATTCATGAACAAGTGAAACGTGAGGAAAGAGAGAGAGAGATGAACGGGATGGTAAAGACAGATAGCTTAACCGGATAACATTCTGGTTTGCTACTCTGCATTGGAGGAAGGATAAGGGGAAATGAAAGACGGAAAGAACAGGAGGGGGGGGGGGGAGGGTTGCGGAGCGAAAACGCAATCAAACAATACAAAAAAATACAGGGTAGGTCGGACCGTAGTCGACGCTCACCTTAACATTTGTCTAATGCTGTGACAAGACTAAAATCACTTCACCCTTTGCTTTTTTCTTTCTTACTTGTCGTTGACGAGATATCCTATTCGTTTAACGTTTTGTCTGTTTCAATTCAAAGAAGCAGCGCCAGCTGTTTTTGTGCGTCACTTACGGAAAACATATAAAGGACACCGCGTCGTACCGTTCTCAGTGGAGAAACTCCTTTTGGTAAGGGATCCTTCGGCATAAACGAAATGTGTTTATTTCAAAGGACCTTAGGTGACCCGTGTGTCAGAGATAGTATTCTACTATTACATATAATAATCAAGTCACTGAAAACTGTCGCTCTTGGGAGCAATCTTCACAATCTTCTCTAGTCCCCACTCCAGAGCTATATATATATATCAACGAGAAGAAGAAGGAAGGGGTTAACCGAGGGGCCCGACTTTTATTAGTCATATCATAAGAAGCCAACAAACACTGACACCAAGGACAACATATGGGAAATTACTTGTGCTTGATAAATGAAATAAAGAAATGATAAATTAATGGAAATTAAAGTGGATGAAAAAACAACTTGCCGCAGGAGGGAACCGAACCCACAATTGCGCGAAGGTTGTGGATGATCGAATATATATATATATATATATATATATATATATATATATATATATATATATATATATATATATATATATATATATATATATATATATATATATATATATATATATATATATATATACACAATCACTGCGAGTTGTCGTTACTGTGAAACATTTCTCTTTGACGAAAATCGGTTTAATGGCTTGCTGTACAATATTAAATGTTAGTCGCCATTGAGATTGTCTCGCTTTGAATTCAACTCAATTAGGTTTACTTACCAGATAATCGGAATGGCTGCATGGGCTAAATGTTTCACACAGAGAGTTTGACGAGCGGCCGGCAGCTTTACCAAGAACACAGAAGTTTATAGTTTGTACAAGAAGTGAGAAATTCTTAAAATTACACAATAGTTTTATACCAACTGCGTTAAACAACCGCGCAAAATGACGCAGAGCTTTGTGGTTCATGGTTACAGCAAGAATGCAAAAAAGAAACTTAAGTATACGCAGATAAAACATAAAGATAAACATGAAGTATACGCAGCTATACCATAAATGTTCGAGCCCGCCGGAAACTTCACAAGTTGGCACTAGTGCAACGTAGAGCAAGATAATAATAATAATAATAATAATAATAATAATAATAATAATAATAATAATAAATATAAAAAGACAGGAATTGCACTTGTACAAAAATCAGTCGCAGGTGGCTTGTTGTGTATATATGTATTTATCTATATTCATGATTATGTTGCGCTTAGTGTTACCTTGACGAACATAAGGGACAAGACGCGGACGTACGTAGCGCTATACTTTGCTTTACTAAATTGCTTTACTAAATATATATCTATGTTTGTCAACAATGGAGGGCACGTTATGTTGCAACATGTCCTACATAAAATACTAGTCACGTATGCTGCTAATTTATGATTTCTGTATTGCTCTTTTTGTTGGGCCCGAAACTTCACAAGGATGCCTCAAAAGGATGTGTCACGAGGATGCGTATGGGGATCAATTAGCTAACACCTCCCGCACAGCAGAACAGCCACAATATCGTCACAGGGTGTTAAGAGTAAATTATTTGAATATGTACAGAAAACTGTATGTATTTCGTCGAGAAAGCTTGAACGAAAACATAACAACCTATATTTTTTTCTTAGTACAATAGCGGAATGGAATTCATTACCACACGATGCCGCGATTTCCCCTACCATGAACGCATTTGTGTCTGTTTTGCATGAGCACTCATGATACCTAAGATTTTGCGTTTGCTTAAAGGGACACTAAAGGGAAATATGAAGTCGACGTGGACTGTTTAAATACCATTCGAGAAACCTCGCAACGCTTGTTTCGTGCCAAGAAAAGACTTAGTTTACGAAGAAGATTGCATCTGAAGGGTCCGAATACCTATTTGGAAATTCAAATCTCCCGACATCGAACCGGGGGAGTGGTGACGTTGAATGTGCCACCGCTACCCTTTTGCCGTCGGTGAGTAAAGCGGTGCCCGACAGACGGTGGCAACGGGCAAAGTCAGAGTGGCGGATTCGCCGCTGCAGCTGCTTTTCAGTCAAGGGGCGTAGACAGTTCGGGCATCCCGCGTCATCACATGGAAGTTGAATTATTCGTTACTTGCAGTTTGTACGAGTTTCGTGAGCCAGCAAAACCAGCGCAGCACCACACGATAACTACTGAAACGCAAAAGCGTGGGCGGCCCGGAGTCGAACGAAAACGAAACCTTTCGACCGCCCGCGTCGTTGTCAGGGTTTTTTCAGTCAGTTCTGTTTTCCAAAAGTAAAATAGAACAGGACAAGTAGCATTTTATTTCGTCTTATAATGCAATGCAAGGATGTTTTCTGCAACGAGTGATTGAGTACTAGTGACAGAATTTAGCTGAGGAGTGCTGTCGTCATCGTGCAAGTACATGAATGTCCCGGGGGAGTCTATAATCATGTACTGCATTTACCTCGAATTCTCCATTATTAAGGGCTCTGTTCGCGATAATATTGAAGCGTTAGAGATTCTCAAGCACTAATCTATCACTTTAGCTTGACTTAATATTTGCCTTTAGTGTCCCTTTAACATGGCCTTTGTTATATTACATCGTACATTCGCCCTATCTCTCTAAGCGCTTTGCTTTTTGTTTTTCATTCATTCAGTGGAATGAACTTTCATTCTATCAGTAAAGAATTTATCGTCAACCTTACGGGTCGATATCATCTTTTCACACTGCAGGCAGTGCATGTGTGTGCATATACACTTTTTGTTACTTCTTATTATGCCACTGTCCTCAGTTTCATGCACAAATACAATCTTTGCCCAATACATTGAGGAAACTATATGATCGTCCTCTGAGTGAACTGATAGTACTAGAGCACCGTCCCAACCGATCATCGGCTCAGAAGGCAGTCAAGGCCCTTTTGTGCTTTCTGAGAACGTCTGGGTTGCACGAGCAGCTTTGGCTCAAGTACTGTCTGTTCATGTCTCTGTACTCTCTATCTATCTATCTATCTATCTATCTATCTATCTATCTATCTATCTATCTATCTATCTATCTATCTATCTATCTATCTATCTATCTATCTATCTATCTATCTATCTATCTATCGTTCTCTCTCTCTCCCCTTTCTGCCTTCATGCAGTGTAGGGTAGCCAACCGAACTCTTGACTGGTTAACATCCCTGTCTTCGCTCTCAAGGGGCAACTGGCAGCATTGTAATAAATAAATAAATAAATAAACACTACTGTACGAAGCCTTTAGCGTCCAGCTACAACACGTGTAATGTAATTGTGATACAAGCAAATAATTATAAAGAAAGCAAGAAACACTAAAGCAAACCAACCTAAAGCTAAGTGAACTAAAGAGAGGAATACATGGGAAAAAAAACGCGCAAAATTTATTATATCAGCCATTGCTGTGTTATTAAGCATTGATAAGAATAGAGTGAGAGAAACACACTGTGCAAGTATTTCTTGCTCTTAAGGTGGCCGATTTTCAGTGTGTCTAACCTGGTACACACAGCACCTGCTCCTCCGTATTATAACGAGGGCAGAAGCGTAGAAGATGCGAGATTGTTTCTTTGCAGCCTTAGCCGTCCCCCCCCCCCCCCCGCCTTCTTTTTAATAAAGTTTTCTTACGCTTCTTCACAGCCAAAAATGTCACAGGTAGTGCTGTCGATCCATGCAATTAGTAAACAACTATGACTTAGTAAACGAGATGGCAAGCCACACTCGGTAGAACATAGTGTAATGTTTCACACTATTTAATGCGTGTGGGTTGCTGCGGCTTGTCTCGGTGCATGTGTGTTTTTCATTTCTCAGTGACCCTGTGTTAGCTTCTGTACCGTGGGTGTAGCCGGAGAGGCAGACTGCTTTGGGCAAGACAGCAGCTTCTATAAAGTCGGCTTCGTAAGAGATCCTTTCGAGTTGCTAGGCGGGAAAAAAAGAGAGAAACGACCCCGACGGTGTGAGCGCGCATTGCTCCTTGTGGCCGCCCTATAGAGCTCCTCTGCTCACGTACGGCAACTTAAGGTGCCCCGGAGGCCCAAGCGCTGTGGTGCGGGCCCGGAGCGGTGACCCGCCGTTGTAGAACAGCGCCCAGGTCGGCACATTGCGTTCAAACGGCGACTCGGGAAACCCATCTTTGCGCCGAGCCGCGGCGGTCGGAGGAAGCCGCCCTTTGTGCGCTCCGGCCGCGGCGCGAGATAACGAACAATGGCCACAAAGGTGCGGTTTCTCCGGGCTACAATGACGCCTCTCGACAGCCACTTTCCCGGCCGCCGTTTACGGGATGCCCGAAGGAAAAGATCGTAAAGAGAAGGGCCCGAAATAAGCCAAGAAGGGGCGAGAATGCTTCGGCAGCGCGTTACCCGTCTTTGACGGCAGAGTGCGCACTGCAGAGAAAAGGGGTTTCAGATGCGTTGTCACATCGCCGGCCCCGTTTTCCTGCTCCGGCATCCTTTCCGTGCGCGGCCTGGACCGCTGCACTCGCCTCTCACTTTATTCTTCATTTTTACGCATAAATGTCGACCCGTGTTGCATCGCTTAGACGTTGAAATTCACGAATGGTCCCGAAACAACGCGAAGGGAGAAAACATGGCAACATTTGAGCAAAAGAGTGCCGAAATGTCAGAAACTGAATAAAGTTTGCCACACTCTGTTATTGCTGCGTTTTTTTTAGATCTCCTTGAAACTCAAGCATAATAAAACCAAAATGGGGGGGGGGGGAGGAGTCGTGATTGCGAGTGAGAGGGAATTCAGGCACTTAGTTAATGACACTTTGTTGCTAATCAGAACTGTTGCTTTTAATGCAAATTATAGGCTTCTGTTCTGTAAGCGCGAATTCGCCAAGCAAGAACGTGGTCGGTGCCCAGGTTGAGGGCGTATAGCACAAGGAGACATAAGGAAACTAAGTTAATGTAGCATTGGACAGGCTGTAATATACCCTGGCAAGGGACGCCATTTCGCTGCGGCCACGGGTCGGGCTACGACGGCGGGTCAGACAACATCCTCCGACTCGCCAATGAGAGGCTCGGTATAGCGATGGCTACTTCTGGTTTCTGCGGGTGTTGACCTCGCGTGCGGAGCTATGCTGCGAAGGAGAGATAAGCTGATTTCGTTTGAACAATGAATTCTTGGTTCAGGTTCGATCCGCGGTCCGTTCGTCCAGTGCAGGGCCCCCTCCTGCCCCGGCGAAGAAAAAGAACTGCCGCGGAGGAGCCCCCAGCTACTAAGGCGATTAGGCTCTCCGGCCGCGAGCGAAACCCCGTCGCTGGCGGCGATGGCGGAGAGCATGCGCCACCGTTGTTGGCCCACATTCCTTCCGGCCCTACACGTTCTTCCTGCTCTCTTCCGCGCCCCAAGATGCAAATGCGCGCACAACAAAGTGGCGCTGGCAGCTTCCAGGCGCGCCAAGAACAACACGGCGTTCGGTCGCGTGCAAACAAAGTGTCTCTTCGGTCCGTTGTTCTTGAGAGTTGGGCTTGCCGGCTCTGCTTGCGCAGAACGCGGCTGCAGAAACATCGCGTGCTTCCGTACGTCGGCGGCTCCCTTTCGCCCAACGTGCGTGTGTGTGCGCGCGCCTCTCTTTGCCACCCGGTCTCGTCGCACTTGGTTCTTGGCGTTTTCCCCGCAAGCTTCTACTTTCGCGGCTGTCTCTCCCTTCTTGCTTCTTGCGCGCCTCGGGGCGATATAAGTTTTATTCTTGTTCTTGCTCCTCCTCTAGGTGCCTAGTCTGCCTTGCAATTTCGTGAACAAGATCCGGCTCAGAGCTGCGCCTCGTTCCTTGGCTGCGTCCTGCGCGCTGCCTTGTGCGCTTCCGTTTTTTTTTTCTTTCTTTTTTTACCTACTACTCCCATTCTTGGCATCCCTAGAGCAAGAAAATCTTGTCCAAACTAAGTTTTGCCTCCTTACGATTTTTCCTCCTAGCGCCGAGGAGGTGGAGGGGAGAAGGGTTTTTGCTGCTCACAGAAATGAAAAAAAGAAAACGTTATCGCCTCTGAACAGAGCCATGCCGAATACTCATTAGGGAAGGACTTTCCCCCTGCATTTTGTGCTGCCTTAAAAAAATAAAATTGGCTGTGAACGTTTTGAATTATGGTATGTGAACAGAGCATGGTCATACGAAGGCAGGAAAATAATCCGTAAGCATACTGCGAGTTACAAAAAGGAGCGGAAGACCATTAAGTGCGTTTTTGAGTCATCGTTGCGCCTACTAGGGCGCCTGGCATCACGCACAGCGACTACTGCCAAAATGCCGCAAACCAGATTGTCGCTGCCTCCATAGTTGTAATCAGTTTTCGTGTTCGTTCCAAGGCGGTGTCTTGAGTCCCACACTTTTCAACCTTGTACTCATTAGTCTCGTGGAACGACTTCCGAACACAGTTAAAATATCAATGTATGCCGATGACATCTGCGTCTGGGCATCTGGTGTGACACGGCCGCAAGTACGCGCCAGGCTTCAAAAAGCTGCCACGTCAACATCGGCGTACTTAAATGAACAAGGCCTCAAGCTCTCGCCAGAAAAATGCGCATTGGTCGCGTTTAGCCGAAAGCCAATGGGATCATACGATGTCTCTATCGATGGTCAAAGCATACCTTATGTCAGGACGCACCGATTCTTAGGCGTAATAATTGATCGTGACCTCTGCTGGAGTCCTCATGTGGCCTACCTAAAGAAGCGCCTGACGGATATCTCTAATGTGTTTAAGTTTCTTGGAGGAAATGTCTGGGGTACTTCAGTACATGCAATGATGCAACTGTACAGGACGCTCTTTCTTGGGTATTTGCGATACAGCTTACCTGTGCTGACCAACACCTGCAGAAGTAATATCCGTACACTCGAAAGCCTCCAGGCCCAGGCACTTAGAGTGTGTCTTGGATTGCCGCGGTGTTCGTCAACGGCTGAAACAATTGCCATTGCACACGTTTTCCCAGCCAAGACCCATATAGTCATGGAAGCGCTCAGAGCACACGTAAGACACCTTGCTCGAGCCCCTGCCCATCATCTAGCCTCACTGCCAGAGGATCGACCACGTGCTTCCTTTTGTGAAACAGTCCTGCCTTATCGTGCTTACCTTCCATCAGGTTATACAGCTCCAGCGAAAGTTCCGTTTCCACCATGGTGCTTGGCTCAAGCAAATGTTCGACTAATGGTACCAGGAATACGAACAAAAGCCCAACTCTCGTCTCCAGCACTCAAGCAGCTTTCACTGCTCTTGCTGTACGAGACGTACAACGAGCATCATCATCTTTATACTGACGCTTCAACCACGGTGAATGGGTCTGCAGGATCGGTGATCTTTCCTGCAAAACCTTCCACCATAAAAATTCGACTATCTCACCAGACTACATCGACTGCCGCGGAGCTTGCTGCTATTCGTTGTGCACTTCGTGTAATTTCTGAAGAACTACCCAAGAAATGTAGCGTGTTCACTGACTCCAAGGCTGCTCTTCATTGTTTGGTTTCTGCCTTACGCCGAGGACCCCACGAACAACTAGTTATAGAAATCAGACTGCTGCTTCACCACCTCGTCGAGCAAGGACACGACATCACGTTGCAGTGGATTCCAAGCCACTGTGGCATAATAGGCAATGAACATGCCGACGCAGCAGCACAATCTGCACACGAGGATGGCTTGCAAGACTCCATTCCATTCTCAAGAACAGACGCTGCAACGAAAATTCGTGTGCTTGCAAATGAAGCCATCAAAACTTTATGGAACACACCCAGCTTAAAACATACACGTCTACACCGACTGGACCCATCCCTTCGACTTCGACCCCCACCTGGACTCTCTCGACTTGAAACAGCAGTACTTTGCCGACTGTGGCTTGGTGTCGCCTACACAAGATCCGTCGCCTTCCGAGTCGGTATGGACGACAGCGCGGCTTGCAGACACTGCGGCGGCAAAGAGACTATCGAACACGTGCTTTGCCACTGTCCTCGATACAGCGCGCACCGGCTGTCACTAGCGACCGCGTTGGCACGCCTTGACGACAGGCCACTTTCAGAACAGTCAGTTTTGGAATGCCGACGTGAACTGTCGTCGCAGCAAAAGTCGGTCAAGGCTCTGTTGACTTTTCTACGTGACAGTGGCCTATTAGAAAGACTGTAATGACCCCATTTCGTCCCTTTTCATATTTTTTTCGCTTTTATTATTGTCACGCTCTTCTTTCCGTCTTTACTTCCCCTTTCCCTTCCCCTAGTGCAGGGTAGCAAACCGGACGTTTTAAGTCTGGTTAACCTCCCTGCCTTCCTCTCATTTGCATCTCTCTCTCTCTCGTGTTCGTTCCTGTCTTTGGCCTTGATGAACTGAAGAACAGTTTATATCCGTCAAGAAAGGATGGTTATACGAAATGCAAGACGCAGTAATCTCTGCAGATTGGGATTACCGTAACGTCTTCGCATGTTCCTCTTATTCACGTGCAGATGCGTCACTCATTCGCTAGGTAAAAACACTTACGCTCGCGAATTGCACCGCGCACACCGTGTAAAACGAACATGTCGTATTACGTAAGGACGCTTTCCATCGATTCTATACGTTTCTTATCGCCTGTCGCAGCGAGAGGGCGATACTGGCGATAATGAAGACCATAGCTTCATGCCAGCCAATGACGAAGGGCAAGATAACGTAAAATTAATACCTTCCTTACAATATATGGCACCAATACTGTCCATATATACTGGAGATGCCCCTTCTCATCGTTTCAAATGCGTACCTGTCCCCATATTGCCCCCCACCTTCCTATTCTTAATACGTGGAGAGCCCGACTGCTCCACACCCAATGAACTCCAAAAAAACCATGTGGACACTACACGTGTCACGCAACAACCACATAAAATGGACCAATAGGGCTCCACCGGTCATTGCAGCACCAGATCTGAGCGTGACCGATGACGAACTCAACATCAGCCTGGTTACTGTTCCGTACTCCAGGGTAGCGTACCGTACTGCTGCCGAGAAGTAGCGACGCCTGCCTATCGAAGCTCGACCGACATTACTTATTGGGTAGCGTGGCGTTGTCGGCGGGCTGCAGGCATCCGGTAGATCATGGCGACCAAGCAGGGGCGAGACGATTTGCTAGTGCGAAACTTGCACTGTTTATTCAAAGGTAGTTGAAAGAAAATAAGAAGAGCATGAAGTATGAAGTATCAAATATGAAGTCTCTGAAAAGTACATTTCGGAGCCCCTTAAATAGGCTCTCTACATGTGTGGGCGGGATCTTGCTTCTGTCGATGACACGTGACAGGCACCGAGAGAGGGCCCCTCCTCCTGTAATACCGAGCACGGGTAGGAGAAGTCGATCCTCTTTTCGACGAATCCGGGGAGAAGGTCGGGTGAATGACCTCTCCGGCGCCGTGGGGTGCGGCCAGTAGAGGGTAAGGAGATGACGTATCACCCACGGTGCCACGACCATGAGAGGGGAAGGGGATCACGTAGCACCCACGGTGCCACGACCATGTAGAGGGTAAGGGGATGACGTATCGCCCTTGGCGTCCGGCCATCCCTAACAGCATCTCCGGCGGGGGAGGAAGATCCCGACGTGTAGGGGCCAGCAGCCGCTGTACGAGGGATCGGCGTTTCGGTATCAGGATTCCCCGTAGAGGTCACGAACCCTTCGTTCGTAGCAGGTAGATTCCGGGGAGTGGTCATCCGTCCTCGTGGCGCTCTTGTGACTTTTCTCCTTGGTCCGGTCCGGTGAAATTGGTCTTTGCAAGCAGGTCTCGCAACTTTTCGTCTCCTGCGTGGGCAAGCAATCACCCCAGAACAGTGCCGGACCCACAACCACAAAGCAGCGAGCACAAGGCCACTCTCCCCCAAGACACACCCGGCTTTTAACAAAAAAGAAAACCCGCTACACCTTTCCCATTTCCTACGCGCGTCCTCCAGCCATTTCTTGAAAGCGTTAGGACGTGGTTATTAAAATCAGCTAACAATCGGCTTCACTTCGGAAAAACATATGAATGCACGAAAAAAGTGCCACGGAAACCCGGATGAGCATGGGGCTTTCGATACTCTAGGGGCAACGACTTAAACCGTCGGCATTGCCGTTAAGCTTACCCTCCTTGTAGCGAATATCGAAGGTGTACTGTTGAAGAGCCAAGCTCCAGCGCAAAAGACGACCGTTTTTCGTAGACATGGACTGCAGCCATGTGAGGGGACAGTGATCAGTCTCTATGGTGAATCTTGAGCCAGCGATATGGCAAGCTAGCTTCTGTACCGCCCAAACTACGCAGGCGCATTCCTTTTCTGATGCACTGTGTGCTTCCTCACGAACTGAAAGCTTTCTACTGGCGTACAGTACAGGATGTTCGTTCTCGTCATCTTTCTTTTGACAAAGCACCACCCCCATACCCCTGTCACTGGCATCACACTGAAGAATGAATGGCTTAGAGTAGTCGGGCGCGTTCAACACTGGCTGACTCGTTAGTGCGTTCTTCAGCATACTAAAAACCTTTTCTTTTGCGTCATCCCACTTTACCGTTTGTGGTTCTGTTTTTCTTAGAGCATCCGTTAAAGGACTCGCAATCTCGGAATACCGCGGAATATATCTTTGGTAATAACCCAAGGAATGATCTGATGTCCCGCTTGGTGCGTGGTTGCGGGAAGTTGTCTATCGCGATCAGTTTAACCTCGGAAGGCCGACGATGGCCTTGCCCTATTACATGACCTAGATAAGCTACTTCCGCGCGCCCTAATTGGCATTTGGGAGCCTTAACAGTTAATTTGGCCTCTCGTAGACGACACAACACGGTTCGCAGGTGTTGCATATGGTCCGCCCATGATGAAGAAAAGATAGCTATGTCATCCAGATAGGGAAGTGCAAAGTCCTCCATTCCTCGTAGCACCTGGTCCATAAGGCTAGAGAAGCAATATGGCGCATTCTTCAATACAAAACTCAGGACTTTCGGACGAAAGGTTCCCATCGGGGAAATAAACGCTGCAAGCCTGCTTGCCCTCTCGGTCAACGGAACCTGCCAATACTCTCTGACTAAATCGAGCTTAGAGATGAAATTAGCACTGCTCACTTTCTCAAGCCTTTCCTCGATATGCGGTATTGGATAAGTCTGGTCCTTCGTGATTAAATTGAGCCTGCGGTAGTCGATACATGGCCGCGGCTCTTTTCCTGGGACCTCAACCAAGATAGGAGGTGAGGTATAATCACTCTCTCCTGGCTCGATTACACCTAGCTCTAACATCTTGTTTATTTCAGCGGTCATGACTTCACGTTGACGAGGCGAACCGCGATAAGCTTTCGAACGAACCGGGTCCGACGAGGTTAACTCGATATCGTGAATGATCGCAGTCGTCCTGCCCGGTGTGTCTGAAAATACGTCTTTAAATTCAAACACGAGTTCCCTCAGTTCGGCCCTCTGAATGGCATTCAATTCCGCCTGTTCTACTAACTTATCAATGGTCTCGTCAATGTCTTTTGTCTCTGTCACTGCTGGTAACTCTGGAAAGTCGACAGGCATTTCCTCTGGTTGGTTAAGGGACATGTTCACAATGGCTTCCCGCTGCCTGTAGGGTTTAAGTAAATTGCTATGGTACACTTGTGGCGTCCTTCGTTTTCCCGGTACCGTGATTACGTAGTTTGTTTCAGATAATTTCTGAATTATGTCAACCGGTCCTTCCCATTGAACCTCTAGTTTGTTTTTCAACGAGGATTTCAGGATCATTCGCTTTTCCCCAACTTCAAAGCGTCGCGTGCGAGCCGTCCTGTCATAGTAATGCTCAGCATTGTTTTGTGCTTTACGCATTTCCTGCTCAGAAATCATTGTGGCAGGGCTTACGTTTAACAACTTTCTCCTACATTCTGCCTCTCGCGACATTTCAGGCTCCGCTGCTTTCCTGGTTTTTTCATTAGCTGGCGTACTTTCCGCCTCATCCGCTATAGGGCTATCCTGTTCAGTACTGGTTGACGAATCAGCTGCCAAACCTGTTTTCTCCACCAGTGGACATTCGTACACTGCCTTGGAACGAGTTAGGGCTTGCACTGTTCCCTCACTAAACGCGATTCCCTTGAGTCGTAGCAAATCCTCTGATTGGTTAGAAAACAAATATGGCTACTGCGGCGGGAGATGTGCCGAGACGGCGGCTTCAGTGTCCAGTACTCCGAAAGGGCCTTCAATACGAATTTTGGCCACCGCGAGACAAACACTGGAGGCCTCTACGGCTTGCCTTATCGAAGCACATTCCCCCGTGAACTGGCCTGCCTCTACGTACGGCGGATGCACTACGTCCATTGTGGCTGCCGAGTCGCGAAGCACTCTACACGGTTTGCCGTTTACCACGAGGTCTCGAATGTACGGTTCGAGCAAGTTCAGATTCTCTGCGTTACTAGTTAGTGACATCAACACTAGTTTACGATTTTTGCATCCCACGGAGATATGCCCCGTTTGCCGGCAGTTGTAGCAAACTACTGGTTTCTTGGCCTCGAAAGCCTTTTTCTTTTGCTTTTCTGCCTTCTGTTCGGGTGATTCCTTTTCTCCTTCGCTGTCCTCGTCACTACTTTTCCCTGAATCTGATCGTTCTTTGGTTTTATACCGACTCGACTTTGACCATCGTTTTGGCTTGTCGGGTCTGCATTTATTCATCTCCTCCTTAGGAGCTTCGCTGCCTTCGTCCGCACGGCGAGTTACGTGCTCCTCAGCGAGATCGGCCGCTCTCGAAACAGTGTCTACGCCTGGCCTATCCTGAACCCAACACTTGATGTTTACTGGCAGCCGGCGGTAGAACTGTTCTAAGGCAACGCACTACATTGTCTTTTCGGCATCGCCGAGTGCACCCTCTTCTCTGAGCCATTCCTTCAGGTTTACCTCCAAGGTGTATCCAAAATCTGAATATGACTCACTTTTGGTCTTCTCGACTTCCCTGAACTTTCGCCTGAATGCTTCAGCTGATAATCTATACTTTTTAAGCAGATTTGCTTTGACTTCATCGAAGTCCTCTGCTTCTTCTTTCCCCATGCGGGCGATAATATCAGCTACCTCACCTGGCAGCAACGTAAGCAAGCGTTGCGGCCACGTGTTTCTCGCGAATTTCGCCTTTTCACACATGTGCTCAAACTGTGCCAGAAAAAGACCTATGTCCCCTCCTACTGCGTAGGGTGCCATCAAGTCTGTCATTCTGCGTTCATTTTCGCGTGCCTCTGTGCTAGGTCTTTCAGAATTTTGTGCTTTCAAGAGCTCAATCTCTAGGCGCTTCATTTCGAGGTCGCGCTCTTCTTTGGCCTCACGTGCGGCTCGCTCTTCTTTGGCCTCACGTGCTGCCCGCTCGCGCTCTTCTTTCGCCTCACGTGTGGCCCGCTCGCGCTCCTCTTTTTCCTCTAGGCGCTTACGCTCTTCCTCTCTTTCTTTAATGCCCTCTAGGCATTCCGTCAGTTCCTCATCGTCTGCCCCGGTCGCTTCGATCGCCTCAATGATCTCCGGCTTTCTCTTTGATTCGGCAATTTGGAGGCCCAACTCTTTGGCCAAGCTCAACAATTCCGGCTCCTTTAGTACCTTCAAGTTCATGGCTGCCCTTAGTGCTGCTAAACCTTCACTCTATACAACCTTGACTTACTCAAACTTCCGTCAACGGTTTAAAGAAAAATCACTGCTATGTACTTTCCAAAAAATACGTAAAAGCCAAGTGATATCTCAGTGAAGAAAAGCCGTGCACTCAGCATATGCAGTCATGATCCAGACACCTTCCTTCCGAACGTTGTTGCCAGGACGAAGAGGCTACGATCTTGTAGTTGTCGTCCTAGTTGGTGTATCCAGGATTCAGTATCCCAATCGCTGCCAGCCAGTTTGTTGCACTTCAGGGGCGATCCCACCGTTAGCAACCAGATTGTTGCGTTTGTAGGCGATCCCACCGCTAGCAACCTGTTTGTTGCGTACTCCATGGTAGCGTACCGTACTGCTGCCGAGAAGTAGCGACGCCTGCCTATCGAAGCTCGACCGACATTACTTATTGGGTAGCGTGGCGTTGTCGGCGGGCTGCAGGCATCCGGTAGATTATGGCGACCAAGCAGGGGCGAGAGGATTTGCTAGTGCGAAACTTGCACTGTTTATTCAAAGGTAGTTGAAAGAAAATAAGAAGAGCATGAAGTATGAAGTATATAGTATGAAGTATATCAAAAGTACATTTCGGAGCCCCTTAAATAGGCTCTCTACAAGTGGGGGCGGGATCTTGCTTCCGTCGATGACACGTGACAGGCACCGAGAGAGGGCCCCTCCTCCTGCAATACCGAGCACGGGTAGGAAAATCGATCCTCTTTTCGACGAATCCGGGGAGAAGGTTGGGTGAATGACCTCTCCGGCGCCGTGGGGCCCGGCCAGTAGAGGGTAAAGGGATGACGTATCACCCACGGTGCCACGACCATGAGAGGGGAAGGGGATGACGTAGCACCCACGGTACCACGACCATGTAGAGGGTAAGGGGATGACGTATCGCCCTTGGCGTCCGGCCATCCCTAACATTACGCCCACTGCAGGGCAAAGGCCTCTCCCATACTTCTCCAATTACCTCGGTCATGTACTAATTGTGGCCATGTTGTCCCTGCAAACTTCTTAATCTCATCCGTCCACCTGACTTTCTGCCGCCCCCTGCTACGCTTCCCTTGCCTTGGAATCCAGTCCGTAACCCTTAATGACCATCGGTTATCTTCCCTCCTCATTACATGTACTGCCGATGCCCCCCCCCCGCCCCGCATTTCTTTTTCTTGATTTCAACTAAGATATCAGTAACTCGCGTTTGTTCCCTCACCCAATCTGCTCTTTTCTTATCCCTTAATGTTACACCTATCATTCTTCTTTACATAGCTCGTTGCGTCGTCCTCTTTGACGAACTATGACGAACTATAAGTCGTTAAAATCAAGTTGTTTTCTCAGTCTATCTCTCTCAAAGAACTTCGCGTTCGGATCTCCATAGTGTGCACAATATGCAAAACTCACATTACAGCAGTATTTCACTACAAAAAACGCGCTTTTTGAATTTCCGTCGCACTTAAACGCACGCGAATACAATAATTTACCTTCTACACCCATCGCTAGGTTGGTGGTCTCTGTCTTTGCTTTCTTTCGATCGTGCTTGCTTCGCACCTCTGGAGACAACTTCGTCCTTTCCGTTGTCATCGTGAGATAAGCAGGTTTAAACTCGGTACAAGAAGAAGAAAAAGAAGGGGTCAGTAAGTAGAAAAAAAAACGAAAAGGAATTCGCAGCGAGAAAAGAGGGGAAAAAACAAGGCGACAACACTGTTCTCAGCAAATTCGACCAGGTGAAAGGTATAGAGACAAAAGAATGGCTCTTAAGGCTGCCATCTGCGGGCTGACCCGGATTCCTCTCGAACGACTGACAAATGGTGGTGCCTTCGCATTCCGCACTGCGCGGCTCCGGTTTTAGAAATAAAAATACCACCGACGGCTAAAGAAAAACTACATTCCCGCTGTCCCCCCGACTAGTTCATCTATTTCTCCCCTTTTAAAGGACGTATAGCGTACGCGCTAGCCGCGGTGGCCTCACCGAGAAAAGGTATTTCCATCGAATTGAAAGTTCGTTGGCAAACGCTGCCCCTTCTCTAATTATTCAATGACTATTTCTTTATGTTAATTCGACGAGTGTTTGTCCTTCTCATGGAACAGGGAGTCCGACGAGCACGACACTCAGCAGTCTCGCACGCGACGACGTTCGTTCGGATTGCTCTACAGCAAAGCAAGAGGCAAGCACCGTGCTCGCGCCTTCCTGGAACAGCTCTACTGCGTTTCTTGCTGAAAAGTTCTCTATGTGTTGTGCGCATTATTGGCGGATTCTATTTTACCAAAATAATAGCGGGCTTTTCTGGCGGGCTCATGTCGCCGCTGTCCTGCTTATGGCCCGCGCCCACCTTGAAAGAATCCTACATATCTAATGCAGAAGTACGACTGTTTATTCTAGATCGCTCTCCGGGCATTACTCTGAGGCATGTGACGCTCCAAAACATAGGGAAACGTCCCATTTGTCTCTAGAGTATTTATTCGCCGAACGCTATGTACGTAGACTACCACAAGACGGCCGGTAATCAGCCCTGGTAACTCGCGTTATGACATGTATAATATTTATATAATGTTACACGAGCTACACCACGTCCGTAGTTCCTTTCTTTTTCCTCCTTTTTTATGACAGGAAACTATACTTAGTGTTCGAACTTGTTTGTTTAATAATATCAAGCATCTAGTGCGCCATATATCTCATCTTACAAAGAAGAAGATGCAGTAAAAGATGTACAAGTGTTCACCAAACTTTCAGAGTCAACAGCCGTCACTCACCGAGTGCATGCCGAGATTTGGATTTTGACATAGCCCACCGAGTGCATGCTAGAATACTGCACCAGAGCAAACACAGAGGACGGCGAGCTGTTGACCTCCTTCAGCGTGCTGGAGATAGGCGGCTACATCGAGGTTGTCTTCGTCGCTGACGTTCGGTGGCATGGCGTTAAGCGTAGTCGCGGGGTTCCTTCCGCAAACCAGCTTAAGTGGCGGCATCTGCGTTGTTTACTGCACTGCCGTGTTGTCGGCAAACGTTATGTACGGAAGGATGGCACCCGACGTCTTGGGCTCAACATCGGCATACATTGCTAACATGCCGGCAAGGGTCTTGTTCCGCAAGACCACTCGTCTGCGTGTGGTAGGTGGTTGTCCTCCAGGGACTTGTTTGGCTGTACTGCAGGATCGCTTGAGTAAGCTGCGCTGTAAAATCCGTTCCTCTGACGGTGATGAGGACTTCTAAGGCACTATGCCGTAGCAGAATGTTCTCGATGAAGAATTTCGGCACTTCGTCCGCACTATTTTGGGGCACTGCTTTCGTTCCGCGTAGCAGGTAAGGTAGTCCGCAGCCACTACGATCCACTTATTCCCGGGTGCTGACGTCGGAAAGGGCCCCAATAAGTCCATCCCGATCTGCTGGAACGATTGATGAGCAGGCTCGATTCTCTTAATTCCTCTCGCTTACTTCTATTGGCCAGTAGCCAGTCTTGAGATCCATCGACGAAAAATGCTTAGCATTGCAAAGCCTTCTTTGTGTTCAGGTGACGATAATCGACGCACATTGCTTCACTAAACTACAGCAGGTACTCAATGACTTTTGGATGGCTGGATGATTTCGTCGCGCAGCATTTGATCTACTTGTTGCTTTATGGCCGCTCATTCTCGTGTTGAAAGCCGGTACGGGCTTTGAGGGAGTTGTCGAGCACATTCTTCCGTTATTATTCGATGGTTAGCAGTTGATTTTGTTAAATCTTCGATGACGCCCAAGAAGTATTTGTACCGATGCAGAAGACTGTAGTTGTCCTGTTTACCCATTAGAAGACTTGGATTGATGTGAAAAGTTGGTGAACTAGGGCCGTCGAGGTAGATGCGTCAGAATCTGAGGACAAACGTATTGCTTACTTCCACAATTACTTCTATGTATGCAATCGTCGTGCCATTGTTCACCTTTGCTTTCCCTCAATGCAATCGAGTGATTCCCCTTGCGAAGCGAATTTCGCGCTCGAGAGGCAGCTGTTAGTCGCATCTCGACGATGACTTCTGCGTGTCCGGGTGTTTCGGCGCCGACGGAAATGATGACGGTGGAACGAGGCGGGATGGGGCTAACTTTAGCTCCGAGTACAATCAAGAAGCGTATCTGGCAATCATATCCTATGGTATGGCTTGATCCGTGGACAACATAACTTAGATTATAAGTTAATGACTGCGCCGTGCTGGCTTAGAAACTTCATTCCAATAGTTAAGTCGCGCGAGCAATGCTGCAGGATTACGAAACTTGCAGAGCAAAGTCTCGTTATCGAAACCGGCTACGGATTGGGCCAGTCTACAGTGATGTCTACAAGATGTAGCGGCCTTCCTGCGGAAAGCGGAAAGGTCGTCGAGGTCTTCAATAAGTTGCTGCAAGGCAGTCGGCGAAGTCACGTGGTCGTTCGTTCTGCTGTGAACGCAGCGCGTTGACGGCGAAGCCTCGTAGTCCCACCTCGTGGTATGGGCATACCCGGTAGGCGTGGACTTTTTCTCCACAGTAATAGCAGTGGGCGTTGGTGGTGGGGGTGTAGGAGAGGGGGGAGGTTACGTAACTTGTCTTCCGGGCGTTGCGTGGGCCGACAGCAGGCGGGCTGGCGGCAATGGCAGTGGCGGCGGCTGGCGATTGCGGCTCCGGGCCCTGGCGCGGAGGGGGAGCGTGACTGCTGGCGGCAGCGGCGTGGCTCACCACTTCCGTCTGAGTCTATGGCAGTTCAAGAACCCCTATAGTGACTGCTGGAGGTCTTCCGGACGGTATCAGCAATGGGATCCACTTGAGGCTTTAACGAAGGTAATATCATACGCCGTTCTTCGCGCACGGCGGCCCTTATGGTCTCTCGATGCTCGACGGTGCCTACTACTTGGATCGACTTCGCACTTCGGCTTAAGCATATGCAAGTTATATTGTCTGATGCGTTTTTCCGACGTATTCTTGATGGCCGCCACTTCTGGTAAATATTTTGCGATGATTTGTGGTGGGTTCTGAAATAATCCAGCAAGGAGGTCTTACTCCACACCCCGCATTAGGAAACGAGCTTTCTTTTCTTCTGTCATGTCGGGGTTGGAATGACGAAACGTGCGGGTCATCTCTCCAGTGAAGATACCTATGTTTTGACTTGGTACTTGCATTCGGCCTTCTAGTAGTATTTCAATCCTTTCTCTTCGTGTGACGCTCGTGTAGTCATTCGGAAACAGGCCCCGCGTCGTTACGGTTGACTATCGATTCTCGAGCCTCCTCCGAGCAGCTTCATCCGAAGAGAAGTTTACATGGCGCAACTTGACGTCGCAGTTCCAGTTGCAAGTGTCCAGCCAGCTTTACGGTTCTTCAATCGATGATCTGCGAAATGTCGGTAACTCCCTGGGTTGTTGTAGCACGACAGGCGACACTGTGGCTGTCACTGTGGCTATTGACCTGGCCTTCATTTTTCTGATCATGTGGGGTAGAAGTTCGTTCTCTGGCAGGAATCTTTGCATCCTGCGATTAGTTCGCTGGTCCGTGGCGACGTTAATGTCTTCACGACTTGCAGGGGGTGTCCGGTGCACAACGAAGCACCTGCACCAGATGTTACGTCTTAGTGACGATGAAGAGAACCATACAGTACCAAAACTGGTCATGAATTTAGCTCTTTAATTAGTAAATTTGCATCCAGTAACCAAGTAACACTCGAACACAACGATAGCGGCAAATGCAGTCGTCGAAATATGATCTGCAGGTCAAGTGCGTCGGCTGTTTATACACGAATCATCGTACATTCTAAGAGCCTAATCGCTGGTGCTCGCACATGTTCCAGATTGTACAGGCGCCCAAATCTTTAACTGGTGTGCGCGAGCGGCGACTTTTCCGTGCGTCGGCGCTGTATGACGGGGCGAGGCTGGAAACAGCTTAGCAGACGATGGGCCCAGCTGAGCGCGCTTTGTCCGCATGCGCTAAGCCTCAGACTCTTTCCAGCCGCGCCCCGTCATACGGCGCTGACGCACGGAAAAGTCGCCGCTCGCGCACACCAGTTAAAGATTTGGGCGCCTGTACGCCACTGTTCACGTCGCGCATGCAATTTGATTACGGACAAGATTTTTTCGCTATAGAATCAGCGGCAACATTCGAGAAAGTTTCCAAAGCGATAACTTTGTAACAGTGGTTAGCCGGTGAAAAAATGGTCACCGGAAAACGATAAACAAAGCACGCGGATTAATGGCAAGGTTTTTGCGACGCAGAAGAGACCGCTGTTTGGAAAACAAATAACATTAACCAATCGTATTTCATAGTGGCGCGTGAAAGAGTGAAAAACAAATTTTTCGTGAAACTTGCCGGGCTATAAGACGAATGATCAAATTCAAGTTATTCTTGAAACTGAGCGGTCTTACGAACCGAAATTACTGCAGGCTCAAATTTCGCGCAGATATTCTGCACAAGCAATAAACTAGCTAAGTTCACTGCACCTTTCATTTGCTGATATGCAAAGATATATCCGTAATTTACGTTTATGAGAATAAAGTGTACGCTGATGCCGTTATTGTCGACACAACAAGCTGTTTCATAGTAGCCACTAACTTGTACTCCTGATAAAAGTTTCCACACCATCCTATTGGTGAAAGAACGAAGTTTCGTCGCAGAATTTGCATTCGACTTATAATTGAAAGGTGCGGCGCTTGTTCCGTCGCGTGAACACAGACTGCATGGCGTAGACTGAACGGCGAAGGCACGAGATAATCCGCGTATTCCATGGGGGGCACCGAAAACTTCACGTTCGGAGTGACGCGCTATATATACAGACGTTGTCTAACGTTTGACTGATTACTGTTTTGTTGAGTAAGGCGATGAGTAGTTTTTGTGGTAAGAGCTTAACTTCTAAAAGATTAGTTTCTTTTCTTTTTTTCTTTGATAACGTAACCCACGTGACATTCTGGCGTGAACGTTTATAACTACTTACGATTCGTTATTAAGGATAGGTTAGAAAGGCCGGCATAAAGAACAGTGTTATTGTGTGCGTTTTTTTGTTTTCAACCCTTGCCGTTAGCTCTGTTATGTGTTCTTAAAAGAGTCCTGCGACAACAACCTTTTTCCGGCCCCCATGTTCGCCATAGCACAGTTATCTGCATGTCAAAAAGATAAGAGCAAAAGAAAAACTACGGTAAT
Source organism: Dermacentor variabilis (assembly GCF_050947875.1). NCBI lineage: Eukaryota > Metazoa > Arthropoda > Arachnida > Ixodida > Ixodidae > Dermacentor > Dermacentor variabilis. The sequence continues at coordinate 178,965,395 of NC_134568.1, forward strand.
TAACGTACGCAAGTTATGCAACGCGGAAGCCTCAGCTGTATTGGCTAAGGGAGAGCTGCCCTCAACTTTCACATCTCTCAATGCTCCATTTCACTATCCCAACGACAGCGCTTAATTAATTATGGGGTTTTACGTGCCAAAACCACTTTCTGATTATGAGGCACGCCGTATTGGAGGACTCCGGAAATTTTGACCACCTGGGGTTCTTTAACGTGCACCTAAATCTAAGTACACGGGTGTTTTCGCCCCCATCGAAATGCGGCCGCCGTGGCCGGGATTCGATCCCGCGACCTCGTGCTCAGCAGCCCAACACCATAGCCACTGAGCAACCACGGCGGGTACCACAGAGCTTCCTACACAGATTACTAGAGAGAGGTCTGGCGCTAGTATCCACGGAACAGCTAGTATGGTGGTTCAGCCAGCATGGGCATGATGGCTACTAGTACATGGATTTGCCTAAATTTGGCCCTTCTGGTTTCAAGCGGCCTTGCGAATTTGCAAATGGATCACTCTTCACAAAATATTGCTTTCGCAACATATGCAACACTTCTCAATGTTTACGCACATGCGCAGAGACTTATTGTCTTTCTGCACTTAGAAAAATATAATTTGTTGCAAATCCGGAAAGGCAAAACAAAATAAATAACGCTGCAAGAATGTCTGCAGCCACAAGCACGAAGATTAGACAAATACGTGTATGCTAACCATCATCCCCATGGTGGTTGAATGATCTCAGCATCTCAGTTTCTTCCAGTAATTTCTCTAGGAAACTCTATGCGTGCGCCCAGCAACAGCGAGGCATCAACGTTACGTAGGGGAAATTGGCGTGCCATGGTTGCTAACGGAGTTCAACTTGTTTAATGGTGTCGCCAGCACGGTTGTAACACATTTAGCGTAGTCCTGTCGTACTCACGTGTAACTCAAAACAACATACAGCCCATCGTTCGACTATGCTTTACGCTCTTTGTAATCTGTGTCAGCGGTGAGTGGTCCGACCAATCACACAACACCGGGACGAGCGGGAATAGCTACGGGAGCTAGAGAAACAACGGCAGCGTGAGCTGTACGAAGCAACTTTCGCATCAACGTTACTCGAACGTAGTTTCACAGTGCCGCTTTGAAAAGTAGGCCGAGTGGCGGTGGCGTAGAGTAACGTTGCTGTCATGCATTGCATTGCTGTCAAATGTAAGTTGCGGTACCACCAGCACGAGTACGGCACAAGCACTTACCGCGAACGAACGCATGCTCCTGTTTCACACGGCTCGCCGCACCGCCAGCAAGGGCCATTCGCCGCGGCAGATGAAAAGGGAGGCATAGAATCGAGGCAAATGAACAGCGTCAATTGATAATGATATGAACGTTGTCTCCGAAACAGGATGGTGATGGCACATGCCACGAAACTCGTTCTCATTACCTTTCTGAAATATCCTGATGTTTCAATATATTTATACACTGAACTAAATTATTAAAACCATAGAATTCACTTCATTGCAAGTTTTTTTCCCTCCTCTGTGCCGCCAATCCAGAGGGGTCGTATACACCGCCCCCGCTCCCCCTCAGCTCAATTCATTCGCTGTCCCTGAAACCCACGGTAGTTAACTACGTCTTTATTTATCGCTAGATGGACATGGTGACATCTCAAGAGAGCATGCACATAGTGAAAGTTCTGAGTTTTGTAAGCCATTCCAAAACGCTGTGCTTGAATCTTCTTTATCTCAAAATCTGGAACCCTGAGGCGTTTATATGGTGCTAAGTAGGTAGGTAGGTAGGAAAAATGGGGTCCAACTGGAGAGGTTGGAAACAATACGTCTCCGGCTACTCCCAATATACGAAAAATATAAGTTTGCTTTAAAAACGGAAAAAAAAATATGCTGGTTCTTCCGTCGTTCGTTAAATTATTTTTATTATAATTGCAATCAAAATAAACAGAGAAGCTTTGGCCATTTGCTGGCGACGGCTACACCTTTTCATTGATCGATAATATAGGATAAAACAAAGTATAAATTCTAGCATTAGAAAATACCTAAATAAAAGAGACGTACAGTACATGTAACGACACTAACAGTAAAAGTCTCTCTCTAAATGTCCTCGTTGAATGAAACACAGGTTTCGGATGAACGAATGAGACACATTTACACACTATGCGGTACAGTCAATAACCGTCACAAATGCCAGCGTTTTCAAAAAAGGCGTTCAAGTGCTGTCATTGCCTTCTTGTGCACTTTTGATGGCCAAAGACCTAACACCTTGACAATTAAGTGAAAAATGCCGATGTTAAATGAAACACTGTTTGTTTGTTTGTTTGTTTGTTTGTTTGTTTGTTTGTTTGTTTGTTTGTTTGTTTGTTTGTTTGTTTGTTTGTTTGTTACAAGGGTATGGTGCTGGAGCGAGGAATCAATCTTAAATGTCTTCGTGCAAGCTTCACCCATTTTCATATCGTACCTGGCGTTTCTCGACCACGCAAACGTGTTTTGTTTTGTTATTACCCCGATATTACGATGTCCGTGCGAGGTTTCCGGAACAGAGAAGTAAAGCGAGCACCCTTTCGGCCCGCGTTCGTGCCACGCACGCGCGAGCGCCGAACACGCGCCGCCAATGTCCCCGCGGGCGACACACCCAGGCGCCGCAATAACTGGCGCAGGTATCAGATGGCTCCGGCGGGACGCGGCGCTGATCGATGATCATCTCGCGACCGACTGGACGCGGGCACGGCAGGTGCGGCCCCGGGGAGAGCGCGGCCCGATCGTCCCGAGGCACGACAGCGCGGGTCGGTATCGTCCACCCCACGCCCCGTGTGACTCCGTCGTCATTGCGGAGAACATCTGTCGGCGCTGCCCTCGCAGGCTGCAGCGCCGCGAATTGGGGAAGAAGCCAGGAACGTTAAGTGCAGCGCGGGCACAATAGGCCTGATCCACTGCATAGCCTAGTCGGTGCCGCTGAACGCGCTGAGGACGGGAAAAATAATATTGGCGCCACCGCATGCGCACCCGAGCCTATACGTCGCACGCTCGCTCGTCGTCCAAGTCATTACGGGGTGCGTGCGGTTTTCCTCAAGGCACGCAGCACCGATCTTGTGCTAGTAATTCACTGGTTTACTCCTTCACTTTAAGAGAGCGGTACGATTATTTCTTCTTCGGGAGAAAACGTATTTCCCGCACATTACATTTGTGAGAAACGATAATCCTAACTTGTTAAAATACCTTTCCTGTTTTCAGCGTCGATTAAAAGGAAACTATAACTCAGCCTCAACTCCGATTTGCTATAGTAAAATGCATTTCACTCACAGAAATGCCCTCGTGAGACATCGTTGAACCGATCTGGATTAATTTGCTGCATTTAAGAGAGAACGTTCTTATGAAGCCCTCGTTGAATTAAATGAATTCTGGTTTTTTTACGCGCCGAAACCATGATTTGACTATGGGGTATGCCGTCGTGGAGAACTCAGGATTAATTGGGCCACCAAGGAATCTTTAAGGTGCCCCCAGTGCACGGGGCACAGGCGTTTTTGCATTTCGCCCCCATCGAAATGCGGCCGCCGCTACCGGGATTTGCTCCCGCGACCTCGCCCTTAGCAACGCAACACCTTAGCCGCTAAGCCACTGCGGCGGGTGAAGCCCTCGTACAGAATCTCGCGAATAAAGACAGCAAGAGAAAAGGAAATCATTAAAGAATCCAGTCGCTGGAGCAACAGCATTACTAACAGTGTACTGCACGAAAACAAAAAATACCAGAACCACTGGCATTGGCTTATAACGCCCGGTATTCGAGACAGTAGTGCGCCTTTTCTTTGTAATTTGCCTAAAGACAGAAAACAACAACTAAATAGCATGCGAAAACCTTTTCGAGAGCTTCACATGAAATGTGAACTGAAGGGATGTAGAAACGGCCCTGTCGTACTTCGCTCTTGTCAGAAAGTGCTTTTGGCAGAACCTATTGAATGCTACAGACGCTGCGAACACACGCTACGCTTACGAGTACGAGCTTGAGCCAATGTTTCTTCAACTGCCTTTGATTACCAATAGTCAAATATTTGTGGATGGTAAATTGCGACTCCTCTGGGCCAGGCATCGCGTCAGCGGATCATGCTAAAGCCTATAGAGTTCTGTTACGCTACTGAATACATAAAATATCAAGTGAGCGACCCATTCTGGAGGCATCAAGTGCAGAGTAACGAATGATTTCTACGAAGCGCCCAAAACGTTGCCGGCCTCGCGAGAAGCATCCAGTTCGCACGTTGCAGGAGGGTCCTCCCGGCATATCTCTCGTGATGCCACGTGGCAAAAGAATGCCTGTCTAAGGCGAATGATTTCAGAGCTTGCGCGCTTACAGTTGCTGCCGACACGCTGTTTCAGCCCTTATGTTCAACGTGGCCAAATAGCGTACTACTTATTTGACTGTGTTACTGATTTGCTACTGTTCACTGATTTTACAGCGAAGCTGTATATGGCTAGGGTTACATGTATTTTTCGTGCCCGTGTGTCAACAACAAAAAAGGTGAGCGTGGGCCGATCCCGGAGATTGTGCAATACCGGGCCGACCGGCGTCGGATGTGAAGCAGGCCTCAAGCACTCCGCCAATAATAATAATAATAATAATAATAATAATAATAATAATAATATTAATAATAATAATAATAATAATAATGCGTGTGTGATGAAGAAAGCGAACATCATGAACTGAAGATGAGGCACACCACCAATAGCAATAGCATCGTGATCGCTTCACGCAAAACGACGCTGAAATTGCGCTTCAGATCGCTGCCTCACGTAACTGCTCAAGGTACTTGTTCCGGACAATAAACCTCATTTTACATGAAATAAATCAAGATGCATTGTTTCAAGTCGATTGGTATACTGGAATCGTTTGTGAACAGCGTATGGGCTCACGAGCAGGAGGCGTTGTCATATATGCTAAGGACATAATTTATACGTACAGCCATACACCCTCAGCTCGCAAGAGAACAATGCCACTGACTGTGGGGATGTCTGTGCCGTACAAACGAAAAACATAATTGTGATATCCATTCCTTATATATCTCCAGCCACACCCAAGTGTGATATCGCGAAGTTCATGGTCACGCACTTTACACGGTTTAGCCGTGTTGACACTACCCCTGTGATCATCCTTGGATACTTCAATGTGAACATTTCAAAACCAGACAAGAAATGTTTAACTCAGTTTGTGTTAGAAGAGTTTGGTTTGAAGCGCCACACCAATCCAAGTCACTCAAGTGCCCAACAACGGTCGTGTATATATATATTTAATTTTAGCCAGGATTCTGTCTAAGGCTGTAACCGTGCGAATCAGTGTATACGGCGGTAATCACAAAGCTATCGTCATTATCATTGCCAAATGATGAAAATAAATACAGGTACCGTTGTCTAACACTGTGTGATGTGCTACAGCTTTGTTGGTAATCCACCTTCACAGAGTGGAATGGCTCCTCATATTTTGCTTGTATGTCAATAAAGAAAATTGAGGAACGATCGGCGGTACAACGCACTTATAGGAATCAGTGGTAAGCCAAACTTTCTTTTATATTTACTGAAATGTCTTAACTTGTCTTTCTACATTTCAGTGTAATTCTACGCTCCTCGTTCAGTACACGCTCTGGTTTCATTTTGTTCGTTTAACTTCTTTCTTCACACGCGGCTGCTTCTGTTGTCGACTTCTCTCTTTTTTGCCGACTTCTTGACTGCTATGTATAGCTCAACGCTCCTCGCTTTATGCATGCTTTTGTCCCACTTTCTTTCCTTCACATTTTTTTTCTACACTCAGCTGCTTTTCTTGTCTACTATTTCACTTCTTTCCTCTTGTTCTACTTGTACATTCGAGACTCTACCCAGTGGCACACAACCATTATGGCGAATAGGCCAAGAGTGCTCACATATCCAGTGCCACATGCCCTGAGGCCCACACCCGGTCGACCAATGTGTATAATCGGACATATGTCCAGTGAGTGGCACGTATCCTGTGGCGCAAGTTAGCAGCAGCAGCAGTTAGTAGCCAGCAACTGCAAAGGGGGAAAAAAGAGGCAAAGAAAGCTACGCTTTCATAAATTTGTTGCACATGTAGAAAATCGCATTGTCCTTAGTCCTCTCACAATCGCTCAGTTCAAAAATGTACCATGAGCTATAAGTAGGCAGAATTTTCACCTGTGCACGCATTCATGAGGCGAATGATCAAGCGCGCTTGCAATCTTGGAAACTCCGATTTTGTACTGAGCACCGCATTCAAAGAGGCGCATCTACTTCTACTCATTCCCACCACTCGGGTGCGCTTTTAAATTTTGATAACTTTCTTCGCTGTTTTACACGATGCTGGAAGGGCAAATACCACTCGCTGAATAACGAGATGCGAGAAGCGAGGCAGCTAAGGAAGGACGACAAGGCCGCATAGCGAATGTTTTATTTCGCTTTTTCTGTTTTTTTTCTTCCACTTTCATCCTCATAGACCCTCAAGCTCCTTTACTGCTCTTTTATTTGACACATGTGTACAGTGCGATCAGCATAAACTCAACCGCGATTGGGACACGTAACCAGGCGCACTGCTTGAACAATAAAGTGATTACCGTAGTCAGCTCGTGTTCAGCTGAAACTGCTGCGCCTCACAGTGTGTAAAAAAAGAAAAAAAAATGCCAGAGCATGGCGCTGTAGAGTCGAAGTAATACTCTCTTTTCCGTTAGTTCTCTCGCGTTGCAATGACAGGGCCTCCTTTCATTTCGCTCTCGTCGATTCACTATTCCATTGAGTTTATTGTGCCAGAGCAACACAAGGACCCTGAAGGGCGCGCTGTAGTTGTGGGTACCGGATTCCTTTCTTTTTTTTTTTTTTCACTTGTTTGTAGATAGAGGTACAGAAGCGTTTTCACCTTTCACCCTATCAGAATGCGCGACCTCTGTGTCCGGGAATCGGACGCTCGTCTTCGTATTCAGCAGTAATCCCGGTCAACTGCGTGACGACCATTTGCTGACTTTTTTCAGCGCGCAGTAATTACTGGCCTTCATACTGACTAGAACACTGTTTACTTGTGTCACTTCAAGCATTGCGTCAAAACTTCTCGCGTCCCTTTCCTCCATTGGCCACAAGAGTGCTTCTCCAAGTCATTTGCTTTACTTTGCCAGAATGCTTCTATTCGCGCTTGTCGTCAAGCCTTTTTTTTTTTCGGGGGGGGGGGGGGGGGTATCCAGAATATAGTTCTTATTCGGAGAAGCCAGCGCTACATTTGTTTGCCAACTTGATAGTGTACCTGAATGTCGCGTAGCCACAGAAGCTTGAGTATACAAACTAATTGACATAAACTGGTAGCCGACTGACATCGCATGGTGGTCCCCATGGCTTGAGTCAGGCTCTATGCACAGCGGCTTGGCCATCGCTGGGGCAGAAAGTAATAATCAACGAGAAATAAAGGGATGAAAGACCACCGCTGGCGACAGCGAACCGCAAGCCCCAGCGCTCCCACGATTAACCCTGGTTCGGCACCGACTGAGAGCGAGAAGGGCGCTTCGGGGGAACCCGGGCCGGCTGGAGCCCGACGTCGGATTTCTCGAACCGCGCCGCTCGGGAGGGGACAGAGGAATCAATTAACGAGTAGCGCCGGAGGGAGGGCACGCCGCTGGCCGGACAAAGGCTTCGATCTGGAAGGAGGCTCCCAGATCGATCCGGCGGCCAGCGCTTCGAACCACATTCCGGCAGAGCAGCGTTTCTCTCGCATTGATTCGAGGGACAGGGACGCGATGGATGCGTCCCTCGGCCCGAACACGCGTTCTGCAGCACTCGTCGTGCGACCAGTTGTACTGCTAAGCCTCCCTCCGCGTGTCTCTACACGCCTCCCCTTCCAGCCCCCCGTCACGGTGCCTTTCTCCGCCGGCTCGACAGTATCGGCCAGGGTTAATTAAGCAGACGCCGTTGATTGTCCTCGGGTGGGATTGCTGGTGCAAGTGGACTTGGCAAATCTCTCCTGTTCTTGAGCAACCAGCGACGCTCGCCAACACATGCCTACGTAAGGCGAAACCAGCACAAACGCCCATGCGGCTGCCTTTGTAGTTGCTCGTCTCACATCTATGCTGCTATAGACGAATAACCGAGGAATACGTACTTATTACCCCCTCTGTAAACTACGCCTTCAAGCTCCTTAGCTCTCTGCAAAACTCTCTTGTCGCTTTCATGACGGCCTCCAAGAAGCAATATCGGAGTACCCAGATGAACATGCCAGTTGGCAAGATCACCTATTATGTAAAATTACACGTTCCGCCACTTTCTGTAGAATCTTGCGTCCATTGCGGACTTCCGCAAATTGTGGCGGCTATATAGGGATTCTAACTTTTAGAAACTTGATTTCGTTATCATAGCAGCAGGCTATAGAGGGAACCTACAATTCGAAGTATTGCGAAATTCGAAGAAATACTTCGACCAGTGGCAACACTGCTCGTCATTTGTGAATTTGTAGCATTTATCGCCTTTTTTTTTTCTACCGTTTACCGCGAATGGCATGGTACTAAGCCCACCGAGATAGGTGCACTTATAGTCGATAAAGTAGAACACTATATTCGCGACGCTTGCGCAGTCTGTTTAGACGTGTCTTTCGCCTAAAATTAGTGACAACGTTCGAGAGAGAGGGAGAGAGAGAGAGCAAGCATGCGATGGAAAGCAGGGAGGTTAACCAGAAAGATATCCGGTTGGCTACCCTGCACGGGGGTAAGGAGCAGGGAGATAAAAAAACAACGTTCAATAGATTTTAGATGCAATAGGCACACCTTGCACCGACTGATAACAATTAATAACGGATATGGTGCAGTGAAAATGAGTGCTGTCAAAAAAAAAAAGTCAATGGCACGTGAAGATAGCGCGGCTGATCCCTATTCAATTGTGCTAAGGCGGCAAATGACATTGTAAACGGCCACGTCTTCGATCTCCGACGAGTATTTGCAAGGATGGTGTACGAACAAAATGTCATTGAAAAGTGAGCTCGGGGACAGAATTGATCTGCCGGCCCTAAACAAAGACCGTGTTCTGTGTAGTGCGATTAGTTTCAACGCCCTCGCACGCACTTCCCCCAAGTATTTCGTCGACCACGAGAAGTATCTTAACGTGTAAATGCATCACTTGTTGCAGGCGCTCCTGTCTGCATAGACGTCTGCATTCAAACTTCTTCCAAAAACAGCCCGTTCAGAACGGAATAGCAGGTGGTGAAAATGTTGTGGGCGGCGGCGAGAAGAGGTAGCCGCCGTAGCCACGGTTTATTTAGGACGGCCAGCGATGGTGCCGCAGAATCTCCGGTGCGGCCGATACCGCGGCCGCTGAGGTCGAACGAACTAGCGTGTTCTATTCTCGCGCTACTTGCACGTGAGCCGTCTTCTTCTTCACCGGCTGTGGAGGTGATAGTCGCGCCTCGAGAATGTCTTTACTTACAGGAACGACCTCGAGGCCTATGAAGGGATGAGGCAAAGGTATCGCGCGTCTCATATCAGGGAGTCTAAACTGTATGTAGGAGAGGCGCGTGCGATATGATGGACCGTTTAGCCAATTTTTGCAGGCCATTCTCTACTCGAGTGCTGATTCCGTTTTGGCCGGCAGGGCGTCGCTGAGTAATGCTGCGTAAGTTTACGCTGGCGGCAATGCTACAAGCCATGAAATGTCCAGGCATATAAGATAGGCACGCGGTGCTTAATTTCGGCTTTCTTCGTGCTAAAGAAATGATCTAGAACATGGATCACTGCACTAGCCAAGGATACAAGCATTTACCAACACCAGTCATAGACCGGTGTTATGAAACGGAGTTTAAAAAATTCAGCGGGAGAAACCTAACAGAAATTTCTGGCTCGGCGCGTACTCATATTTCCCTCATCAACACACGTGAAACACTGAAATGTTCTCATCAGACATCCGCTGAACTGGTACGACCGAAGTCCGATGCATGTTAGGGGTCGCCCATAAGACGCCGTCGCAAACTGCAGTTACGCACTAGGAGCTGTTAAGGGCCGTCAAGGGAGCGTCCTACCTCAAAAAGTTCTAAATAGGGCTTAGTAGTAGCACATAAATGTCATAAAGCAGTCAGCGCGAGAAGGCGATCTACCCTCCCTGCGCCGACGCTCTCTCTCCAGTTGCCTCGGCCAGTAGCCCCAAGCGAAATTCCTGTCCTGCACTTTCCGATATCGGAACCGAGGACCCACCAGCTCCTTTTTTTGTCACAACTCTCGGACTCATTTCTCTCTCTCTCTCTCCCTTAATCTATCTCCCCTTCGTTCATTTTTTACTGCGCTGTGCATTTCCAGAGTTGGTCGAGCGTTCTGCGTTTTTTTCGAGTTGTTCCCGCTGCTGCTGGCTATTTGCGCACTGCAGGCAGCATGAGTGTGACGCAGAAGCGCCGTGCGTGGGACGTCATCTCGCTCGCAGCCGGAGTGGCTCCCCCGAGGGCAAGAGCGTGCGGGCTTTGTCTTTATCTTTTCTTATTTGCATGGACTAAATTATTATTATTATTATTATTATTATTATTATTATTATTATTATTATTATTATTATTATTATTATTATCTAATGTGTAACATATATGTTTATATGGTAAACATTTATAGATATCACACAGAAAGAAACAGAAGCAGGCTATCAATTATCTCCTCAAATAAACATAACGCACACTCGCTTGAAGTGGGGAGAGAAAAGAACGGAAAGTAGCATACGTCGGTGTAATCCCACGGTCCTTCAATACACGGTAATACTTTGCAGACATAATCGTCATAGGGTGAGATACATGCTGCGATTGTCTTTTTTCAAGGCCCAGGTACGCTAGCTGAAGGGCCCTTTGAGAGATAAAGCGAAATTCTACCGCATTTTGCAAGCATGCTTTCATTTTGCGACCCCGTTTTCCTTCTTTCTTAAACAAAAGAAGCATAGAATATCGGTGAATTAAAACGAAAATTGAAGCACAGCGCTTGAAACTGCGTAAGGTTGCAACAAAAACAAATATAATTTTGTAAACTGTGTCTGTTAGATCGTTGAAAGCAGACAAATATGATACATTAGATTACAGCTCATTGACATTATTACATTAGATGCGAGAGGTCTGCGAAAGTCCTAATGACAAATTGTTGGTACATTTCAGAGTGGTATGGGATTTATGAACTTGGTGCTTCACTTCTTTCTTTCTTAATCCAATTTCCGGAAATATTCGTAAGTGAAGTTGATCGCCTTAAGAAGACCTGCTCCAAATAGTCGGTACATTTCGGCCTTTTCTTTTTAAATCATCATCATCACCATAAGTGGTTCAGTGGTTACCTAACAAGACGATATCTTCGTTGCCATATATTTAGGTAGTATCTCCTGATGTAAAGCGCCCTCTTATATGAAGTAAGCTTGCAAATTTTGACCATGTCCACGCAGGGATCTTGGCAGCTCGCCATTTTTCGGCTATATCAGCTGCTGAGAAATAGCTCGAATACTGTTGAGCAATTTGGGAACCCTTCGGGGTCAAGAACCTCTTTTGCCAAATTTGTTTCACATTTTTTAAGCGCTAATGAAGCTTGCCGGGATGGGGGCGGAAGAAAGTTTGATTTGGGATATTTTGAACAACTGGATCATAACTCTGCATGTCGACTGATACCTTTTGATGAGAAATAATTAGCTCGCAATGATCAAAACTGTGAAGCGTAATTACCGGTGTGATGGTAGTCTGCCTCTTCATGACCGCATATGTAAGCCACATCTCAAGGGTCAGTCAATGTAAGACAGGGCGACAAATTTGTACAAAAAGTGCACAATAGTACGCATTTGGAATGGTTGGCTGATTATTTGACCAGGCACAGCGCACACACAGAGGACGTAGAGGGTAAAGTCGTCCCTGTATACAAAGACGGAGACCGTTCAAGTGCCTCAAGTTACAGACCGATATCCGTGTTAAGTGTGATTAACAGAACATTCGAAAAAAATACTCCCAGCACAGATTACATCGTTTGCATCCAAACATAGTATAATTTGCCCAAACCAGCATAGTTTCTGGTCACACAGACCCACATCTACTGCAGTTCTCGTGCTAACGCAACAAGTTAACAAAGCCCTCAACAACAATAGGATTGCCATCGTAGTTTTCCTAGACATAACGAAGGCTCCGTTAACCACAAATATTGTTAAGCTTCATGACTATGGTTTCAGATGCAAAATTCACCAGCTTATTAAACGCTACCTTTCCGACCGACAGCAACGAGTAGTGATGGATGGTGTTTTGTCCTCTACTCCGTCTGTAGTCTCTAGGGTACCACAAGGCTCACTTATTGGACCCATTCTTTTTTCACTGTATGTTAACGATTCTCCCTCCATTTTATTATACTCCGAAGCTTTAATGTACGCAGACGATACGGCACTAATCTTTGTTGGCGACAGTTTAAATGAGATCGAAGATGAAATCATCGAGGAGCTACAGAGAGTTCATTTATCGTTTAAACGAAACGACCTAAATATTTAAACAGACAAAACTAAATACATGGTTTTTCACTCCAGGAAGAAACAGCTTGGTTTTGATAGGTTTAATTTACTTTTAGAGACTGCACTGTTGCAGCGAGTAGCTTCGTTCAAATATTTAGGGGTCATGTTTGATTCAAGTATGAACTGGCAATCGCACATAAGTAAGACATATTCGAAGCTAGCGTATGGTTGCCACACGTTACTAAAAGCCCGTGAATGTTTTGGCACAACGGTTTTGCGTATCCTATATTTCGCATTTGAGCATAGTTATCTGAGCTACTGCATAGTATCGTGGGGCAGCGCACACAAAACGTATTTGAAATGTATTAGCCACTTACAAAAGAAGGCAATGACAATTATTGCGTTTTCAAATAGGACACACAGCACAAAACAACTGTTCCAACTGACGCGTGTACTTCTGCTGGACTCTGTTCACGTATTAAGTACTGCTGGCATAATACGTAGAATAATAAAACATGAGGACCCTCTCCCATTAAGCGCCTTTAAATTACCTGCGCATTCTACGAGGGCTGCAGCGAACAACTGTTTTAATTTGCCGGTTGCCAGAAATGCGTATGGTCGGATGCTAATAGAAATTCACGGCGCTCTCATTTGGAATGCTATACCGACTGAAGTGAAAGCAGCACACAACTTCTCCGTGGCCATGAAGCGTTTCATGTTCAGTGGATAAGTGGTATAAAGGGACAAGTGGTCAACTTGTTTGCTGTTATCCTTTGTATAATTATATCATGTGTTTTCTAATATTTATATTTTCGTTTTCGTTTTGTCTCTGTGGTAACCGTGGGACCGAACAATTGGTCCCGTTACTAGCCAGCCAGGCCATGGGACCAAGGCAGTTTTGCGAAATTTTCTATAATGTGAAGTTCAAAGTGGCACTAAAAGAAAGACAGCGCCGTTAATTGTCTCTTCCTGGTGTCCTGCTCCCTTGCGCTGTTTCTTTTCTAGATGAGGTGGGCTAACTATTATAATTATCCGTTAAAGTGTTACAACAAACACAAATTACATGCCCATTTTGCTGGACATTAGATGCATTGCTATATAAGGAGAGGGGCGAGGGAAGCGGAAGCTTCGAGGATGTTTACTTGGTTCCGACGCTCCTTGTGCTGGCATTATGATATTTAGATAATACCCGGACAACAGTCGAACGTATGGAAAATGCATTTGCACATTGTGTAGGTAATAGTACTCCAACTGCGAGCGCCATTCTTGCTCTTGTTACATGAATTTGATCCAAGCGCCGCAGAATTTCTTCAAGGAAATTGAATTTGCATGCGGAACAAGCATAGAGAAACTACATTTGGTCTTCGCGTGTACAAGGACGCCTTGTTTGTTAATATTTGTATTTTGCATACAATGTCCAATCACTGTTGCGTCATTAAAGGTCTAAGGCCATATAATGCCAACAACGCCCGTTTCAGCTTATGGCTGGTGCACTGTTATGTGCATTCCGGGAACGCAGTACCAAACATTACAATACCGTGAATGACCAAGATGTCATTATCGTGAACCGGAGGGAAATAGTTCGAAGGGGGGTACCAACTGAGGGCTCCGTACTGGGCGCACGACACTGTTGCATTTTCAGCAGTTGATGAGGCCGCTGGCACGCGAGGAACTGGGCAATATAAATTAGCCTTACATAGGCGTTCGCAAATGACGCCTTCAGCACGTATGTCTGTGGTTGCTCAGGCGCTTCTGTAATTTCAGCAGAAATAATATGAATAGTTTGCGACGTTGAACGTAATCCGTTCTGCTGTTGGCAACTGTTCTTAGATGACTAGAACGCATCATAGGACATTACTGCAGCAGTTGCTCGAAACTGAATTTGCTGCATTGATCAAGCCACCTTCTCATCTTCTCATCATTACCATATCGCGAGAAAAGACGCCCCCCCCTCCTTGAGGAGATCGACCTGATGCTCGTGCTGCGATGTGCAGTACGCAGCGGATTCTGCTAACATTGTTTTATTGTGTGGCCTCCGCGCTCAGTCATATGTGAGGGGCCTTGTACGCCAAGCAGACTATGAGAGTGGTCTGTGCATGTATTTCGGAGGCCACAGTGGACGAAAAGGCCATTGGGTGGATCGCGAAGATGTTAAGATGGCGGTGCTCGTTGTGACAGCCAGCTGCTGTCACAGTACGTGAGTTCAGAGCTTGAATAACTTAAGTCTGCTGATTTTCTTTTATTGCGATAGGAGTTATATAGACATAGCAGTTAGATGGGCACACTAGGCGCATTTTTGCCGTCGTGGTCGCCGTCGCCGTGATGTTCCATGTAAGGTCCAAGGGCAATAACATCGTCGCCGCGCTCCGTATGCTGTATGTGCGAGTGAAAGCGTGCGAGCGTGAGCCGATGATGGTGTCTCAATTTAGCGCGCGCCGTCTTCCGTCGCGTGCTAGGCACCGGGGGGAAGGGAGGGAGAGGAGCATTCTACTCCAGCGGCGGCTGCGTATTGCGTAGCCGCGCATGCCCTATCTTGAAAGCGATCTGCGATTAGTACAGAGTCGAGGTGCACCGAGGGCTCATAGCTTCGTGTGCGCTGTGCTCTCGCCACTTAGTTTGCGTTGAAGCGAGAGGCAGCACGAAGGTCAATTCGCTTACTGTTGCTGATGCGCTTTCTCATTCCAACGCTTTGACAGCAAGAGTGCGTGGTCGTCAAATGAGATGTGTTCGTGTTTGCTTGTGCGCGTGTGGCACCATACTTGTTAATTTAGTTAGTAAGCGAATGTTTATGGGTTTATACTGCCGATAAAACTACTATCCTTATTTCGTATAGCTGTCTACTAATTTGCTATCGCAATGAATGTTTCGCCTTTCGGGCGAAACTGCGACCTTTTTTTGTCTAAGCCATCGGCAGCGATAGGGCATATCTGCTCGACAGCAGCATTTAGAAATGTGTAAATAGTGTGTTCCAGAGTGATCAAAGGTGTTCTGTTACTCCGTTGGCCTAGCGACAGACTCCTCTCCAAATGCTATTGATTTTTTTCTCTCTCTCTCGCTCTTCGTTGTTTCCTCTTTTTTTATTCAGCGCTCATACTATGCGTTAAGTCTAGTAATGAACTCGTTATGTTTTTCTGGGTTAGCCTTTTGAAAGCAGCAATATGCTCCTCTCTTTAAGACGTTCAGAGAGGCCGATTATTGTGGTTGGACTGTTGCCCCTGTGAATATTTGCAGAGTGGGTCGCATTACGAAGATACTACATGTCTAAAAAAGTAAGAAAACAGGACGGTTAAAACATGCGCTATATAAAAAGCAGTAATTGCAGCCCCGTATTAACTTCTGGTTGCTGCAAAAATGGCATCACAAACGGCGCCATGGTAAAGCCACTGGTCTTGCATGTGGGTACTCGGGAGAGTACACGTACTCCTTCGCAGCCTAAGCGAACCCGCATCGTTCGCTTTGCAGTCTACTTTTATTCTATGCCATCATATGGGGTAAAAGCAGAAAGATAAGTGCAGTACACTAGCAATATTTGATCAGGCATCGGGAAATTAACAGTACATTACTTATAATTACAAATCAATTATAACAACTTGGCATATTTAACAACTACGACAATTATTAATTCTGCTTGTGCACCGGCTACGTTAAACACTTGTCGCTCATAAAGCAACACTATATAGGGAAGAATAAAAAATTAGAACCATGAAAGGAATTCTTATAAGTAATTGAAAATAAGTTCTACAGAGGCATAACTACTTAATTGGTCTGTGTACGCTAACCACTCAAGCCTGTGTTCAACTATTAGTGCGACTGTATTTTCTGTTATTCACTTTCGGGAATATTTTCACTTTTGCGTGACACGGCATCTGGCGCGACGCGTAATTGGATCGACGAGCGCTCGGTTTGCTGGCTTAGGAAACTAGCGTCACTGAAAGTGATATACCCGAATTCGATCGGTCCAAAACCCCAATGTTGTTGTTGTTGTTGTTGTTGTTGTTGTTGTTGTTGTTGTTGTTGTTGTTGTTGTTGTTGTTAAACGATAATGTATTTGGAAACACGACGCTGATGTTTCCAGCAGCAAGGTAACCGCGTTGAAGTCCAGAATTCATCCCGTAGCAGCACCACGTGTACTCCGTTACCTCTGTTCCGCCTTTCATTACAGCTGCCGTTCTTCCAAGGGTCGCTTCTATCTGGCGCGCGCTGAATAAATTCAGCGGTCGAAGAAACGAGATATGGGACGGCGCTGGGTGCAGCACAATGCGGTGAAATGGCGTAGCGGCAAGCACGCGACTTTCGAGCATTCGCAACAAAACGCACCGTGAGCGAGCCTCGAACGATTCAGCCTGCCCGGGAAGAACAGGCGCCTTGATCCATCAGTTCAGCACTGAGACAAGCACCGGCAATCGCACAATGCGGAACCATGCGATTGTGCGATGGCTATTGAGCATGGCTTCAAACCTGGCCATGTAGCGAGCCGACCGTAGTACCTGGCCCACTGCGCGGTCCCCTTGGCAGCAGCTTCAAAGGAGTGCGTTTCGACAAAGGCGGGATTGCTTCATCGATCAACGGGAGAAGAATGGCCTCGAAGTAGAATGCGGGCGTTGCTCTGGCTGGTAATCTCGATGGCCCATCCTTGTCCGCGGTTCGTCTGGCCAACGCTTCGATGGCCGCGTTGCGCACGGGTCCACCATGCTCGATACGAGATCGTGAGTTTTATTCTTTTTTTTTATTTTTCGTTTCGGACTTTGGATTGGGATTTCAGTTCGCGCCGATGAATTCCTTTTTGCCGCCCGTCTTGCTATTGCGTCGCGTACCGTGTTCTTCTGAATTGTAATGAGTGCGCAGTTTTGAAATTCAAAAATGGGCTACGCCGAATTTTCATCAACGAGCGGCTCCTGCTGAACCTCCTAATTCTCGCTGTTGAACTGATTTCCTGAGCGCATTTCACTTCGCACGTCTTCGATGAAATCTACGCGCACTTCAGCGTCGCCTGGCTAAGCTCAGACACGAGATGAAAGTGCTTGCTGCTCCTCTGTGGTATACGGATGATTTGCTTTGTGGATAATGAGATTGTTTTCTTTTCGTTGAATAGCAAAGACAACTGGGCAAATCTACGCGATTATTTCCCCAAATGGATGAAATGTAATTTTAGATTTCGGCTTGCGTACTCGTGAGCAAAGTTTGGAGTCCACACGTGCCGCGAAATAACCTTTTTTTTCTCTCTCTCTTTTCGAAGCCTTCAAGCAGCGTGAAACTGTGTGGTGTGGTGCGTGCCCAAATTTCTGGCTCCATGGCTATGGCATAAAATTTTGAACTGTTGCTGCTGCTTGGATCTTCACTTCCTCTTCCTACTGTACATCTTTCTTGTATGTGCGTAAAATAATACCGGCTTTTTTTCTTTCTTGTTATTCAGGTAATCCTGCAATGAGCTACGAAAGTTATTTTGTTCATACTGATCCACACCACCCTTGCGACTAATTGCTAAAAATAATTGCATATAAATAATTGGCGAACATATACAAAAGGAATTTGTCGCTTCCTGAAAGTTTTCTTTTGTTGTGATAGCAATTATATTAACACTCCAGGCGCGTTTCTGCCGTCGTTGTCGCCGTCTCCATAGCGCTCCGTATAAAGGCCAAGCACAACAACATCGCCGCGCGTCGTAGGTTGTATGTTCAGGTGAAAGCTTGCGACGGGCCGCCGGCGATCGCGGCTGTCTCGCGTGCGCAAGGAGGGCAAGCGGGGAGGAAGCGCGCTGTCTTCCGTCGCGCGCGAGGCAACGGAAAAGGGGAGCATTGGGGGAGGGGGGGGCAGGGTTCTACTCCGGCCGCGGCTGCGTCCGGCGCGGCCGCGGGAGGGGACACTCCGTATGGCTCCCATTGGCCGTTTTCGAGCAGACGCTCTTTCGACGCTAGCGCCAAGGTCCCCTTCAGTTACGGCCCTAACCAATGGGCGACGCAGAAGCAAAATGGCGGCGCACATGATTGTTTACGTTGTCATGGCAACAGCAACAGCAGCCGCGCGGCACCACCTCTCCCAAACGTTTTTCCTTCATTTTTGTTTTTATTATGCCGACCCGCTCCACTCTCTTTCCCCCATGCCGCGCGCGCCGCTCACTTTTTTTTTGTTTTTACCCGTAAGCGACGCGTTTATATATATATATATATATATATATATATATATAGCGCGCTTGTTACGGCGCGACGCGCCAGCTCGCAAGCAATGCGCGCGCTACGCAGCGCATTGGCATTGCTTGCGAGCTGGCGCGTGGTGCGCCGTGGGCTATGCGTTGGCAGGCACGCAGTCTTGCCCATACTTATATTATACCAGCATGTGCCGGGACATAAAAAACATTCCACTTCCAACACAACCGATCTTTTGGTCTCGCTTTATTGACTTCGTTTCCGAAAACAGATTTTTCTTATAATGTGGTGGGTGATTCATGCTCAAAAAATGAGCAAAAGTGAAAGGTGCATGACATATACAAGAGTACTAAACACAAAAGTTCACAGACGGTGAAATAACAAAAGAAAGCGCTAGAAAACGCGAAGGCCGTTTCATGTACACACGCATAAAAAAATCAAGATTTTTCTATAACGCCCTCAAGACCGAAATGTAGACGAGCTTCTGATATATGCACTAAGATATTGCACAGAACTGGACGACATGTATGACATAGTCATGACAACTATAAAAAGGGAAAACTCACTGGTAATGGCAAAAACAATGACACTCAAAATACCTAAAAATAGAATAAAATGCCAACATTGTTTGATTGAGAGCCATACGAAAAGAAAGAGCTTACTTATAAATCTGCACGAAAGTATAAGAAATGCGTGACATGTTTACTGCTGAACAAATTGAAAAAAAAAACATGGCAGAAAAAAAATAACATTGTACTAAAAACTGAAACACACATTATCACATTACTTTGCACTTGGCCACAACTTGAGTAATGGTGGCGAGGGGTACAGTAGGTAGTCGGCTTTTGCAGCAGCACATAGAAAACATTCGCAGAAAGGCTTATTCCTCAATCAAAGACCAGGTAAAATAAACCAACAACACGACTTTTCTTTCGACCCGAATGCAATGCTTAGCAATAAAATTACGTCACTTGAGGCACTAAGTCGTACCTACTAGGCTCTCCTGTATATAATAAACACGAACTGCAAAAATCTGCATGTAGGACACTTGCAATGCTCATGCTTTCCAGGAGAAAAAAAAAGCGTATCATGCCTACACATGAAGTGTGTTCGCGCGGTTTTTCCCATCGGGTGTTACTGAGATAGTACACAAACACTAGCAGTAATTTTTCAGCTGTTAGTACGTTTGTAGAACGTGATACACAGAAAAAGCACTGAGGGCGGCATGGAAAGCTGGGCAAGTTACTGAAGTTGCAGAATGAGACTTGGCACAGAAAAACACAAGTCACAGACCAGGTGACAATGAGGAGGAACAACTATTTGTCAGCTTTCTCTACCGGGAAGAGGCAAGTGTAGCACAATCAAGGCGCAACGACGTCCGGGGCCTCATGGAGCACACAAATGGACATGGCTGTGTTCGTGTACATGCGCCTTCTGATGACCTTCGGTATGAGCGCTCACCTGTTGTCTTTAGGCACCCGGAACAACCCTGCAGGGCTTGTTTTTGAGGTATATGTGCACCACTGCACGATGCACGAGCGGTACGAGTCCTGAAAGAGGTGAAACATCGCGGAGCACAAGCACACAGCTACCGAGGACCGCGAAACTGACGAAACTAACCACGCCGGTCAACGCACAGCAGCGCACGCTTCTCGATAACAGCAGATAACGAAACATGAAACGTCATGCAGCGGGCTGAGCTGGCTCCGGGCCGGCGGGGCCGCTCGACGTGCGCGCGGAGACAGTCGAAGGCATAGAGTTTCTCACTACATTACCTAGAGGGAAATCTGGCGCTGCTGCGCTGTGGTATGCATGGGAATGCCGGTATATTGTGGATTCGGATTGGCATCGCTCTCGTAGAGGCAGGACACCTTGAAGACAAGCTTGGCAAGTACCGTTCCGTCTGTCACAATAATTCATTTTCTACTAAAACAGCACGTAAAGAACTGTTTTAGCTTTATTATTACGCGAAAACATGTTTTGTTTAACTATGAGAACTTGTTATTGTGTGTACGACTACATGTTACGTAAAAAGTATCAGCGGGCCGCTAAAGTTGGAGGACAGACGACAAGGTTTGCGCTCGCTTTGAAACAGTTGGTCGTCTGTTCTTGCTTTTCTTCGCTTGGTCATGCATTGTGGGTGAGTAAAGATGTAATATGGGTGAATAGAAACGTTTTATGAAGATTTTACTTTGAGAACGCATTATTTGCATAGCCATATCTATGTTTTAAACGAAGCCTCTTACAACACCAGCCAACACGAGCCTCGCAGACACATATACCGTCATTCCCATGACGGCACGGTGCCCCCTTAAGAATCTCCCATAGACGGTGGCGCCAGCTTTCCCTCTAGGTGTTATAGTGAGAAACTCTATGGTCGAAGGTGAGGGAGTTGCGAGGGTAGTAACGAGGGAGGGCGATTGGAGAGGAGTTGGGTAGGAGGAAGGGCTAGGCCACATAGATCGGCGCGCGTGCGCGCGACGTTCTACGAGGCCATGCAAGGCAAACGGATTTTTGCGTTCGCCCATTACAGAGATGGCGCCAATTACCTCTGCCACCGAAACCGGAGAGTTTCCCCCCCACTGGCTTAGTTCGCGTGGAACCGAGATGCTGCACGAAGGTCAATTCGCTCGCTGTAGCCGCTGCCGCTCTTCCTCACTCCAGCGTTTTGACAGCGAGTTCCCGCGGGCATCGAGTGAGATGTGTTCATGTTTACCTGTGCACGCGTGACACCGTGCTTGTTAATTTAGTTAGAAAGGGAATGTTTACAAATTATACAGCCGATAAAACTACTATTCTTACTTCGTATAGCTGCCTACTAATTTGTTATCACAAACGATGCTTCGCATTTAGGACGAAACTGCGACATTGTTGTTTGCATTGCTTTAGGTGGGAGTAGCCAGATGCAGTTTCTGTTAGTCACTTTTATGCTTGTCTGCAGATTTATCCATATTGACTTCAGACTCTCACTGTCAGAGGCAGTAAATACTATTTCTAAACTCGTTCTTAAGAGAGGAAGTACGGCAGAATACACTCATGTGCATATTAAGTTTTGTTGAAGTCGAGGAGACAAAACTGACGTTTCTTGAGCTCTCCTGGTCTTTGTTATGTGCCTTGTATACTGGTGCTCCACCAATTGAGCTTGATAGATAAAGTCGCTCCCTGTTTTTTTTTTTTTTTTTTTTTTTTTTTGCGCGACAGTCATTGGTACCGCGCGTTGCTCTATGCTGAACTTCGACCTCCCTCCCTTTCGCATCTCTCTCTCTCGGTATATATATATATATATATATATATATATATATATATATATATATATATATATATATATATATATATATATATATATATATATATAATTCACTGCGAGGAAGATAGAAGGCGCGTGGCTCCCTCAAACAGTACTCTCCCTTGTTGGGACTTAACCCTTTACTGCACCTTGTTGCATTTACGCAACATTCCGATGAACGGCGTTAAAAATAGAACCAAAGTCTCTTTGGAGCTGCCTGTACACGTTGTTGCACTTCTGTAACATTCGTCTAAAAAACGCGCTGCCTTGTGCTGCCATTTGCGCTCATCTTTCGCATCTTCTACCAAAACAAACGTGATGGAGGCTGCTCGCGCTCGCAAGCAGTGATACAGGTAAGTTTTGCCAATTGTAGATGTATTTCTTCATAAGACAAAGCGCAAAAAATTATTACGCTAAGCTCCACATCCTCCTGACACTGTAGATTTAAAACAAGGTTGTTATCTCGGAATAGTTTGTTCCTGGCGACGGAACGTTGCTATGTTGCGCAAATGCAACAACGGGTACATGGTTTATCTTTTTCGGAAAAGTGAAATGGCTTCCAAACGCTTTTATGGCCGAGCAATTCCTCCTATCAATCACTATCACTATCAATTCCTGATAGTGAAGGCAGCGACTTTTCGCGGAGTGACGACAACCACGAGTGTAAGTTCGTTTCGATTCTATATGTGCGCAAGATGTTTTCTAGTTGAATTTCCTTTTTTTCTTTTTTTTTGGGGGGATAAGAATGCAGTGCATCCGCACGCTGCCGTGTCGCGTCGTCACGGGCACAGCCTTACGTCTGTGCTTCGATGTTCTAAATTTTGACAATAACGCGAAAACACTGCATTGTTTCCTGGCTGCACGGGAATCTGCATGACGCACTACACGAAGTGTGGGAACCACCTGTGCTGCAAAAGCAAGTACAATTGCTTCTTTTTGTTCCACACTAAATCATATGTGCTCCAGTGATGTCACGTGTCAATAAACATCTGAGTATGAATTGCACTAAGTCTATCTTTCATCTTCAACTTCTTCTTTAGTTGCACGTTGTTGCAAATACGAAACATAGCATTTTTCTGCAAATTCGAACCACAGAAATTTACTTAAGTTAGTTTCGATGGAAGTACAGCTGCTGTTATGCTTTCCTACAAATACATGAATAATATTTTGAGGAAACAAAATATGGTGCAGTAAAGGGTTAAAGAACGCAAAAACTCTTCGTTATTTTCATCACTGCTTGGCATTTTTTGCTCTTGTTCACAATAAACGACACTTAACCACTACGGTGAATTGACGAAGAAGTAGGTATGCGTGCGCCTGGCTGCTGGTTTTTATTGTATATACATTTCGTCGTGGACATGTGGAGTAGCACGTAGGACGTGCGGCTAGTCTATCCTCTCCAGTTTTGATTATTTTCTTCGTTTGCTGCAATGAGAGCCCGCTTGCCAATTTCAGGGTTTATTGTAATTGCCCCTAGTTTAACGCTAAGTGATATTGCAGAGAGCCTAAAGTCCGTTAAGTACAGTGATGAAAGGGGCTAGTTGGTGCGCGTTCATGATTAAGTTGCACTGAATTTTACACTGGCAAAAAGATGACGGGGAAGGGGAGAAGGACGCGGACGGACGAAGCGCTGACTACCACCTCTTTATTTTTGTTAGACAGCAGGTAAATATACTAAGTGAAAAAAAATTCACTGACCATTACGATACTCCCTAATGCGAAATTTGTGCGCATCTCTATACGTGTTTTAATTTCGTGCTATATTTGCTGGCACGGACAATCTGTCTCGTGCGGCACCTTGCAAACGGCGCGAAGTGTGGCGCGACTGCCTCGCTAGAGAGAGAGAGAGAGAGAAAACATTTATTCGGACCATCTAGGTGGTTGCTCTTGAGGTCGAGTGGGTGGTGTCCTCATTCCAGGACTCCACTGGCCATGGCTGCTCGACTTACTAATTGAAAGACCGCCAGAACCAGCTCGTGGATGACGCGTGGGTGCGATTCACAGCAGCCGCCGCAGACAGACCTCCGCTGATGCAGCGCTTTGTTTCCATGTATGGTATCGGTGGACACGCTCGCTGCATGTTTTATCGATGGCGTCATCGGTGAACAGACGACGCGCGTTACTCTGGTGCCATCTTGTAGCGATCGTAGCCGCAGAACACGTCTTGCGCGGCACTACGCTTTTCTTCTCACACTTTCACCATACCCTCCTCCTTTGCTTTCCTCCTCGCGCTCTCTTCACTATCACCGTCTTTCATTCCCCGCTGCACTCCGCGTTCGCTCATTCATCCTTCGTTGTGTTCGTTCGCCAGTTACGCCGAGGGACACCCACGCTCAACGCAGGAACGGGCGCCTAAGAGTTGCGCTCTAAGAAGGGGGGAGGGGGTCGCTCGCTTATATGTCAGGTGAGAACGCGATAGCCAGAACCACAGAGTTGAATTACAGTCATTCCGTTCTGCGAACTCGATTTCGGCTTCTGTAAGAGTGAAAGAAAGATTGTTTACGAACTGGTCTCATTGTTTTTGGATCGCGAGAGCTTTGGATCGCGAGAGCCACATACCCCCTTCCCCCTGCACTGGGGGAAGGGGGTATGTGGATGAAGAGAGAGTTTCGCGCACAGTGGAAGGTTCGCACCAAGTCTACACACGGTTCCCAAGACCTGTCGACTTGACGCATTTCAAGAGCGCTTTCGTGGCCTTTTGTGCCATCGACGCGAACGGCCAGGGTCCAAGGATCCTCATTACGGAAAATGGTCTAGAGTCCAGCTGGTTCAGTGCTGTCCTGAGAACTTCGCGCTCGACGTCGTATTGGGGACCGATACATAGGATATGTTCAATCATTTCTGTGGTTCCGCAAGAGTCGCACATGGGTGTATCCCCCATTCCAATGCGGAACGAGTAGGTCTTCGTAAATGCCACCCCGAGCCAGAGGCAGCACAATACTGTCGCCTCAGAGCGGGACATTTTTGATGGCGATTGTAGCTTTAAGGATGGATCCAGCCTATGAAGATGACACTTTAGGACGGTGGAAGAAGACCAGTATTTGTGGGTCATAGCTTTAGCTACAATATGAAGCTGTCTTGCAGCGTCGGTTCTTGATAAGGCGGATTGAAACTGGTCGGGCATCCAGATAGGCAGACAGGGAGGCTTAGTCGGCGAGGTCATTACCAGCAATACCAGTATGTCCAGGTAGCCACTGGAATATAATTTCATGCCCTTTATCGATCGCTTGATGGTGATCTTCTCTTATTTCATATGTCAGCGGCTCATGTGTCCTATGATGTAGGGCAAAATGCAGACACTGAAGTGCTGCCTTAGAGTCGCAAAAAAATGGCCCATTTCTGAGGTGTCTCTTGCAGGAGATATTTGGCAGCAGCACGCAGGGCAGCAAGCTCTGCCGCCGTTGATGTTGTCATGTGGAACAGTTTGAATTTGATTGTGGCTTTCGTAGCCGGAATGACAACGGCACCTGAAGAGCTGGTAGGTGAGACCAAAGCATCAGTGTAGATGTGTATTCGGTCCTTGTATGTCTCATTGATTAATAGCAGCGTCATCTGTTTCAGAGCTATTGTTGGGTGGTTGGCCTTCTTCTTTACACCCGGAATACTTAAGCGCACCTGAGGCTGTTGGAGACGCCACAAGGGTAATGAAGGCCTTGCTGCTGGTATGTATCCTAATGGAAGACAATCTGTATGGGTGATTATAACTTCAGAAAACGTTGCACGCGGTCTCTGCGATGGCAAGAACCACAAGTTATGATCAGGGACGCGGGAAAGATGACGGATATGCGTCCTGAGACAATCCACAGCAACGTATGTTTGGATGGAATGATCTCTGGCGAGCACGATTGTTGCAGCCGTTGATGCACAGCGAGGAAGGCCTAAACACGTACGCAATGCTTGGCCCTGTAAGCTCTCCAATGAGCGAATATTTGACTTGCACGTACTGGACAACACTGGAAGGCTGTAGTGTAAATATCCTAAGAATAGAGCTCTATACAACTGAAGCATGGAGCGTACAAATGTGCCCCATGTTTTCCCCCACATTAATCTCAGTACCTGAGCAATCGATAACAGCTTTTTCTTCAGGTACGTGCAATGAGGGCTCCAGGAAAGATTTAGATCGATTATTACACCCAAGAATCGATTGGTCTTTCCATAGGTGATAGTGTGTCCATCAATGGAGACTGAATATGGTGTCATAGGTTTACATGTGAATGCAGTCAATGCACATTTCTCGGCCGATACAGTCAAACCTTGTGTTTGAAAGTATGCTGATGTCAAAGTTGCTGCCCGCTGCAATCGCGCGCGAAACTGAAGGCGAGTTACCGCAGACGTCCAAAGGCAGATGTCATCTACGTTTATCGAGAGGTAGATTGTTTTAGGTAAAACTTCAGCTAGTCCAATGAGTATCACATTGAACAACGTGGGACTCAATACTTCTCCTTGAGGCTCGCCGCAGTAAGTGTAATATCTCTAGCGTGTAATCTTTTGTTTGCACAAAAATGAACCGGCGATTTATATAGGCGGATAACCAGCGAAGCATGCGGCCGCCAATTCCAATAGTCTCCAGGGAGTTGATGACGGCGTCATGTGCAACGTTGTCATATGCGCCTTTCACATGGAGAAAGAGCACCACTGATATGCGCTTACGGCTTTTGTCCTGTTGCACAAACGTTGTCAGCTCAATGATGATATCAATTGAGAAGGACCCCGACGAAAGCCTGCCATGGAAGCTGGATAGATATTGTAACTCTCGAGGTACCATTCTAGACATTCAAGGACCATCATTTCCATCACCTTTCCGATGCAGCTGGCCAGAGCGATAGGGCGATATGCCACCAAATCCAACGGAGATTTTCCCGGTTTTAGCAAGGCTTTTGCAAGGGAACAAGAGTTCAAGATCGCCGGTTAGCCTCTAGAGTCTGTGAAGGAGTACGTTTACCTAGGTAAATTAATCACAGGGAACCCTGATCAAGAGAAGGAAATGCATAGAAGAATAAAAAGGGGTTGGATCGCATACGGCAGACATTGTCAGCTTCTGACTGGAAGATTACCATTATCATTGAAAAGGAAGGTGTACAATCAGTGCATTTCACCAGTGCTGACATATGGGGCAGAGACTTGGAGACTGACAAAGAAGCTTGAGAAAAAGTTAAGGACCGAGCAAAGAGCGATGGAACGAATATTGCTAGGCATAATGTTAAGAGACCGAAAGAAAGTGGTTTGGATCAGAGAGCAAACGCGTATAGACGATATTCTAATTGACATCAAGAGAGAAAAATAGAGCTGGGCAAGTCACGTAATGCGCCGGTTAGATAACCGTTGGACCATTATAGTTGCAAAATGAGTACCAAGAGAAAGGAAACGCAGTCAAGGACGGCAGAAGACAAGGTGGAGTGATGAAATTAGGAAATTCGCAGGCGCTAGTTGGAATCGACTGGCGCAGGACATGGCTAATTGGAGATCGCAGAGAGAAGCCTTGGTGCTCCAGTAGACATAAAACATAATGATGATGATAATGATGATGATGATGATGATGTTTGGGTGTTTTTAATTCACTATATATTATGGCAAAACATTCCATACTGAAGGACAAGGTGCTCTCGGCTGTGGCGCTGAGCCTCTGCTCGGGTTTAGTAGCAGCCTCTGCTCTCGAAGCAAGCCTCTGCTCTCGTTTAGTAGCAGCGGCAGACGAAGCATTTCCACTGGTTGCGTGGCTCATTGTTCAGAAAAAAAGCGTGTACACTAGACCGCGTGGCTCGCGTGGCCGCATTCTCTAGCGTTGGCGGTGCCGCAGGCGAAGGAAGGAAGGAAGGAAAAACTTTATTGCTCTATTTACAGCTTTCAGCGGCTAACAGGGGTCTTCATGTTTTACTGAAGTCTCCGTCGTCTTGAGTGGTCGGCGCCCCTAGTCCAGAGCACCGCTGAGCCTGGCCACTTTGAGAGCGTGTTGCACCAATCCTTTTTGGATTGTGAGCACGCCGCTGATGAGCAGGCCCTCCCACTGTTCCGCACTGGTTTTTTTTTCTTTGTGGAAAGAGAAGTTATTTCTGCACTCCCATGTGATGTGATACAGTGTTGGAATGGCCCCACACCATGGGCATGTGTCCCTGTAATGACTGGGAAACATTTTATGTAGGATGTGTAGATTAGAGAATGTTCCTGTCTGCAGCCTTCGCCAGCCGACTGCTTCGTGTTGTGTTAAAGATGGGTGGGGTGGTGGATATATTATCCGTTTGCCTCTGTGATGGTTTAGTATTTCCGCATACGTTGGTTGCACCGTCATAGTCACCCTCCTCTCCGCTTTTCTTCCTGCGTCTTTTATCGCCCGCTGCGCTCCGTGTTCGCTTTGATCTTTAGCTATGCTCGTTCATTCGGTTACGCCGACGCCGACGCCGACGCTCACCGCAGGAACGGGCGCCTAAGAGCTGCGCTCTAAAACAGAAACAGAAATATGGGTAGCTCTCGCAATGCAAAAAGAAACCAGTGCGTAAGCACTACCTCTATCACGCTTACAGAAGCCTAAATCAAGTTCGCAGGATTCATAAATTCCACACGGTTCACGCAACTTTATAAATAATCACTCTTCTTCCTTCTGCCCACGAACTAGCCCAGCGCGTGCCTGTGTCATTGTCAAGGCCTGATGCAGCGCAGCAAGTAACGTCAACCACCCCAGAGGGGCCACAGATCAACTGCGGGAACAGCTATTCAGAGCTATTAAACCTCTATAAGGGGCTAAGATATCACTATCCCCCACCACATAAACCATTAACAAAGGAGGAGGCCGCAGGATGGCGGAGACTGCAAACGGGCTCCTTCCCAAACTTACACATACTAAGTAGGATGTTCCCCACGCAGTATAGCGCAACCTGTCCGTGGTGTGGAGCTAAACCAACATTATACCACATTATATGGGAGTGTACAAGAAACCAGGCATTCCACAAACACAAAACACCCAAGTGCGGAGCAATGGGAGAGCTGGCTCACCAGCCGCGAGCTAGAGGCTCAAAGAGCTCTAATAGCGCACGCGTGCGAGGCGGCCCGGCTCAGTGGAGCCCTGGACTAGGGGCCCATCCATGGCTGAAGAGGACCCAAGCTTCAAGAATGAGACTTCGGCCTCGACCCGCTAAAACCTTAAAAGAGTCAATAAAGTTTTCCATTCCATTCCATTCCATTCGCCTACTTGCTCGTCGCAATGCATTATAACACTTCAATTCAATAGAATGTGCCAACTCGCGACTCCATTCTCTTGACCCTTCATTGCGCGCCTGGCCTGGCCTGTCCTGATGCGACGCAACCCTACTGTATCGTTTGTGGATGGGCGTCACATTTACAAACTCCTGCTGTTATCGCATCGGCATGATATACAGTTATATATCCAACTTTTGTGACTGCTACGAGACCACAGTACAAATCCTGATATACTGCCATCCTTTAGATGACGAAATACAGTCTTTGCGCGATGTTTTAAGCCGACTGAACAACAGCGCGTTTACAGGAAAGCAAAGGTACTTGGACTGCGGAGTCGATCCTTTTGGTGTTTCGCAATATTCGCATGTGATATTTCGGCAACAGCTGGCGATAGAGGCACACCCCAATGATTGGAAAACTACCTACGCTGCGCCAGTCTTTAAAGCTGTGTCATTCTCGGTGTACCTACAGATCAATGACGAAATATGATACCTATACTTCATACCTATATAACAAAACTATAAGCCAAAAAAACATTTTTGTTCAGCTCGACATTGTTAAGAACGGGCCGCTGAAGTGCAAGTTTTGCCAACCAGTTGCGACCGCGGGCGTCATCTTTTCCTGGAGCGTCGCCGCAAACCTCTAGCCACGGCGTGACTAAAGGCTCGTTTATCGTCCGACGTTATCGGCGCGCGGGCGAGCGTCGTTCGCGGTCAGTCACGCTACGTCGGTTGCGCTGCGCCAGTCGAGATGCCATCCCCTCTATACTTCAACGCGCGCGCCGTCGGCTGCTATCTTCGGAGCATGCGCAGAACGTTCGCCAAGTCGCGCGCCGTCCGCAGCAGCCGCCGGTTACATCTATAGTCCGACGTAACGCGCGCGTTACGTCGGACTATATTTACGCCTTAAGTCGACTGTGTGTCGAGAACAATATGCGCGTCCTCGACTCTCCGTCGTTGGAGCCGGGTTCGACGAAGCAGGCTTTGTGCCTGCACTCGCCACCGCCGCCCTGGTCTGCCGCGAGCGGGGAAGCGCCGCGGGAACATCGACGGGGACCCCTTCCCACGCACCGTTCTTGCAGTAAGCCCCGAGTTCTACGAAGTCCATGTGACGTCTCTTCCGGACCATGAACCTGTGTGTGTGTGTGTGTGTGTGTGTGTGTGTGTGTGTGTGTGTGTGTGTGTGTGTGTGTGTGTGTGTGTGTGTGTGTGTGTGTGTGTGTGTGTGTGTGTGTGTGTGTGTGTGTGTGTGTGTGTGTGTGTGTGTGTGTGTGTGTGTGCGTGTAAGTCGTCCCGCGGAGAGGCGGCGTGTTTACGATGACTGGACGAACGTTTCCGCCACCTTGGAATTGGGGGAGGACCGAGTGTTTATAAACCTCTGTTGTGCGGATGCTCAGTACACTTTCTCTCGCAGTCATGTTAGGCTGACGTACTTTCTCTCGCAGTCATGTTAGACTGAGGAACTGCATGTAAATACTGTAAATAAACCCATATTCCTCGTTCTCGATGAGAAGCAGTCCTTCCATTCATCAACGTCCTCAGCGTGGATAAGTTGGACGACGGCATGGGCCAGCTACCTTCTAGTTCATGCCGGACTCCAATCTTGACAACAAGTTCCGAGCGATGGGATTGAGCCCCCAATCCTAACAACATGTATACGGAGTCAATATTTATAAGTGACCGAAAAGTGTGCGGCTCTGTGCCTCATGATATGTTAGTAGATAAAGTGAGGACGGGGAATATAAACAAGAGTGTTTCTGTCGACTGTGGTGACTTTTGGACATGCCTTATTTTGCTTCGAAAGCAGACGGAGCTTGTGGAGTGCATCAAGCGGTTAGAAAAAGAGCTGCAGACAGAAACAGGATGGGCGAAAACTTGTAGCTGACAGGCTAAGAACGGCAGACGGCAAGCTAACTACTCTTATCGTTGTTAGTGAAAATGGTGGACACACACAAGGTGACGAGCAAAAGTTGAACCCCAGCGTCGGGCAAAAATAAAGCATGATCGCATGTGTCTGCAGACCACCGAGAATGTGACCTCCGCTTTGCCCTACGTTATTCAAGCAATGTATCCTTTGCGTCTTCCTTTTCCACTACTGCTGCCGCTGCGGTCGCTGTCTTGCAAGGCGCGTCGTGAGGTGGTTCAGATCATGTATATACATGGCAGGAGCGCAGCACAGAGGAAATGCGACGTGAAAAACTCGTTTCGACCTTTCCATTCCATCGCCACAATACCCTCTAGACAGCTATAATTATGCGTGACCCGTCACAAAAGCATTGCAGAAACTGCAACGTTTACCTTTGTACGAACGCGTATCAGTCCAGAGGGGAGGTAGGTAGAAATGTAGAGAGGAGGTAAGGAGAGGAGGCAGAGGATGGGTAGAACCAAAGAAGTCACGAATCGAGTCAATGCCTTGCCACTCTTCGCTCGCAGCTTGCATACATGGGGGGAGCGCGGGAGAGGGAAAGGGGGACGTAATAAGGCAAGGAAACGCTACTTGTAAACCTCGGCAGCAGTTGCAGAAACACTAGATAAATTTAAATTCAAGCTGCGCTACGGTACGTTTCTGCTATTTGTGAAAAATATACATCGTGCAAATTTTTCAAGCCGACAACTGACGTAGGGATTGCAGACGCAAAGCCTGGACGACGCTGCGGAAGTGGCCACTCATCAGATAAACACTTCTGTCCCCGCTGCGGTATCCTTGTGTTTACGGCGTTTCTCAAGGTAGCGGGTTCCCACCCAACCGCTTCAGCCGCATTTGGACAGGGGTGAATTGTAATAACGCCTGTGGTACTCAGACTTAGGTGCACATTAAAGCATCCCAGGAGGTGAAAATTAAAACGGAGTCCCCGACTACCACTTGCCTCATTATCAGATTTTGGGCTTGACACGCAAAGCCCCATAATTTAATTAGCGTTTAACACTTCTGCTGCAATGTGTCGCGCCGTTTGAGGCAATGACAGTGATAACTTTCGCATGTTATGAACGATGACGCACAACAACACCTCAAGCAAAAACGTCTCGCTGTGTGTTCTGTTTTGTTCTGACAAATGTAGTGGCGCACGCATGTTTAAAATGAACCCACCGCCCTAGTATTGCACTAAACTCTGATGAACGTAAACATTCGCTGTAAACATCAACTCCAACTATCGTCAAGCAATCGTCAACTATCGTCAGACAGCACAGAACGCTTCGCTTACATCGATTCCCGCCGTGCGTGGGGTCCGCATAATTTTTTTATGCATTCTTACCACCGGCTGTACTCATCCTTCTATCCGATGTATGGCGATGAAGCCAATGCCCTCTGTACGCCTCGTGCACCGCCTATAGAGCCGCCACTGATGGCCACCTAGCGGGCGCTTCCAACAGTACGCGCGGGAGCAGTATCAGACGACAACCCTTTGCAGCAAGGATAGCTGCAGTTCGCGGCTTCAATTTCTCCTTTTTTCGGATGCCAGACCGCTTCTTCTGCGGTGACAGCTGCAGGGAAAACGCTGACCTCTGTGGGAGCGGGTATGAACACGATGTTTCCGGTATTTGGGACAACCTGATCCACATACGTGCCAGGTGCGTCCGTAGACAAACCCCATGAACCCCATTTACATGAAGTGGAGCTCATGGTAACTAGCCGCTAAATTTTGTTGAGTAATGCGATGTCTCGATCGTCTTTTCTTTAATTCTACCCTTGCCGTAATGCTGCTTCTGTACCTCAACAATAAGCACCCGTCGTTAGCGCAGGCTTATATCAAACAAATCCGCACGGTTCGATGTCTGCATATGCCGTTGTAATTTTTCTGCCGATGAACACATGTGACATCGCCGAATAAGTGCTGTCAAAGTCGCCTCTAGGAGAGTAATTGCGAATTTATTGATGGAAACGCGTACACTAGTCAACGAAGTCACCAAACGCACGGGTTAATAAAAGCGCGTGTTAATTTGTGCTGTACCGCCGATGCAATTCTGCTGCATACGCTGACGAACTGCCCTTCCCGTCGCAGTTTTTGCAATTTTAAATTCCCCAAGTGAGCTGCTTGGAAACGTACAAAGCTAAAGTCTGACTAACTATACAGAACTTTTTTTAATGTTACTAGAGAGATGTGCCGCTTGATATATTTCAAAGCAGAGCAGTGCCAGTCAAAGTAGATGAGCGCTGGCGGCAAGGCCAGGTTTTTTCCTCTGCGGCGTAAGCATAATAAGAAAGAATTCAGTTGAGTACAAAATTCACATGCAAGAAGGGACTACGTTGCGAAACAAACAAATCACTCGGCGTGTTAAGTCTGCTCAGACAGCATCGAGGTGTGTAACTTCCCAAACGTGACGCGAACTTTTCAGCGAAAATGGAGCAAAAATACCACATGCAGCAACTATTAGCAATTCTCGCCCTGAACTACCTATTTTCTAAACACATTTCCCCAAAAACCACAATATCTAAGATGCCCTCGGGCGAAAAGAATAAAACTGTTAAAGAAGCACTTGCTTGGTATCATTCCGATAAGACACAGCGTGACTTATATCCTTAACAAACGAGGCAGGGGGAAAACCTCGCATCTCAAAAGAATCACCAAGCGTTATGCATGAAGCAACTAGCAAGAGTTAAACATGTGCGGGGCCACGCATAAAATAGATGTAAAAACATGAAGTGCGCGACAGCTGGTACGAGGATTTACCGGGCCACATAAAACCAACAATTTCAGTTCTTGCGAACTTCAGTAGCTTTAAAATACAACACAATGCGCTCGTGCAGTCGTGCTGCCTAGCTAGCGTAACGCGGTAAAGAAGCGGAAAACAATATAAGCGGCAAACGGCATTCCGCACTTCAGCGAAATGCCTTTAAACCGCATGCTGCACTGCAGACGAACTTCGTCGCTTACGCGTCCATGATTGAGTGGAAAAAGCACCGGCGCGACAAAGGAAAGAATGAGAACAAGAAATTTCGCCGAAGCGACGATCCATTGCTACCGTTGCTCCCGCTGATGAAGCTTTGTAGGGAATGATTAGAATCGTATCGCCGGCACGTTTTCGCCGGTATTTGAGCCCTCAGCCTGCAACAATTCTTTTTCGACATTCCTTGAAGCTTTGGCCACCCACATATGCGAAAGGTGTTGCCTATTTTGCTCTCAAAACGTGAATAAGACACAGAAGCACTATCAACGACACAACAAACTACGGCGCGCGGCTGTCTCCTCTCCCATGTGTTCCGCGCAAGGCCGCCACCAGTGGCGCGTCCATCGGCGCGCACTACGCGTATACCAACGAACACACTGCTTTTCGCCGCGACGCATTCCAACAGTGAGTACACTCACGATACCATCACCCACTGCTGCACGCCATGTCGCGGGTGAGCGGATCGTCATGCTGTAGCCTTCTGAAAAGCCCCTGTACGGTCGCCGCCACACAAAGCCTCACCTTACTTCTGGCTCCCTAGTGCTTCCAAGGATTCAGCCTCGACGTGTAGGCCGCTCATAGAAGTTCACGTCCTGCTATGATGGTCTTCACCGTGTTTTGAGCGAGGTGGCAGACATGACATATGAAATTGCCTCGTTCGTACTTAAGCCGCCCTCTAATCTCCCTGTGACGGACATTCTTCAAGTCGTTTGACTTAAGCCGCATGTTTCGGCCCGCCATGTCGCATCTTGACGCGTACCGGGTCCATGCTCCCGTCCAGTGGGGCACGCTGTCATGGATTTGTAGACACGGAAGACGTTTCGTCAGCTTCCTGAGATGAGGATGAAGTTTAAAACTGGTTTTCGCAGATTACGATCACATCTTGATGCCAAATTTGTATGCGTGCCCGCTCATAACGGTGAAAATTTTGGAAATCGCCGTTTTCTCGTAACATTATTGCCGCAGACTGTTCCCACAGATGGGGTGAAGGCAGCGCTGCGCTTGGGTTTGTTTGTTTGTTTGTTTATTTGTTTGTTTGTTTCTTCCTGCGTTCCACCGTAACCACCTGCTTTAATGCCTCCACGCTGCATGGTGCTTTGCAAATAATGCGAAGTTACAGAAATATACTATTTGTTTTCTGCAGAAAGCAGTCGCCTTATGTTTATGGGGTCTTTCTTGATTGTTATTGGGGGAAGCCCCACCACTGCAAAGACTGGTAATGACGTTGCATGAGGGATCACGCTGGCACAGCTGCCGCCTCGGTTTCCTCGAAACTAGAGGAGCGGGCTAAGGATGAATGTTTTTAGCAACGCCAGGGATGCCTCAACGGCGTTGTGGTTCGCAGCTCACCTACGATAAATCAACATAATCAGCCTATTTTATGTCCACTGCAGGACGAAGGCCTCTCTCTGCGATCTCCAAATACCACTGTTGTGCGCCAACCGATTCCAACTAGCGCCTGCGAATTTCTTAATTTCATCACCCCACCTAGTCTCCTGCCTTCTCGACTGCGCTTCCCTTCTCTTGGCATCCATTCTGTAGCCTAATGGTCCACCGGTTATCTAACCTACGCATTACATGACCTGCCCAGCTCCATTTCTTTCTCTTAATTTCTCTTATCCACACCGCTCTCTTCCTGTCACTTAACGCTACGCCTAACATTATTCGTTGCATCGCTCTTTGCGTTGTCCTGAACTTGTTTTCTAGCTTCATTGTCAGTCTCCAAGTTTCTGCCCCATATGTTAGCATCGGTAGAATACATTGCTTTTGCACGCCTTTCTTTTCAATGATAATGGTAAACTTCCAGTCAGGATCTGACAATCTCTGACAAATGTGCTCCAACCCATTTTTATTCTTCTGTAAATTTCCTTCTCATGATCAGGGTCCCCTGTAAGTAATTGACCTATAGGTAAACGTACTCCTTCATAGACTCTAGAGGCTGACTGGCGATCCTGAACTCTTGTTCCCTTGCCCGTCTATTGATCATTATCTTTGTCTTCTGCATATTAATCTTCAACCCCACTCTTATACTCTCTCTGTTAAGGTCCTCAGTCATTTGTTGCAACTCGTCCCCAGTGTTCCTGAACAGGACAATGTCATCTGCAAATCGAAGGTGGCTGAGATATTCGCCGTTGATCCTTACTCCTAAGCACTCGCAGTTTAGTAGCTTGAATAATTCTTCCAAGCACGCAGGGAATAACATTGGAAAGATTGTGTCTCCTTGTCTGACCCCTTTCTTTATAGCTATCTTCCGACTTTTCTTGTGGAGAATCAAGGTAGCTATAGGATCTCTGTAGATACTTTCCAATATATTTACGTAAGCGTCCTGTAATCCTTGTACGTAATGCCTCTATGACTGCTGGTATTTCTACTTAATCAAATGCCTTTTTGTAATCTATGAAAGCCATGAAGAGAGGTTGATTGTACTCTGCGGATTTCTCGATTACCTGATTGATGACGTGGAGGTGATCCATTGTAGAGTATCCCTTCCTGGAACCAGCCTGTTCCCTTGTTTGACTGAAGTCCAGTGTTGCTCTTATATTGTTGGATATTATCTTGGTGAATATTTTATATAATACTGGAAGCAAACTAATGGGCCTATAATTTTTCAATTGTTTAACGTCTCCCTTTTGTAGATTAGTATAATGTTGGCATTTTTCCAGTTCTCTGGAACCCTTGAAGTCGATAGAGAGTTCGTGTAAAAGGCCGCCAGTTTTTCGAGGATCATGTCTCCTCCATCTTTGATTAAATCGACTGGTATTCCATCTTCTCCTGCCGCTTTTCCCTGCTTCATGTCTTGCAAGACCCTTCTAACTTCATCGCTAGTTATAGAAGCAACCTCTATAACCTGTTCATTACTAATTCGAATGGAGGTATCGTGGCTGCTTTGGGTATTGTGCACGTCAGTATAGAATTATTCCGCTGCTTTTACTATATCTTCGAGATTGCTAATGATATTACCCTGCTCACATTTCAGTGCATACATTTTGGTTTGTCCTATGCCAAGTTTCCTTCTCACTGATTTCAGGCTGCGTCCATTTTTACTGCTTCCTCAGTCTTTCGCACTTTATAATTTCGAATATCCCTTATTTTCTCCTTGTTCATCAGTTTTGACAGTTCCGCGAATTCTATCTGATCTCTTGAGTTGGACACTTTCATTCTTTGTCGTTTCTTTATTAGGTCTTTTGTTACTTGAGAGAGCTTACCTACTGGTTGCCGTGTTGCCTTACCTCCCACTTCAATAGCTGCCTCTGAAGCCAGCCTAGTTACGGTTTCATTCATTGCCTCTATGTCATCTTCATCTCTCTGTTCTAAGGCTGCATACTTGTTTGCAAGTGCCAACCTGAATTGGTCTGCTTTTAGCCTTACTGAGTCTAGGTTGCCCTGTTTCTTCTTGACCAATTTTACTCTTTCTCTGTTGAAATTGAGGTGAATCCTAGCCCTCAGCAACCTATGATCACGGCACTTTATCCTACCTAACACTTCTACATCCTGCACTATGCTAGGATCTGGAGAAAGTACGAAATCAATTTCATTTCCTGTTTTACCATTAGGGCTTTTCGAGGCCCACTTTTTTTTTCCAACGCTTCCTGTAGAAGGTGTTCATTATTCGCAGCTTATTCCTTTCCGCAAATTCTACCAGCATCTCTCCTCTAGCGTTCCTAGAATCGACGCCGTAGTTGCCAATTGCTTGTTCGCCAGCCTGTTTTCCCCCCACTTTTGCATTGAAATCACCCATGACTACAGTATACTGAGTTTGGACTTTTCGCATCGCTAATTCAACATCTTCATGAAACTGTTCTATTTATTCATCATCGTGACTTGAGGTTGGAGCGTAGGTTTGTACAACCTTTCTTCTATACCTCCTATTCAGCTTTATTACGACTACTGCTACCCTCTTATTAATACTGTAGAATTCGTCAATGTTGCCCGCTATGTCCTTATGTATTAGGAATCCTACTCCGAGCTGCTTCTTATCTGGTAGTCCTCTATAGCAGAGGACTTGGCCATTTGTCAGCACTGTAAAATCCTCACCAGTTCTTCTAACCTCACTAAGGCCAGTTATATCCCAAACAATGTCTGATAGTTGCTCAAGAGTCCTGCTAGGCTAGCTTCACTCGACAGAGTTCGGGTGTTAAACGTTGCAAGGGCCAGTTTCCAATGGAGGCCTATCCGGATCCAGAAATTCTTAGCACATAATTTTTTTCCCAGAAAAATGTATGGAATCGTTGCGAAGGGCTATCGCAAGCTCTGTGGGTGATGAAGGCTCTAGCTGCACATCGAAAGTATTTTCAAACATCGCCGAAAGCGTCCGCCCAAATGCCATATGCTGCTGGCTAAACCCCATGCCACGGTGCAGATACCTGCATTTGTTAAACAGGTACAGCACGTTCGTGACGAAAAAAAAAAAAGAAAGGAAAAAAGACTTCTCTACGGACAACCGGACAAGAGCGGACAGAACACCACCTTGTACCTGACCGCTCCTGATTCCCCGCTTTCCTCGTTTTTCTGGCGTGAAGCCGTATACGAAGGTTAAATTCAGGTTCGTTTGCAATATTCCGTGAATATTTAAACAAAATCGCATTAAAAGCGCTTTCTGCCTGTACAGATGAGTTATTTAGAGAGGCGGACATTATTTCTATGTAAAATCTTCATGCTCTAGTAGCTATAACTGGAATGATTCACTGATGAACTATTAACCTTTAATTGCTCCCTTTGTTAGATGCTTCAATTTTCAAACTTTGTGCTTGTGAAGTCACGTTTGCTTAGCGGAAATCCTGGGACTGGCACCAACATCGGCATCTGCGTATTGAAGTTGTGGTACGAAATATATTGGCGCTCCTGTTAACACTTTCACAAGAGCCTCCCTCTCATCTAATCTAATAACTGCGATGTCAATTCATAATTTGGCACATTTTGGAGACGGATAGCTCAAGAGTGGTGCTAGCTTCAGGATTTATGCTAGGCAAATAGGACTTAACTACGCTTGGGGTTCAATTTCGCAGTTCCAAGAAGCGAATCATTTAAAAAAGTTTATCAGTGTACCATTAAAAAGAAAGAATTAAATTATGGGGTTTTACGTGTCAAAACACAATTTTAATTCGCTACATGGTCATTTCAATTTGGCATGTAAGTTATGTCCGCCCTTTCATATAATCCACTTGAACGGACATAAGTGCGTTACCCTTCAAAAGCGATCTTGCAAGAATGCGTTCTAACCTTAAAAAGAAAAAAAAGCGAGACAAGCAAGCGGTACCGATAGCACGATAACATACACGCGCACGTACAACGCGTTCAGAATGTGTGCGATCGCTGCTTTGAGAGGACATTGGCTAATATTTTATAGAGAGAGAGAGAGACAGAAGAAAGGGGAAAGGCAGGGAAGTTAACGCAGAGGGGGAAATCCGGTTTGCTACCCTACGCTTGGGAGAGAATGGAGGGGGAGGTAACGTGATAGCAAATTAGAAAGCGGCATAGAAAAAGAGATAGATAAATGAGATACGAAAGGGCAGGAAGGTTAACCGGTAGATATCCAGTTTGCTACCCTGTACTGGGGAAGGAGTAAGAGGAGACAGGAAAATAAAGAAAAAATGTACACACATAGAAAGAGAGTGACATTAAAAAGAAGAAAAACACACACACACACATACACACAAAAGAACGCGGGAGTGTCACAGTCGTTCCAACAGGTCGTTTGATCGGATGAACTTCAGTAGCGTCTTCATCGCCTTCTAGTGGGAAGACCGCATCAGTCAGCACTCCAAGATCGTCTGCTCAGAAAGAGACCGGTCGTCAAGGCGTGCCATCATCGTCACGAGCGGCTGTCTCTGGGAGCTGTAGCGCGGACAATAACAGATGATATGTTCGACTGCTTCCTCGCTGCCGTAACTATCGCAGGCAGCACTTTCAGCCATTCTGATGCGTCAAGCATCTGTAAATGCATCTGGCAAAGATACTCCAAGCCACAGTCGGCAGAGAACAGATGTGTTGATACGGGATAGTCCAGATGGAGAGCGTAGTCGGAGGGATGGATCCATGCGGTGCACTCGAGTGTGCCAGACACCTGGCGTGTTCTACACGGATCCCGTGACATCACGCGAGACTATGCGAAGCTTTGTTGCTGCATCGGGAGAGAAAGAAAGGGAGCACAGGTACACAATCACAGTCGGTCACTATCACCGCACAGCACAGTAGCACTCGTAGCACTCTAAACATGAGTTCAGGCCACAGCCGCTTGTCCAAGTATGTTGTCCTTAAAAACTGCAACAGTTCCCTTGTCGCCCTTCGCTGCGATAGTTCGTGATGTCGGCATTCTAAAATAATTTACTCTGTTAAATGTATTCGATTAAAGCGCGCTAATGCGATTGCGAGCGATCGTCTCTGTAAATTGTGGCGATGACAATCACAGAGAACGTGTTGAAGAGCCTCTTGGCTACCACAGTCATCACACGAGGCGTCGTCGGCCCATCCGATTCGGAAAGCAAAAGACTTTGCAAAAGCCACTCCTAGCCATATTCGACAAAGCATGGTAGCCTTGTGTCGGCAGAGTCCAGCTGGGATGCGAAGGCGGAGAGAAGAGTCTAGGTGGCATGCAGCCGGTTTCCTTGTAAACTTCGGGTGTTCCACATGGAGAACGTGACATCCCGCGTGAGTTTTCTAGCGGCATCTGTCCTTGATAACGGTATCGACTCCTCTTTGCCTCCTTTAAGAGCCGACCGAGCAGCGTTATCGGCGTGTTCGTTACCTATGACGTCGCAGTGACTTGGAAGCCACTGAAATGTCACGGGGTGTACTTTCTCTGTTAAGGTATGGATTAGTTCTCTAGTCTCGATTACCAGCAGTTCATGTGGTCCTAGCCGCAGCGCTGGTAGCAAAGACTGCAGTGTTGCCTGCGACTCGCTTAATATTGACCATCTTTCTTGGCTGACGAGACGAAGTGCAGCGCCAAGATCTGTAAGTTCAGCAGCCGTCGATGTCGTTGGGTGGTACGTCTTGAAACTGATGGTGACCGCTCTCGCTGGGAAAACCACGCCTCCAGAGGAACACTGGAGAGTTGTTGATTCATCAGTATAAATGTGTACGTGGTCGGCGTACCTCTCGGGCAAAAGGAGTAGTGATAGATGTTTAAGAGCAGGGGGTGAAAACTCAGATTTCTTTCTGATTCCTGGTACGGTGAGGTGCACATGCAGGTCGAGCCAAACACCATGGAGGAATCGATGGCTTAGTTCTGAGGGTGAAGTTTGATTGAAGGTTGGTGTAATAATCCAAAATCGTAACACAAAATGATGCCTGCGGCCTTTCTGACAGCAGTGTCACAGGATGACGGGAACGGGCTGCAGCAGTTCCCTCGTCGCCCTTCGCTGCGATAGCTCGTGACATCGGTATTCTAAAATGATTTACTCTGTTAAAGGTATTCGATTAAAGCGCGCTAACGCGCTTGCAAGCGATCGTCTCTGTAAAGTGTAGCGATGACAATCACAGAGAACGTGTTGAGGAGTCTCAGAGCACGTAATTATACGTACCATAAGCGTGAAAATCAATATGACGGCAGAGAAAGGAATGTTTTATGCATAGGAAATTCGACACAGTGGCGCTTTAATGTAAACGAAGCCGACACATCACTAGGTAGACGCGACAAGCGCGCAATGAGTCTGTAAAAGCAATTTTATGCCGGCAGCCCCACTCCACACACACAGTTTATTTTTTGCGCACGGGAGCAAGGACATACGATGATTGCATCTTCCGGGAGCGCGCGTATGACGTGGTATGAGATATAACACGGCGCGCTCTCAGCACTTTCACCTCGATGTGTGTTTGTATTGGTTGGTACCGGGCGATTGCAATATTCCTCATTGTTCAAGCACATTTTGCAAGACCAAGATAAACTACTGTGTTTGAGTAGCCTGTAGAGCACGAGAATTTGTCCTGCGAATGTTGGTCAGCATGGGAAAACTGTATCTCAAAAGGCCAATGTTTTATAGGGTACAACACGAATATACAGGCTGTTCTTTTTGGCTTCGCCAAATATTAGAGAATTGCCTGTGGCAGATAGCACAATTGTTGCCCTTGATCTAAATTTCTTAATAAGACGGTCACTACTCCTACAGAAGATCAAAACTATTTATTGAATAATTAACATAATTAGGCTAATTAACGTTTTAGCTAATTACATTATGGCACATATATTAATGTATGATTCTTAGCTGGTGAGTATGCAGGGCATATCGACTTAAAACGAATTCTGAGGATGGCACCGGTCTTGAGATGTGCGCCTCAAACTTGCGGTGTAAATGCACTGCTCTTCCCTTTGATTAAAAAAAGAAACGCTGTTTTATGATGATGATGATGAATATAGTGTTTCTTGGCGCAAGGGCCAAGTATGACCAAAGAACGCCAGACCAATGTGAATGTGTTCAATGTGAAGCTATAAATTACGAACAAGGGATGTGACAGGGCTATAAAGGGGCCTGAAAGACGGTTTCTGTAAAGTGCGCAACAGATACATGTAATAAAACTATGCCAATGACTATGAAGCGTACCAAGGACACGAAAGATACATTTTGAAAGAATTGCAATGTGTTAAATTTGGTCACAGGCTAAAAATTCCTAAAAGCACTACTGCCGTAACAGAGCCCTTGAAGCGCAAGGACCTGAAGGCGCGTGCTGTACGAGGACTACTATCACAGCAGCATTCTCTGGAGAGAAAATGCGCTACGAAACCTTTGTGCTATTAACATGCAAGACCACATCTTTCAAGAAACCTAGGACAGCTTTGGCGGTAAAAATGGGCTCTTTACCAATAAAGATAGCAGGATAGAGATGGAGACAATAGCGGTATGCTAGAGGAAAATGTTTCCTTCTTTCTCTTTCGGCTTCCCGACACTCCACGAGGACGTGGAGGACGGTGAGCCTCTCACCACATCTACCACAGGTTGGAGGCTCATTGCCAGCCAATAGAAAATTGTGAGTACCATATGTGTGTCCTATTCTGAGTCGACAGTATAGGACGTCAGTTCTTCGTGATTCTGTAACGGAGCGCCAGTAACCTAACTTTGGCAAATCAGGTGGAGCTTATTATTTGTTTAGTTGTCCCACAAGTGTCCCACAAGCATAAAAGTAACTGGAATGACAGTGCATTTTGTCAGACACTTTCAAAATTAACACCTTGAAACTGGCGTAGCCTTGGGAATTCGCACCAAGTGAATAAGCCGCGCAAACTCACCGTCTACAGCTCGTTAATTGAAATATGCGCCGTAAAATAATTAAACAAAGAGTGTAGTTATGCTAATTATTAAATTAAGCATTTTGGCTTCCCGTGGGAGTAGTGGCCGCCTTTCCGAGTAATTTAGTCCAAGGGTTAGAATTGTGCTGTCTGCTACAGGCCACTTTCCTTTTTAATTTGGTGCACCCAAAAAGAAAATAACACCCTGTATTTGATTGCTGGAAAGTTCTAAATCCTGATCATGCGCTGATCATCACACTTACCAACTCACTTGGCGAGGAAGCGAGCAACATTGAATGTGCAAATATATTTAACACCGCATTCTCATCCGTCTTCACAAACGAAACTAATGTGCCACCATTTGTCCCAACTGGCCATCCAAGATGGCTTATGCCATCAGTGACATTTGCTGCGCACGGCATCACCTCTATCATTGGAAATATTAAGGTGTCATCTTCTGCAGGCACTGATGAAATCACCAGCAAACTGCTACAAAATAC
Source organism: Dermacentor variabilis (assembly GCF_050947875.1). NCBI lineage: Eukaryota > Metazoa > Arthropoda > Arachnida > Ixodida > Ixodidae > Dermacentor > Dermacentor variabilis. Next base: position 179,009,040 of record NC_134568.1, read on the forward strand.
TCGGTGTGCTTCCTCAGTGTATCTATTATTACTGTTCACACAATTTCCGCCGGTAGCATACCCAGCGATTAAAAGGTGGGGAAGGTCGTTCCGGTCACAAATCAGTGCAACAAAGAAGCACCCCTTAATTACTGCCCCATCCCTTTAACAAGTGTGCCATGCAAAATCATGGAGCATGTCATCTATTCTTACGTAATGAATTTTCTTGTCTCTATTAATTTATTTCATTCTTCTCAACATGGATTCCGTAAGAACCTATCCTGTGAAACACAATTAGCTATTTTCGTTCACCACTTCCTTGTGAATCTTGATCTTAACCTTCAAGCTGACGCAATCTTCCTGGATTTCGCGAAATCCTTCGACAAGGTAGACCTCCCGAGGTCCTCCGAGCTGTGATACAACGGGCTCGAAACATCGCTGGAATCATCTTAGGAACCCTGGACTGAGGGTTCCTCTAACACTGCTCTCTCCGTTCAAATATTAATAATAAAGATGTTTTACTCTCTCTCTCTCTCGTTCTCTCTCGTCACAAGCGCTTACTGCTAAAGCTTTCTTGGTTAAACTTACATCCTAACATATTGCAGTGGTTAAAAGAATTTCTGGCTAACCGTACCCAATTTGTTCACCTTAACAATCAAGCCTCTAGTTCTCTTCCAGTAACATCAGGCGTCCCGCAAGGGTCAGTCTTTGGTCACGTTCTATTCTTAATATATATTAACGACCTACCAACGCGTGTCTCCTGTAACATCCGTATCTTTGCCGATGACTGTCATCTGTCGCACAGTCACTAACCCCTCTCATCAACTAACTCTGCAAAGTGAATTAAATTGCGTCCAGGACTGGTGTAACCAGTGGCTCATGGAACTAAACCCGAATAAATGCCAACTCGTGTCATTTAATTGAAAACGTAATCATCTCCTGTTCCCTTATACATGAAGAGGAGGAGAAAATAAAGAGAGAAGGCAGGGATGTTAATCAGAAATGCGCCTGGTTGCCTACCTTATACAATTTCGCACGTCAGGACAGAATTAACACAGTCTTGTAAATGCTTCGGCGTAACGTTGTCCAATGATCTAACCTGGAACGCGCATGTCACTAATGTCATATCATCTGCTAACAGAAGCCTCTGATTCTTAAAACATGATCTACGTCACGCGCCACCGAACCTAGAATTGCTTGCCTACAAGTCACTCGTACGCTCTAAACTGGAATATGCCTTTGCCATCTGGAGTCGTAACCAAAACTATCTAACAAACTGCTTAGAATCAGTACAGTATCGTGCCACAAGATTCATTCATCATGTTATTCATATAATGCCAGTGTATCATCGTTAAAAGCAGAATCCGTCCTAACAATCCTGGCTTGTTGCCGTCGTATCGCTAGCATGTACTTATTCCATAGGTTTTTTTTTTACAGCTCACTTCATCATTCACCCTACATCAGTCCTCCAGTACGCATTTCACTCCGCATTGGTAATCCCCTTCAAGTCCCCCGGCACCGTGCGCAAGCTACTATTTTGCCTTATCATTCTTTATACGCTCAGCCTCGGACTGTACCGCCCTTTCACACGACATCGCCGCAATCACCTGCCCATCCACATTTATTAACTGTATAACTACTGCGTTTAACAGCAAGCAAACGTGTACTTAGGCGTCCTTTCATTGTGCATTTTAATTTGTTTATATTTGTTACCCAACCCTTACGTAATACCCCCAATCTTGGGGGTCTTTAAGGTAATAAAATGAAGTGAAGCTTTGAAGCTTCTTTCACGCAACAATCCGATCCGGCGGATTCCATTGCGATGACCACACCCAGTGGCCGTGCATTGTATTTTGTTAAGATACGCCGTGTGTGTCGTGTTCTGTGTTTACAGTTTGCCTAGGACCAGTCATAGTGCAGTTGCCAACTTACCTTGTTTTGAATGCAATTATACACAAATGTCCAGGAGCGCTCGCGCGGTACTTAGTTTGAGCCCCTGCCATCAAGCTATGAGGAATGCGCCGTGTTATCTCATAGCACGTCATACGCGCGCTCCCGGAAGATGCAATCACCGCATGTCCTCGCTCCCGTGCTCAAAAAAATAAATTGTGTCTGTGGAGTGGGGCTGCCGGCATAAAATTGCTTTTACAGACTCATTGCGCGCTTGTTGCGTCTACCTAGTGATGTGTTGACTTCGTTTACATTAAAACGCCACTGTGTCGAATTGCCTACGCACAGAACATTCCTTCCTCTGCCGTCCCATTGGTTCTCAGGTTTACGGTACGTATAATTACGTGCTCAGTGTCACACGCCAGTAGACTGCAAAATTACGCAGCGTCGAGCGTTTCCTTGTCTGAATAATAACGAATAAGCGGACGTGGCATTAAAACGTTAGAAGGTAAAAATCTACGAAGCGCTGTGAAAGTCTTCTGTTTTCTGTTACCGAATCCTCAACGCAAGATTTGCCATCTGAGCTCCTCGTTAAACGAGCTCTTCTCCTCGCTGGTCAACATTACGCGGTAATTACTATTTGTCGCTGAGCGATATTACGTGAACGCAACGAACTTTGTTTATAAAAGGTAGCGGCTCATTAGACCTGCAAAAAATCAAAAGTTCATGTCTGACTGCAGTTTGATTAGCCTTATACTTACTGGCAATCTATCCTCACTTTAAAAGAACTTTGCAGCGTGCCTAGCCCAGCATTTTGTTGCTCTTATAGAGCCAGTTAATGCTGCGAAGAAAAAGAAAGTCAGGATAATACGGGGGAACAGATCGTTGATTCGATTTCGCCTCAACACTTTATTCCTGCTGACTCAAACAGCTATACAACGTAATGTCAAGGCAATCTATGGCGGTCTTTCGACTCGATAAATTGCGAACGATGCTGGCGACAATTTCCTCTTGTGATGAAAGAAGAGGGGAGTGGATAAATCAGAGCGGTTTTACTGAAGTAACAGCTTTTTCTACGAACAGAACCACATTTATCGCTGGTGAACATTTGTTTTAAAGCTGATCACAAACTTCTCACCACTTCCCATGACAAAGGCAGGTTCTACATCCCTATACGTTAAGTTGCCCTATGCGGTTACGCTTCAAGCGTTCGTCAACATGAACATACCTCTCCATCAAAGTTAATGTTTCACTAATTTTATTTAAAGCGCCGTCTACGCAAGTATATCGCTTGCACATATACTTTATTATCATATTTGGCGCACACACAGTTTCCCGGGAATTACGGTAATAAAGAAAAACTCATTGAATTTTTCATTTCTGCGCTTATGGTCTACATTTATGTCGAAAGCTTGAGATAATTGCGTCCTATGGCAGGTTCGTATTGCTTTTCTTAACGCTCGTGTTCCGAGATATTCATCCCGAAATTTGTCCCTCAGCGCGAATAATTTCACTTTCTGGGCCGCACATGCACAGAATTCAAGTGACTGCGCGCATATTGCGGACGCACGTGAATTCTGCAAACTTGCGTTGCGTATCGGTCGGGCGCGGCGGTTCGCGTGAAGAGCTCTCGTCAGGTCTACAAGGCGCAGTTTACGAGATGACAGCGCACAGAACGGAGTATGATTGCTTATCAGGCTCGGAATGCAGATCCTTTTGGACGATATTTGGGTATGGAAGATACTGAAAGCCTTAAACGTACAGGCAAGGAAGGAACACCGGACGGGACAGGCACTGTGCATTAATTTGTTTCACTGCAAAGGGATTACAGGCGTATGTGCAACCAGCGCTGAAGCTTCGCGTGTCAACAGCAGCATCGTAACACACATCCTAGCGAGCGGTGGACACAGTTTTAAGCAGCGCATACCATGATATCGCGTTAGCAAATTCACCGATCATCTTGAGACACACTTTTCGCGGCTTCTGACAGGACAGGACACCCATAAGGTTTCATACAAAAATTACTAGAGGGAGCTCTGGCGCTAGTGTCTACGGGAGCTGCAATGGGCGCGGTTCAGCCAGCATGGGAATCATGCGAAGCATATGGATTTGCCTAAACTTCGTCCTTCAAGCGGCTTGGTCACTTTGTAAGCTCGTCATTTTCAAAAAAATACTGCGTAATGAACAATTAATATAACATTACTAAATTGTCCAACGGCAGAATCCGAACACAGGACTTCTAGCGCAGAGGCCCGATATTGAAACCATTACGCCACGGACGCATACTTCGACAAGCGATATAAAACTTAGAGAAGAGTTAGAACGCGATAGTATTAAAGGGTCCCTGATTGCTTCTCACGCTTCCCGGCAACTGCAGCTTATGCAACCGTAACCTTTACCGAGAAACCCTTGCGGCAAACGCTATGTACGAAGGCAAGATTTCTGGTTCTTTTTTTTTCTCTCCCCGGCGCCGTCGCTTCCGCGGATGATAGAAACACGGCGCGCCGCACTATGATTGGTAAAAAGCACGTGGTGCATGCCGCTTTGTGATTGGCAGAAACACGGTGCGCGCCGCGTTTTGATTGGTAGACAGGTTTCGCCCACGGTCAACTCACGCTCAACGTCACAGATGGCGTACTCTCTGCTCAACGGGGCCCTTAGCGGTATCGCTTTAAAACGCCCTCATGAATCTACCGCGGGCAAGCCAGTGCCTTGAGACGCTTGGCGCGTTTCAATTTGGCCCCCTCAGCAAGCTGAACCGTTGCAATTAGTAGTAAATGTGCGTGTTCGCAGCGTATTCTGCGCTTCGAAAAGTATAGATCGCTCTGAAGTTTACAACAGTGAAGGCGCATAAAGCATAATAAACAAAGCCACAAGACCGTCTAAACCCATAAGCACGAAGATCAGACAAATCCATGTGCTTCCCATCATTCCCATAGTAGTTAAACGATTGCAGCGCCACAGTTCCCTCTAGTAATTATTGTAGGAAACTCTATGAGGGCACCGACTTGCTAGGACGTAGCCGCGCATGGCCATGGATAGAACTTAGCAGGGGGCATCAGGCTCAGTAAACGTTCATACAGGCGCGCGTCGCTTATGTTAAATGTGTCGTGCCATCTTTCTAGCCTCCCTACCGCACGGTGTCAGCATATTTCAGTTAAACACTAAAACTGCCGTATCGCCTCCTGGGCAGCGCTGGTTGCTCATAGCAAGGCTCGAACAAAATACAAAATGCTGCAAGAAAACAACTATAGAAGACTTTAATCACCATCACTCATCACGCCCACGCCCAACCCTTGACTCAGGTAACCAATTTCCTTTTTACTCACGTAGAAGCAATTCTCACGAAATTATCGGTTTCAAGCCATCTCGCAAGCCTCTGTAAACGATGTCACTATACCGCGATGTTCCACAGCGCATGCGTACTGGGTTAATATAAGACGGAAAGAAGCCCTTTAATATATTAGGCACATTCTATAAATAAAGAAACCGATAACTGCGTACGCACGCCTTGTGCTTTAATTCAAGGGGGAGAACATCTATTGCCCGAGTCGGAGGTATTGTGGTACGCGGGCGTGATGAGTGGTGGCGATTAAGCGTCTCCTGTATTTTCTTGCGATCTTTTGTCCGAGTCTTGCTATACCCTTGTAATCGCTTTAGAGGGAAATAAATTAATGCACAGCACTTGTGCCGTCTGGTGTTGCTTGCCCGTACGTTTAACGCTGTTAATATCTTCCAGCATTCCAAGTAACCAACTCTCCCAGCTATCCGTAATGAGTGCACAATATCGGCTGCCGTAGTGTTTACATCCCCTGCTTGAGAGCAACTAAAAGCATGCCAGACGTTTAGTCGCGATTTTGCAACGAGAGAAACAGAGATACATTTATTATGATAGAAACGAAGTGGCAGCTATTACATACGCGTAACTGAAAACGTGATAGACTAATAATCCGTTGCGCATGGAATCGTTCCGATTACAAGCTTCAATGGTACTCTCCATTTCAAAGCTTCTGCGTGCTCTCTACGTACGCTAACTCAGGTTTTCTAACAAAAACCCAATTCGCCGCGACTCCACCAGGATGTCTGCTCTCTCCGCAGTCCGACCTCTTTTTAACGTCGTGTACGAAGGCGCACACAACTTTGTTGCGCAAGACTCGGCGTCGAAAGCCCGCCGTCCATGGACCAAATCTCGCCAGAGGCTTTATCAGCAGGTCTCGAGAAAGCAAAGCACTTTCATTGAGCGAATGAACGCAACACTCCTGCGTAACACGCAACGTGATTGTGTTCGCAACCAGTGCTTTACCGATGGCGCCGAAGTAGCGACGGGTTTCGCGCGGTGGGTGCCCCGCCGCGCCGGCGTAGCCCAGCGTCGTTGCATACATGCATGCAGGCTGGAGGCAGCGCGTTTCTTGGTGAAATTAGCCAATTTTCCGCTGCGCTGCGCCTCCCTGCGTCGCCGCGGACATCGGCCGCGGGACTTTGGCCATTCTGACGCCTAATTAGGTTTACAGTACCAACGCTCCAGGTGAGCAGGGAGCAAATTGGCTCCTGATTGCGCGGTCCTTCGGAAAGCGTCGCTGCTCCCGGGGCTCGGCAGACCGGGTACGGAATGCTCCCGGCTGAATAGACCGCCTGATTCCAGTGAAACATAAGTGTACGAAAGTTAACTGGGGAGATAAAGCTCGGCGCTGCTCTTCAGCCAGCGAAAGTGGTGCGTGTAGCCATGTCGAACTCTAACGAGAAGAAGGTGCTAACTCGCAAGTCTTAAACCGTGGTGTCGCGCTGAAGATAGTGTACAGGTAAAGGATTTGGGCACTGTGCACATGCTAGCGCTTAAATGTACCGATCACATTCCTGCGATTGAAGATGTGCGTTTGTCTCCTTAAAAAAAATACACGAAATACAAATCTCCCTCGGCAGATTATGTTCACACGTCGAAGCCCATATGGCCGCGATTATCCTGCCAATAAAAGAAAATAAACCACTATGAGCCAAAGTTTAATATCGCAACTTCTGACTGCAAGATAAGCACTGACCTTAACGAAGTTTCGACGGAGTTCTAACGAAGTTTAACTGCACTTTCACAATGTGAAGCATGTACGATGGTGAGCACTTGTATGTGTCGTAAGACGGAAGCCATTATTGTTGCTTGGAATATGCTATTCCGACACTGCACACGTTTGAACGAAGCTGGGACATTTGTTCCGATTTAGTGGATAAAGCTATAGGTCGTGATAGAATTCCATCCTATATTCTAAAGAAATGTCACAGCATTATTGCACAATATCTCATATTATATTTCAAATCTCGTACGAGACTGAGTTGGTTCCACAGGACTGGAAAATCGTGGCTGTTAATCCCATCTTTAAATCAGGAGACAAAAAAACTGGTGGAAAATTACAGGCCTATATTCTTAACTTCAGTATCCTGCAAGGTTCTTGAGCATATGTTGTATAGTCAGTTATTTAAATACCTCGAATCTGTCAACTTTCTGCTTGTCTCACAGCATGGTTTTCGTAACGGTTACTCATGCAACACACGATTCGTTGAATTCCAACACTTTGTAGGTAACTCCCTTGATAAGAATAAACGCGTAGATTCACTATTCCTTTAATCTAAAAAAGCGTTCGACACAGTATCTCATCCCTTGCTGTACATTAAGTTAACGTCTTTGAACATACATAATGAAACCCGAAACTGGATTTGCAACTATTTAAATGGTCGTAAGCAGTGCGTGGTTCTTAATGGGTGTAGTTCATCACGCATAGCCGTATCTTCAGGAGTGCCCCAGAGCAGCGTTCTGGGGCCACTATTATTCCTCATATACATTAATGACATTGGAGATGACATACAGTCCCCCTGGAAATTATGAGCAGAAGACTGTGCTCTTTACAGATAAATAAATTAGCCATCAGATAGAACAATCTTGCAGAGGGACCTTTATAATACAGTAAATTGGTGTCTACGCTGGCAAATGAATCTGAATATTAATAAATGTAATCGCGTCCGTTTTTCCAATAAAAGAATCGTACCTCAAAAACACAGTACAAAGTTGAAATCACAATAATAAAAAGCGCCTCAGAGTGTAAGTACCTTGGTGTTTACATCAAGCCGAACTCAAATTGGACGTAAACATCTGGCAGTCCATATCCAAGGCAAGTAAAATGTTCTTTTTTATTCGTAGAAATTTCAAATCAGCTTTCAAACATGGTAAAGAAACACTATTTTTTTTTCATGTCAAATCTATCCTCGAATACGCCTCTATGATTTGGGACCATTAACAGGACTATTTGATACAACTAATAGAAAGAGAGAAGAGAGAAAACAAGGATAGGAAAGGCAGGGAGATCTAATAGAAAAACTTCAAAATCAGCCTGCATGCTTCGTCTCCAATAATTACAACCCTTTCGAAAGTATCATTGAAATAAAAGCATTGCCGGGCTGGAAACGTTAATAACCAGAAGAAATATATTAGAACTGAAATTCTTCCGCCGTATCTCCTATAATTAAACAAGCATTAATAGACGCAACTACCTGTCGGAGTCAATTTATGTCTCGACCACTCAAAAAGGGTGCGAGAATGCAGCTGTAATACGCACCGTTTTGCCAAATCCTTTTTTCCACGAACTGTGACAGACTGTAATTTGTTACCGGAGGAACGTGCTTCAGTATCTGATAATTGCGATTTTTATTACCGCCTTTGTTTGTGACAATGCATTACGGTTTTAATCTTGTCTTAATTATATGTTAGGCTTGAAAATGCTTACTTATATCCCTGTCAAGCGGGCAAGTTAAGTGCACTTACGGGCAGTGCACTTCGAGACCTTGAGTGACACATTAGGCTACGTGGTGCTAAACGGGAAAACAGAGTGAACTCGCACTACACAAAAAAAAAAATGGCGACAGACTAAAACCATCTTTTTTGAAGATGTAGATTAAAATTTAAAGAACATCTAAAAAGCGATTGCTTTAGTTGTATTATAAATAAAAAACAATCGTAAGCTATATTTACTCTACAAAAAACGAAAGTCTGTTTATCATAAGAGTGTTGCAAGTCAAGGCCGGCCAAGACGAATGCCTAGTCAATCCAGAACAAGATGGTGGCGTGCGACGAGGCGGAATTCGATCCTACTAGAACAGAATATCAACGAGTACTGTTCTGATTATTTCGATAAAAGCTGTTCAACAGCTAGAATGAATTTCTATGTCCTTTTCCTATGCATTGCATGTTGTATCGTTGAAACCGCTGGCGGCGAGGCTACGTACTCGACCAGCAAAGTGCGTTCCGTGAACGCACTCCGATCGGAGTGCACTCTTCTGCGAGTACACTCAGTTTGCAGCGTTTAGAGTTGGGAAAGTGCACTTAAAACCGAGTGCACTCTCCTTAAGTGCACTTAACTAGCCTGCATGACAGGGGTATTATTGTATGTTCCCACCTTGATATCACTTTACGTATTCTTTGCTTATTTCCGCGAAAAATTTAATGCGTCTTTCTCTAACTGTCCCCCTGCGATAATGTCTTCGAAGCGACGCAGGTACTCTGCAAATAAAAATAAATAAATGAAACATCGTATGGCTTCCGCTGAATGTACTTTACAGGTTGGCCATGCTGCTTGCAGCGTTCATCAGGCAACTAACGAATGGCTTCGTTTATGCTGCGGAACTGCCATGTTAAGCCACAGCACCGTATCTACAAAGCGTCGGCCTCGTTTCTACGGTGCTATAGTGATAGTTCCGTCTGGACTCATTTGTATTATAGCATGCTTTGCGGCACGGTGCAACATCAGCGAAAAGTTTTTATGTGCACCCTTTTATCTCCGTAATTTATTTTTTATTTTTTACAATCTGGCCTTCAAAAGACAGCTTGCAGACACTTGAAAAAATGTGATCAATCTACACAGTGCACAAATTATTGTGATGAGAACGCGTTGTAAGAGCGATGCTCTTTCAATGAAACTCAGATTTAATGCATTATGAAAAAATAATTTATTTCAGCTTCAAACCAAATTTTACTGGAGTTTTAGTACCCCCGCGCAGCTTTACTAGTTTAGGCCATTGGATTTTTCTGTCTCTCCACCCGCCGCGATTGCTTAGCTAGCCATTATGGTGCTGCGCTGCTAAGCACGAGGTCGCGGGATCAAATCCCGGAAGAGGCGGCCGCATTCCGATTGGGGCGAAATGCAAAAACGCCCGTGTACCGTGCATTTGGGGCACGTTAAAGGTCCCCTGTAGGTAAAAATTAATCCGGAGTCTTCCACTACGGCATGCCTCATAATCAAATCGTTGTATTGGCACGTAAAACCCCAGAGTTCAGTCATTCATTCATTTCTTGTCTCTCCGGTTAAGGCAAGGAGATACGCTTTTCGTGCATAAGGCGATGATCACATTTAGATGTCGGAAGCTCTAGGTGGGTCAATAAAGCTATTATCTTCTAATTTTTCACTGCGTGTTGAACTAAATGGAAGTCTTTACGCCTAGACATATGCGAACGCATGCGGTCTTCACTGTGTTGCAATTCAATCTTGCCCATCTGGTTGTTGCTTGGCAGTATATGGTAGAGTTAACGCGCCATTGACTATTGTGTGATCATAGCATAATAAATTAGGTTGCTGTTGATCCTTGTGACTACATTACAACGAAGGAACTTGCTATCAGCGCCAAAAGTTTATGCGAGTGGCCTGTTGGAGGGACTGAAATTCTCATGGACGTCTACGAGCTTCGCTACATTTTTTCCCGTTAGTTTGCTTTTTCTCTCCGCCTGTTTTTTCCGTCTTTCATTTCCCCTTACCCTTCCACTAGTGCAGGGTAGCAAACCAGAATCTCATCCGGTTAACCTCCCTTCCTTTCAACATCTCTCTCTCTCTCTCTCTCTCTCTCTCTCTCTCTCTCTCTCTCCCTCGTAAAATGACCGTGTGCATACATCGGATATGAGTTATATGCTTTGGTTAGGAGTCATCTGGAGAAAGCGTATAGCGCAGGTTCCTATCGTCAAGGTTTCATACATTCTGAGCGAGGTGCGATCAATTTCGTTATATATTATAAATGTGACGCGATTGAGCGAGGGGCGTTTCCTCTGAATATCTTTCGCGAGGGAGTGCAAGTGATGCACACCGTCGTAAATTTCGCATTTAGTGCCCCCAAGCTGGACATACTTCAACTGGCATGGCTACGAATTCGTTTGTTTTCAATAGGATAAGCTACTGTGACGTTTATCCCACCCTCTTCAACAATTTTTTTTCCTCGTGTAATCTAGGAAGGAGATTATTAATGAACAACCAGCTTTCTTGCGTCGCCCACTCTCGTTGTGCAGCAGCATTCGTTTAATGAGCTGGTCCGTCCTCTGTCCCTTGATCCTAGTCGCTTTTGTCTTGCTTTACTTGTCCTTTCTAAAAAACTGCAGCGTTCCTGGAAGCAGCCACTGCAGACAATGTAGCGTGAGCATTAAAAAGAGAACGAAGAAATAGCATGAACCAAGCAAGGTAAAAACCACTGCGTTGAGAAACCTGTTGTTGCGCCGCTTGCGCCGCCTGGCCTCTCGCGAGCGGAGCCTCCCAGCATTTGTTGAGTCGGGGATACGCCTCCGCCGACAGCGTCGTGCTTCCAGCGACGCCGCTCGGTTGTTAATTTAACGAGCATAACTTCATAATGAATTCTGGCCGAGCAAGAAGGCGACAAAGGAGCACCGGTCTAGATTAAAATGCGCGGTCTTGATTCACCAGCGCGAGGAGCCCCTAATTGCGCTTGAATGTTTAACGAGCCGCACCGGGGTGCGCAGCACGCGGTGCCGGCGCCGCGCAACTGCACCCCCCGCAGAAGGCACCGTTGCCCCTCATCGGACGCCTCAAGTTTTTCCAAACATATTTCATGCGCCAGGTGACAACAGAGTGCTCGCACTCGCGACGTGCGTATAGAGGAATTGGCGTAAGATTATCTTGACTTGGAGTGACTAGAGACTCGGGAGCCTTGATTTTACACGCAGACGCGGAAGACTTTACTTTCGGGCGGCTTCTGTGGAAGTGCGTGCCTCAGTGCAACCCGTTAGCAGTCATTCACAGTGATCGCATTGTGTTGTAGCGCAGCTACCGCGTTGCCATAATTGGTGATAAAACATTAGCGAGTAACAGACGCGTTTTCTTTGCTATTGTTTTCTCTCTCTCGTCGTCATCGTCACTGTTTCGTCCCACCTCTCGTAACAATGGGCGTCTACCGTGATGCGTGTTGGTTTGTCCTGATTTATTCGATTGCACTATATCCGCTCTCAGTTTCACAGTGTTTCTCTTCTGTTCAATTCCAGTGCAAGCAGCGTTGTTTTACTGGCGTTGTTTATTGAAGCAACGCGTACGGAGTTGCAGGAAGTGCCGTTCGCGCCCATTACCTTAGCTATGCGCACGCTTCTGTGGACGCTGCTCCAGACACGCCGCGTTTCTTGGCTGCTCGCAGATTGCATCCACGTGCAGCTGTACCGCGACAGCAAGGAGCGCTGCAAGCAGGGCCCGACCAAGGCGTCGCTGTCGCTGGCGGGCTGTCTGGGCCTCGAGTCCGGATTCACGCTCGACAAAGAGAGCCACACAATGGCGCTCATCTGCCCCGACCTTGTGCTGTCGCTGGCCTTCGATTCCAGGGAGCTACTTATCCAGTGGCAGGTCAAGATACGCGCCAATGTTGCAGAAGGTAAGCGAAAGCTGCTTCGCAACCATAGTCCATTCGCTGCATGACGTGCCATGCTGGGCCAGTTGCTCGCTTTCAGTTCAGTTCAGTTTCAGTTTATTGATGCGTTTGAAGTGTCTTTCCTCTGATCTGTTTAGACGTTTACGCCGGAGATGTTCACATCAGGGACGATGTCAGTAGCTTCATTTCCTTGAGGTATACAGTACACAGCAATGTGCAAGTATACGTGCGTCGATATGGCCTTCACGCTGCAGTTACTGCGTTGAAACAAATCCCATTTTATTTAAATGTTACGCTCGCACCTTCGACCCAACGGATTGTTATAGTACACGTCGGACTTGCACAGCATAACGTGCATAAATAGCAATGACATTTATATATAGACCACTCCTGATATGTCCTTCCGAGATCTTCTGCTCTAAAGAGCACCTTATGGCGCGTTTGGTGCACTTGTTGACCTAGGTCCCATGGTTTTGTCGAGAGAAAGCAGGCGGGGAACGTAACTGCCACTTATATTTTGCTTCGTTAGTGACGAGATTAAACAATTGTAGGAGGAGGTGTACGGCACCTTACTCTCATTGTGTGCACTACACTGGCGAATTTTAGGCGCTACGTGTTCTATATAGCGGACTGTGTGAACGTGTTTATGCACTGCTTAGACTCTCTGCATTCCTCATTCGACATAGTCGTTGACTGCTATGGTAATATTCCAATATACAGGGTGATCATTTTTCAGTCTTGTGGAATTTTTAAAAATGGGCTGTTGCTGATAACATAATTCTAGTACTTGAGAGGCGGACATTATACTTGCACGAGAAATTGAAACTCATATTCAAATAATTAACAAAAATTCACTAATAATCTTGTGAATTAATTATTTGCGGCACATATTGCAATCTACGAATTGCACTCGCTGAATTTGCAAGGCGTATCCACTTGGAATGAATTACCAGAATGACGCCAGTTTGGAGATGTGCGCATCAAACTTGCCGTAAGGATGCAGTGTTGTTCCACTTACTTTTTTAACAAAACGCTCTGTTATGCATTGAAGCACAAAAGTAATTGGAACGCACATGTATTTCGTTCCACACTTTATGAAATAATTTCTCCAAACTGGTGTCATTCTGAAAATTCATTTCAAGTGGATACGTCTTGCAAGTTCACCGGCTAGAATTCGTAAATTGCAATATGTGCCGTAAATTAATTAGGAAGACAATTAGTTACTCTCTGCTAATTAATTAAATATGTGTTTCGATTTCTCGTGCTCGTAATGTCTTCGAATAATCCAGCTCAAGGACAAGGATTACGCTATCTGCCACAGGCGACTTTCAAAAATTCCATAAGACTTAAAAATGATCACCTAGTATGTTTCTGTCTCTTGATAACATAATCTAATCGCTCTCATTGTTTTCACTTTCCAGAGTTCCAATGATGAAATTAAGCTTAATTTTCTTATGCCTGTTCCTTTTCAACGAATCCCCACGGCGCGCCTATCTCTCGTTATCCACGTCATATGGGATGAAGCAAAAAATAAATAAAGACATAATAGAGTGTGGCGGTAGGGTAAACGCAGCTAGTTCGGCCTATCTGAATCCAAGACGCTGTCATTGACCGTTACATCGAAGCTGTAAATGGCTAGGTTCTGGAAAAAATTGCGTGCGTCCATCGAGCCGGGAAGGTGGAGAATTTCTTCCCATATGTGGGCCGATACCGAAAATATTGCAGTACCAGGCCGACCCGCGGAGGAGGTGAAACAGGCTTTAAGCCCGCCGCCAAATCGCAAAATAAGTTTAAGATCTTAGGTCCAAATGCAACCCCTATCAGATATTAAGCTGATAAGAACAGATACTACACTTTGGCCCGCGTCGGCTATGTCTACGTTCACACCGCCCTCTCTTTGTCAAAACTAATTTTTTGGTGAAGTTTCGGTGCAGCGATGGAAAATGGTTAATCTCCTTCGTGTTGGAAAGGTTTGGAGTGAGGGGTTACGCTGGAAGTGAATGTGCCGACCACCGGTTTTGTATCGGATCTGACATTCGGCAAGAGCGTGGCTAGTGTGCAAGTGCAACCGACTGCAGTATGTCGCAGTGACCACAAAGCAATGGTCACCATGGTGACGAAGAGAAATAAAAGACGAGAACAACAACGAAGTAATGTGTATGTGTTTTTATTCAGTCAATGTAGTTATCACACAGCAGAGCTTCGCTGGTCATCCTTCTTCACGGAGTGGAAGGGCTCTGAATTTTTTTTATCACCTTTTCACGCAGTGCAACAGTTTCTGGTGCAGATTTGGCACGCGCCGGGCCGCGCGAAGCTGGCGAGCGGCCCGGCGCGACTACACTTGCAAGACCACCTGTTCTGCATGACGTCGGGAGTACCGCCTCGCCTTTTGGGCAGCTGGCCCCTGAAAGAACTGCGTCGATTCGGACTGGTCGACGGGAAATTCTGCTTCGAGGGAGGTTCCAAATGCGGCAAGGGTGCGCTGGCCTTCATTTCCTGCGCGAAAGACTACGCATGATGTCCTCCTATAGAAGTAGGCCGCTTGCTTGACAAACACGTTGCTGTAATGTAAATGAAGAAAGTTAAATGACGGAGGCTGGTTCGGGCTCTTTGTGAATATGAAGTGCATGAAAGCAAGTTCACCTGTCGAAACGTTGGCACCGGTCTGGAGCTACATCCTGGAATACCTCATAAAATTATCGTAAATTACTGGTAACCTAATCAAACATGAGTTATTCCCCGAAGTTTTTGCAGGTGGCTTGCTTAGCTTCTCTAATGTGATTCGACAAAAGCCGCCTTCTCAAAGACAACCATTCCAGTCGGATCATCTGCTTTCACGGCATTAGAATGAAAAACGGCATGCGCGGACGGGCTAGTTTTTTTGGGCACGATTACGTTTGTTATGCAGTGCGCATGAACAGTGTCCTGTGTAGTCGTCCGTTGTTCAAACGCGCTATCGATCTCACGTGATCGTTGCATAACACATCCTGAGTTTAAACCAAGTTACGCTGTGGCCGTACTGGATGCGGAGGGTGATGGTGCGAATCGCATGGTGACCACAGTTCTGTTTGTTCATGCTCGGGAGCGCCTTGCATTCACCGACTGGCTTTATTTGCGATTGCCGTAGTTACTTACGAGCAGCGCCGGGTCGTGTCGCGACTCACCGACGTGTTGCGCAGGCGAAGGGCTCCACGTGCTCCACACCAACCAGGCTGAGGAACTGGCCGAGGCCTTCGAAGCGGCGTCCCGGGGGAAGCTGGCCGCGCGCAGGAAGCTCCCCTGCAAGGCTTCAGGTCGGCCTGCTGTTCTTCGCTGCTGCTGCTTCCGGCGACTCCCTGCCGGAGGCAGCGACGCCCGTTTCTGTTCCTTTCGACGCAGCTCGTGACTTAGATGCAATGTCTGCGCAAGAGCAAGCGTCAAATAACTTCCCGTTGTTGCTACGGCACGACGAGACTTAGAAACGAGAACTACTAGGTGTACAAACTTGTCGCAGGCGCCTGAAAGCAAGTTCGCGCAAACTTTCCCCAAGGTCTCGTTGTGATCCTGGCGACAAACGAACAAACAGACAAACAAATAAATAAATAGTCTTGCTTTTTAAACATGTTGCCAAACAACTACGACCATTTTTTTTTTCAAAGGACGAACCTATAGAGCTTTGCACCTGGAAGTATAAATTAATATGTAATCTGCAATACTGGCCGTCATGAGGCAAAAGCGTTATTTGGCAGCCGTCTGCCTCTCGAACCCCCGAGAACCTTTTTTCTTTTTCTAAACGTACGATCTACGATCTCCAGCGTGCGTTAGAAACACCGGCAACCAATGCCGTCGTATAGAAAATTGCTAGGAAGTTTAAGCACTATCTGCAGGCGTGTGTGCCCCCTTTCTGCTTTGCTTCCGCTTTCTGGACTCCTTCAAGCTGCGGCACAAGCTCGGGGCGAGCGCTCGTCTTGCGTTGCATCAGTGAAATTGATTTCTCTCCACGCTGCGCTTCCGAGCGAGGTACACTGAGCGAGCTGGCCTTGTCGTGCAGCCATGGAGACGCCGTCGCGGATGTCGCTGCAGCCCCGTTCTCGGGCCCAGGAGTCGAGCCAGTGTAGCAGCAGCGAGTCCCGCAGGCCGCTGCTGAGCTCGGGCTGCTCGGACGTGGGCTCCTGCGATGCCTGCTTCGAGATAGTGCGCTTCGCCGGCGACGCACCCACGCCCGATGACTTCTTCCGCTCGAGGACTTTCTGCAAGGTCCACTACAGGTGCGTTGCTCATTCGAGCACGCTTCTTTCCTCCTCTGCCGCGCTCGCTTTTCGTGCCCCGATTTTATTTTATTTAGTTTTCTTCATTCTCTCTCGTTGATCGTCTCGCACACTCTTATCTAGAGACTCGATCACTCAACATCCCGCGCATCAAACGGAATGAAAATAAACTATGGGAAAAAGAGCGAGCCTGCTGGCAGGAAGGTTTCATGCTAGGTTCCCTCTTCCCGAATTTGCTTATTTTGCAGAAATGCAACGACCGAGCAATCTTTATAAATAAGTGGCCCTCATGCCCACTCAACAGGCAATCAGGGACGTACGTGCCTGCCTGGGACCGTTGGAAAAATGGCAGAAAACGCCTATGGGAGAGATTAATAATAATAATAATAATAATAATAATATGAATAATATTAATAATAATAATAATAATAATAATAATAATAATTTCGCGGTAGGGAGAATGGCACTGCTTCAATTAATGTCATATTAATTTATACACTAACATTAAAAAAGAGAACACGGTAAGCAACGATAGAGGTCAACAAAAATGTGTGTGTTGGGTGCAGGACGGGGGACGGGGAGCGGGGGGGGGGGTAGTTTCATGCCATTTCCGCCTGCTTCTTGTTATGCAACCTTCAACGCAGGGAAGGGGCAGGTCATGCTTTACCCCTGGCACTTCTTACCGAATAATATTACAAGGGCGCATCAAAACTTATTCGCTTTTTGTTCACTATATAGGAAAATTCTGCTCGTCTTATTCTGTTATCCTTGCTTTACAGACGATTCGCTATATCTCCATTCAGTGCTGTCCAAATCTGGACATGCTTCATCAGTTCAGTTGGGTCTAACGTTGGGATAAGTAATGGCTGCTCCACTTGGCTGCACTGAAGAACAGCGCACAGTGGTTCGTATTACGTTGTCCGAGGCGAGCCTTGGAGCCTGTAAAGTGCCCTCTTTCTCGAAGAACTTTTTAGATTACACTGAACAGTTAAAAATTACACGCCTTTATTTGTCGGCCATGACGAAAGCATCCGTGCCAAAGGACTGTTGCAGGACTGATCGGCATTGTCTTCTCTCAAACAGCTTCGCTGCTGCTCTCATCGCGATCCCACCAGGACAGCGCCAAAGATGAAGAGAAAGGGAGACACACCGTAGTTTATTTAATGTATCCTTCTATGTGTTGTCAGCTATTCGCCTGCCGTTGTGTTCGGCGCCAGGCTCGCATTTAGACCAGAAAGCGAATGACGCTGCCTTATTCTTTTTGGTGCCGAAAAGTGGGGCAGCCAATGCTTTTCACACTGCCGTCAAAACTGAATCGGTGCTGCACGCCCAAGCACGCACAGTGGTGATCGGAGAGACAGCGACGTTGCATGAAAAAGCGCTGATAAGACAACGCGGCGAACTTCGGAGAAGAGGAATGCGTATTTTTTGCGGACTCTCGCACTTCCAAATTTAAAAAGAAACTACACACTGTTTTTCGTTCGTAAGTGTTGTTTTCCATTGACCAACCGCATTCGCCAATAACATGTCCGTCATCATGGCTGGCTGGCATCACATTCTTACGGTCAGTTCTAGAGCAAGTATAGCTTTTTGTGTGTGACTACAGGGCTTTTCTTTCTCTGTACTATTTACTGTCTTAGCAAATTTCACGCATATTAACCACACATGTTTTTATATCAACCTGAAGATTTGGCTAGGTCCTTGATCCGTATTCAGAAAAAGATTTTTACGCTAGAACTGTTCGTAGAAGCAGGTGTCATCCAATCATGATGTAAGTCTATTGTCATAATGAAGGTGGCCGGTCAATTAAAATATCGCCGCCCAAGCACTCCGTACAGATGGTCAACCAGCGAAGCTGAAACGTGCGGCCCCGGTGTTTATCACTGGGTTAATCCCGACGTTTCATTAAACGAGGGCTTGGTAGGCTGCCGGATCCTCAGTACGCAGTTGCTTCTTGCGCTCGGCTGCACGAACCTGTTCTTGTGCCAGGGCTGCAGCATCGGCACGGCGTAGAAGAGCTCGTTCCCGGTTCTGCTCGCGGTGTTGCTGATCGAAAGCTGCTTGCTCCTCAGGAGTGCGCATGACGCGTGGCCTACCCATTTCGGAGCCGGAGAGAAACTTTTACGCGCGCGCTCGGCTGCGACGGAGAGGAACGACGTCACTACTGGCGCAGCGAATTGCGCGCCTCTCTTTCTCTTTTTTTTTTGCGCATGCGTATGCGGTTGCGCCGGTATAGTTTTCGGCGTACAGGTGACAGACGGACGGGCGGATAGAGGAATCGGCTTGCAATATACAGCTTCGCCGTAAAAATTATATTCTGGGGTCTTACGTGTCAAACCCAAGATACGATTATGACCCTATCCGTAGTGAGTGACTCCGGATAAATTTTGCTCACCTGGGGTTCTTTAAACCGCACACAATGCATGGTGCACGGACGTTTTCGTATTTCACCCCCATCGAAATGCCGGCCATTAGCAAACGCCACATACAAACGGAAACCTTCGTGAATTCTATGCCTTGTAGGTTCACGCATGTCCGCTTCCCGTGATTGCAAATATGTACGCACCATGCAAAAGTATGTCGCCTTGCACTGTAAACACGAGAGGGCAATGCTTGAAGGTGAAAAGGAAGTGAAATTACTCAGTATGCTGCTCAAACGGAGAACTAATCGCTTGTCTGTGCGTACCGCAGGTGGCCTTCGTGCGTGTCACAAAGCGGCCCCGCACCCAGCGTATCTTCCAGTGACGCTGAGAGCGCAGACACAGTGTCACTGACCATCAGCGACATTCAAGAACCCTTGGGTACGAAAGAGACCTCTGACAACCAAGTCAGCAGCCCTATGCCTGTCTCTGGCAGCGCTCCCGCAGTATGGTAAGAAGTCATAATCGTTGCTCGCTGCGTTCTCCACGTTGACCCAAGGCCTGCGCGTTCCTTCAGGCCATTCCCACGGTCGACGGGCACCAAAATGTTGAAACCTCTTGGCTGTTAATGTGAATATTTTATCGTGATTACGCACTACAACACAAAGTAGGAGTGCTCGCAGAGCGTCGCGTACGCTTGAGGCCGCACCCTTTGTGAGTTTGCCCAACAGCGTAGGTTCATTAGTGCAACAGGATTGTTTGCACATTAACAGCCCCACACTCATAGTGCCGCCCAGGACTTTTATCTGGAATTGTCTACAGCCCGCTGGAAAATGCCACATCTGCGTGTTCGTGCGCTCCATGCTATGTTTACGCTTTGAAATCACTAAGGAACCGCTCACAACCGGTTTTATGGCAGGTTGTTCGCACTTACAAAACTTTGCATCGAGCGTGCGTGTTGTTAGCGCTTGACTCTTTCTGTTCCCGAGTATTGCGATGCCTAGAGAAAGATATTCTCAGGAACACACGGTCATATTGCCGCAGCTTTATTTGTTCACTCTTCCCAGGTTATCGGTATTGCCATGACATTTGACACATGTCGAGAATAAACAATATTTTGCTCTGGGAAATCGTGAAAGGCTACCGGCTATAACTTTGCAGACTCGCCGTGGTTGCTCAGTGGCTATGGTGTTGGGCTGCTGAGCACGAGGTCGCGGGATCGAATCCCGGCCACGGCGGCCGCATTTCGATGGGGGCGAAATGCGAAAACACCCGTGTGCTTAGATTAGGTGCACGTTAAAGAAGCCCAGGTGGTCAAAATTTCCGGAGTCCTCCACTACGGCGTGCCTCATAATCAGAAAGTGGTTTTGGCACGTAAAACCCCTAATATTATTATTATAACTTTGCAGGCTATAGCTGCATACCCTGCTTGCTGTGCTATTTTGTTTTCGCCTGATGTATCTGTGTTGCTCCTACAACTCTGCCTTATTCCCGCCCTTTTCCTGTTTTGTCAACAATGCGTCCAAATCTTCACGTCAGACGCGCGCTGCCGTATCTGTGTGAAACGTAAAAGCACACCGTGTTGCTTGTGGCGATAAATGATAGATACTGAGACCTGTGATCTTATTCACGTGTGTTCAGGTGTGACGTCTTCTTTACTAGCTGTAAAACATGGGAAGTTTGACCACTTAAACTGCCAGCTATTCGAAAATATTCGCCAAGAAAAATAACAAAAATAATGAAATTACTAGGCCATCTAGACGTAAGCCCATAACGAAGTAAGGAAACACAATATCACATGTACTACATGTGAGTCTTTATAAGCGTGGCTTTTCCTGCAGGACATACACCCACTGCGGAAAATGCGGGCGTCACTACTGCGCCCGTTGTAGCTTTCCCAGCCAGAGTGGCAGATCTCCGGACGGCAGCCGATGGTTCGCCCCGCAATGGACAGCGGACCTCAAGACGCACCAACAGCAGGCATGGGTATGCATTGTAGCGGTCGCTCATGTAGGCTGTGTGAATGCCGGTGCTGCATGTTTCGTTTTAGGATATCTTGTAACCTTCGTGTATAGCAAAAAAAAACTGAGTCATGTTCACGAAACGGATCGTACGCTATATAGAGTGGTTCCTAAGACCAGGCGCCAGTCACTCAAGATCGCTTTCATAATGTTATCCAAGGCGGCCCGGAAACGGCGTACAATGTTTACGAGAGGAGAGTTTCGTGCATGTGCCCCGAGGCGCCCAAGTCAGGAAGCATTTCACAGGGCCTAAACGTTCACAAAGAATTCGCGTTGCAACCACCTTGAGATCAAGCATGATACACCAAACTTTTTCTCAATGACAGTTAGTTACCTGCAGTAACACGCGCCCCTTTCGTTAGAGTCCTGTTAATCGCAGGCAGAAAAAAGTAAATTAACGAGAAATATGTAGCTACCTCGCCTGCGCCAGCAAAACATTCCGGGACAAAATTAAGCTTGAACAACACTTGGCATAATTTCGGTAAGGCAAGGAAATAAATAAATCGGAAAGAACAAAGATTAAAAAGAAAGGAGAAGAGGAACTGGTGTTGAGGGGGGGGGGGGCTCAATATAATTTCAGTAAAGTGAACAAAAGAGATATGAAAGAGTTGAGGCAGTCAAGAAAAGCGTCGCGCAAACCCTGGCTCTTCCGCCAGACGACCGGCGTGCACGGAAGGTCGCCAAGCGTCGCAGACTCCGGAAGCCGACCAGCCAGTGGAGTGGCGCCTCAAGCGAACGGCGGCCGCGGTGGCAAACCCTCAGACCGCGCGTCGCTCTGCTCCCAGAGCAGTGGCACAAGCAGTGCCAGCACCAGCGGCGCCAGCACTAGCTCGTCCGAGTACAACGTGCCACGGAGCTTCCTGGAGTCTCTGTACGACCAGCCTCGAAGCGTCATCCACACGGACGCCGAACTGTTCAGAGTAAGTTGGGACTTGATTTTTCTTGACAGCGGCCGCAAACTCTGGAGCGTTCTCGCTAACCCCAACTGGCCGTCTCGTCATAAGACCACTTCTTCGGTCGCAGATTTGATATTCAACCCTACTTTGATGGGCGCGCAATGCAAAACTTCCCATGTTAATATAGTCCTGTGCATGGTAACGAATCCAGGTGGTCAGAATAAATTCACTATGGCTTCCGTCATGTCATAAGTCCCTAACGCTGTACATGTATGTGTTCAACGATTTCAGTTCCTCAGTGCTCGCATCGACGCGATACGGCGTAGTTATGACGAGTGAAGGGTTACCGTAACGAGCAAGGTTTTCTAGTAAAACGAAATGCTGCTGTCTCACTTGTTGACGCTCCTTGGCTCAAACTTTCCCGCTTGCTGTCTAACACGCAGTATAAGAAGTTAACAAGTCAATGCGAGTTACAGCCTGATAAAGGTACTTGCTGGGCATGTTTCCATGGTCCAGTGCCGTATGCTGAAACATTCTTGAGGCTTAGTCGACTTATCTCACAGAACTATCCGGGCGTCCGTCCGTCCTCCGGAGCGACGCCATCTCCCGTGGTGGACTCTATGTTGCCGGGGGTCCATGGCTTCGGTGCGGCGCCTTGCATCTGCAGTGCCCGTGGCACACAGCCGTGTCCCGAAACCCCTCTGGCGCGCTCCGGTTCCAGCGACTCCCCGCTTGCGTCGCCCAAACGTTCCACGCCGCAGCCGAGGCCTCCCTGCACGTGCAACGTACGACTGCAGTACCCGAACTACGACGTCCCACGAGCAGCATTGGCTAATCTCTACCTGAAGGTAAGAATGTAGTCTGCTTACTGGACAACCGCACAGTTCGATTTTTGAAATTTCAAATTTGCAGAATTCCCGGGCATAAATTTTTGTAGTATTGTTTATCTGTGCGATATTGCCTCCAGTGCAGGCGTTTGTCGGTTAAAAGTTAATTTTAGAAACGGAACTCCAAAATCTAAAGTTGTAACATACGATATGCTGCCCAGATGGAACTGTAATACAGTTTCTGTTAAAAATCATATGCTAACAGAAGAAGGAACACTAATTAGCCATATTTCCTTCTACGAAATCGTCAAATGCTGCCAACAGCAGCTCCAGCTGGATTTAAATGGTTGGGAATAATATTAATTTTTTGTATTCGTTATGTTATGAAACCGTTGAAAATCGCACAATAATAATAATATTTGGGGTTTTACGTGCCAAAACCACTTTCTGATTATGAGGCACGCCGTAGTGGAGGACTCCGGAAATTTTGACCACCTGGGGTTCTTTAACGTGCACCTAAATCTAAGCACACGGGTGTTTTCGCATTTCGCCCCCATCGAAATGCGGCCGCCGTGGCCGGGATACGATCCAATCGCACAATCGTGCAAATCTTTTTGATTTCAAATTCTAATGGGATGCTTTATGTTGTTCAGTTCCCAATATAACTCTGTAATTCGACGTTGGGTATTTTCAAAGGTTCGCCCAGGGTATGGTTTACTATACCTTTTAAGTCTACACGGCAGAAGAGTCAATCATGCCAAGCATGGCTGTCTAGAGGATGCATCAAATGCCCGCCGCTTCACACAAAGCTTTTACTTCGTAAGCGATCTTTGCAATTGTCTGGCTGCATTCGTTAATAATATGTGCTATTCCTTCCTTCCTTCCTTCCTTCCTTCCTTCCTTCCTTCCTTCCTTCCTTCCTTCCAACACAACAATCGGCTGGCAAATGCTCTAATTAAAAATATTAGAGTAAGAACTTTCTTGTGTGAATACGGATTCAGGATGGTACCTATATAAAACACCCCAAATGTATATTGGTTGCGCTTTTCCTCGAAGTGAAAGGCGCCTATGATAATGTAACGCATGAAGTTAATCTTGATGCCCAAAAATGGAATTGGTGGACAAATGTTTCGGTGGATTCGGAGCTATCTATTCGTGAGATCCTTCTTTGTGCAAAGTGCTGATGGCCGAATCGCTGACCATTACACTTGCCGTGGCGTCCCGGCCGCAGGGCGGGGTTCTCAGCCCCACTTTGGTCAACCTTTCCATCATTGGACTTGCCGAGGTTCTACCACATACAGCCAACCTTTCCGTATATGCTGGCGACATATACATCTGAGCCTTGGCAGTTACACGTCTCCAAGTGCGTACACAGGTCCAAAAAGCAGTGACCTTAAAATCATTGTACCTGCGTGCTCAAGGCCTCAGCATTTCGACCGAGAAGTGCACCTTAGTGCCCATCACCTGGTGCCGCATTTCTATTGACCACCAAACCACTTCATACGCAGAATCTCACCGATTAGTAGGCATTATTATCGACAGAGACCTTTCATGGAGCCCCAGATCTCATACTTGAAGAAGAGGCTTGCCTCTATCGCCCATATTCTGAAGTTGCTCGCAGGTAAAACGTGGGGCACTCCCGTGGCATCTATGTTTCAACTATATAGAACGAACTTGCTAGGATACTTGCGATATAGCGCATGAGTGCTGTCTAATGCCAACAAAACTAACACCCATGTCCTAGAAAGGATTCAAGGCCAAGTTCTTCGAACAACTCAGGGCTACCTTGATGTGCTTCAACCGTAGCAACAATTGCCATCACGAGAGACCAACCGTTAACGGCTCATATAGCTGTCAACGTACTCCGGTAGCATGTTCGCCTTAGTCATAGTCAATTGTTCGACGAAAACTCGTCTGGCGAGGAAACATATTGCTGCCAAGAAAACTTGCGCTCGCCAAGAATAAAAGAAAAATTATTTTTCTTTTATTCTTGGCGAGTGCACGTGTTCTTGGCACCAACATGCTCGCCTTATATCCAGAGTTTCTGATCACCATCTCGCTCGCTTGTCGGAGAAAAGACCCACGGGAGCGTTTTCCAGATCAATTTCAGCTAACTAGCACTCTTTCTCATTGAGATAGTCGCCTGCAACAAGAACACCATCTCCTCTGTGGTGCCTTAAAAAGCCTCCTGTGTACCTTTCTGTTCCAGGAAGTGCGAAGAAGGCTAGCCTGACCTCCGCGGCTCTCAAGCAGATCACATTGGAGATTTTACATAGTTCGCACGCTAGCCGAATCCATGTTTACACGGACGGTTTGGTCTCGGAAAGTTCGACGGGCGCTATTGTTATATCATCTCGATCGGTCGTCATCAAGTTTAAGACTTCACACGTCACGACATACACAGGTTCCGAACTCACCACTCTTCGCGCTGCTGTGGAATACATTGAAAAAGGACCGCCTAGCAAATGGGCAATACTTTGTGATTCGAAAGCAGCCCTCCAAAGCTTTCGAGGTTTACGACGTGGCAATCACGTCCAACTGGTGTCCCATATCGACGAAATTTGTCATTGCACTTCTGAGCGAGGACATGATATAATCTCTCAGTGGCTGCTGGAAGATTGTGGCATTGTTAGAAATCACCTCGCCGATGACGCTGCCCGACGTTCACAGGCTGCGGAGCACCGACACTGCTTATACCGTTATCGAGAGTAGGCACTGCAAGAGAACTTCGCAGTCTCGCGCGTACCATGACGTTGAGTTACTGGTATACTCCGCATAACGCTAACCGTCGATTATACAGCCTCGACCCATCGCTGAAGCTGCAATTACCAACAGACTTCTCACGACGTGACGTAACACTGATGTGTAGGCGATGGGAAGGAAAAGCCTTCACTAACTGCTACAACTATCGCATTGGAATGGCGGACACACCCATGTGCACTAAATACTAAATACAAGTCTGAAGAGACCATCAATCATCTTCTGTGCCACTGTTCTCGCTTCGATAAACAACGCCAGGCTCTCCAGTATGCCTTGAATAGGTTGGACGATAGGCCACTTGCATAAGCAAAGGTCTTGGAAGCCTGGCCTAACCTAACAACTCATCAGCCCATAAAGCCATTCCAGCTTTTCTAAAGTTACTTAAGGCGACAGACTTGAGTGTCCAACTTTAGATATGCTGCACCTGGCTTAGTGCATGCGAAAGTGCGATGAAGACTCGTGTCTTTTCTGTCTTTCTTTCACTCAAGTTGTTAAGTCGTGTAAATCAGGGAACAGCGGGCTATCCCACAGACATAAAAAATAAACCTAAGCGGCTATAAAACACGAAAAAACATGAAACATGTACCACTTGCTTAACTCCACTTAGCCGGGTGTCATTATCATTGTTTTTACACTCGATCCTACCAGTATAAACGACAGCGCTGCGGCGACACGAACTGCTGCAGACGGCGGCGCAAGTTTAATTGATAATGCAAGCAAACTACAGTAGGTAGCGGTGCCAGGTGCACTGTAGACGTTCCGATCATTAAACGCCGTTATCGCTCTTAGCGCCTTATCCCCACGTCGAACCATTATCAACCGGGATCAACCGTACTCCGACGGCGGTGGCGTATGGAGCGCATGTACGTACCCTATCGTGAAAGCGATCTGCGATAGGTACAGAGTGCACCGAATGATGATAGCTTCGTGTGCGCTGTTTTCTCGGCGCTTAGTTAGCGTTGAAGCGAGAGGCAGCACGAAGGTCAATTCGCTCGCTGCTGCGGGCCCTGTCTTGAAAGCGATCATCTTACGTCACGCATGAACGGACGGATGGGCAGACAGACGGACTGGTTTCCTCGTTGGCCTGGCATAAAAATGCTTACGCATTTAAAAGGATGCAAGACGAGTAGTTCACGCGTGACGTCCCACTTCAGGTTGAAAGCGCGCACCCAAACTCCATGCTGTTACAATTGGCGTGTAACACCCTGGGCAAAAAGGATGCTCAAAGACCATGCCTAATCGAAACGGAGGATGGATCTCTAATTTACTATGGTTGTCTCGAGTGGTTGCCGGTCTGGCAGGTGCCTCGCAGTGATGACAGGCCCCTTTATGTGTGTGCGACTCTAGGGTAAAACCCTTTTCACGAACTGGCCAACTCTAGGGGAGGCCCTTTCCGCGAACCAAATAGGACCCGCGGGTTGCCGCGGGTCCTGTTTAGGAGAAAGGATCAGCCGCCTATCCCCGACCAGACTCAGTGCATGTCACGTGACGTTGACGTGAGCAAGATCCCGCCTACGATTTTAGCGGGCCTGTTTAAGCGGCCCCGCAATGTATTTTCAATTCATTCATTCTCTTCTATATCCTTCACCAACCATTGAATAAACAATGCAAGTTTCGCACTAGACATCGTCTCGTCCCTGCCTGGTCACCATGGTCTATCGGACGCCTACAGCCTGCCGACAACGCCACGCTACCTAATTGTAACGCCGGTCGAGGTTCGAGAAACAGGCGTCGCAACAATCCACAGTCGTAGCACGTTGTGAAGTGGTGTGACTGCTGGCTGGCTGAATAGATGGATGCTATGAGCGTCTCCTCTGTAACGGGGCGGTAGGTTGCGCCACCAAGCTGCTATTATTATATTGCCTAATGTTCTACCTACGTTAAAGAAAAGAAAAGAACACGAAGAATTCCCATCACCAAACTTTCTGAATCTCTATCGGGAAGTTTGTTCTTGCACGCCTCCGTTGTTTCTCCGTTTGCCTACTTTTCTTCCACCAATCTTCCAATCGCCTCTTACTAATCTCTATTGCGGACATGTTGACTTTCCCCATACTCTCGCTGAACTCAAGGGCTTCAAGGAAGGCTGAGGTGCCTAAATCGGCCGTTAAGCAGATATTTTGACATTCTAATAAAACATGTTCCATCGTTTCCCTAGCTTTACCGCAGCAAGCACATGCTTCTTCTTCCTTGTTGTATCCCGCTTTATAGGTGAGTGTTCTAAAGCATCCTGATCTCGTTTCGAAAAGTAATGAGCTTCTGTTTGAGTAATCATAAATTGTTTCTTTCATGATTTCGTTTTTTCCTCTGAAGTAATTACTCATAGCAGGTTTCTTTTCCATTGCCGCCGCCCATGAGGGTTTTCTCAGCCTCTCTGATTTTTCGCTTGACGGTCTTTGTTGCCATGGTACAACAACGAGCATTTTGCTTCTCTTTCCGTATTTCTGCGTAATTAAACTTAGCAGCTCACTATATTCCCCCTCATTGCTTGGCCATTTGCCAATTTCTTCCTCGACTCTTGTGACTATGTTATTATTGCGATGGCAGTTATATGGACACTCCAGGTGCATTTCTGCCTACGGTATCGCCGTCACCGTGAGTTTCCGTATAAAGTGCAAAAATCGTCGCCGCGCGCCGTATGCTGTATGTGCGAGTGAAATTTTGCGAGGGTGAGCCGGCGAACTCGGCTCAATCTCGCATGTGCGGGCCAGGAAGGCGGGCCGGAATTGCGCCCTCTCCTGTTGCTCGCGAGACACGGGAGTGAGGCGAGGGGGGGGAGGGGAGGGAGGTGTTCTCCGGGAGCACTGCTACGGGGAGGCCGTGCGAATGCTGTATCTTGAAGGCGATTTGCGACGTGGCCAAAGTGCGCGCCCACGCGGGCCTCATTTTCAGTGTTCTGCGATGTTCGCAGAGTGCGCGTTGTGCCGGTAGCTTCGTATGCGGTATGCTTTCGACGTTTCGTTCGCGCTCTAGCGAGAGATGCACGATGGTCAATTCGATCGCAGCTGCTGCCGCGATTCCTAACTCCAGCGTTTTCACAGACAGTTAGCGCTGTCATCGAGCGAGATGTGTTCATCTTTACCTGTGCGCACGTGACACCGTGCTCGTTAATTTAGGTAAAACACGTTGGCGGGCTATTTGGTTTGAATCCATGATAGAATGTGTAAGCGTGACTGAACGAGATCGTAGAAAGAAACAAACAGATACAGCGCTGTCTCTGTGTGTCTGTTTCTTTCTACGTCCCTGTTCAGTCGCGCTTACATATTATATCATTGTTAATTTAGTTAGTAAGCGAATGTTTACAAGTTTATACAGCCGAAAAAAACTGCTATCCTTACTTCGTACAGCTATCTACTAATGTGCTATCGCAATCAGTGCTTCGCCTTTCGGATGAAACTACGACTTTTTTGTTCAGCGTTCAAATTTGGATTGACCATTCTTCGCTCCTTGCTCTCTTTCCCAACTACATATCCCGTTTTCAAAATGATGCGTTTATGGTGACTCCCTATGCTGCTATGCCCTTCCTCGTCAATGACCATTTCTCTCAACTTATAATAAATTCCTTCTATCATCACACAGTAACCAATGATCGACTGCCGGTTTCCCACTTCCCACGTGGTCTGCCCACCACTCTTGGGCCCTGTAGTCAGGATAAGGAGGTTAGGTTGCTCACAAAGATTTAACATTGGCTTCCCGTTGTTGTCGGTATAGCCATCTTGATCCTGTACCTGTATGGGGGCTTTCATGTAACCTAATAGGACAATTTCGGAATCATTCACGAAACCCTTAATGTCAGCACTAACTCTTGATTCTTCTCTCTGTAATTATTTCCGGTCAACAAATACGTTAAGCCCAGGCAAGTTTTCTTTCCACTTATTGTGCATGATAACCAAAGATGTTCTTTACATTTTGAATTTACTCTTTTCCATTTGGCTCCCTGATGGATGAGCATTCTGACTCCTCCTCTCTTTCTTTCCAATTCAGTTCTGTTGCACCCTGCCCAAACATAATTCTCAATCACTAGAGGCTCTTGCGAGTCTCTAAGGTGCGTTTCTGTAACCGCATACGCCCCTATTTGTTCTCTATTTAACTGCTCCTCAATCTCTGCCCACTTTTCCTTTCTTCTAGCGCCCTGCATGTTTATATAGCCTATTGTATGGCTAGCTCTCTTTCTTGTTTTTCTTCTTTTTCTGTTATTGACGGCGATGCTATTCTGAGGTTCCCCCTAGGGGACCTTCTTCATTACTACCTACACTGGCCTCCTGAGCGGCTGTGGGCCCCCCAAAAATAGCAACCGCGCGACCAGCAAGTCGCCAGCCCACTTCTCGTCCAAGCCTGTGATTGAAGTGCGTCCCGTCTCGTTGAAAACCACCATACCTTCGCACTTCCCTGTTTACTTCCACAACATCGAAACCTTTCTCTCGGCTCATTGTCTATAAAGCCTCATTAGCAGCCACAACGGTTCTTTGTACGTGACTGGGACGTACAGGCACCTCCGGCACCATGCATACTACGATCTGCACCTGAGGGAACATCTTGCGCAAGTCGTCTACCCTCTTTGGCAAGCGCAGGACTAGCCCTGCCGCTTTTCTCTTTAGCACGTCATTTAGTCCACCTGCTACTATGACAAGGTTCCGTCCTTGGGCATTTTCCGCGATCCTTTCTTTTGCTCGCTCTATGGCAAAACACAATGGGGATTCAGCTGAGGCTCCATCTAGCGGCACATATCAGCACTAGGCTCCGGATCGATCAGCGGGACATTTGAATTCCAGCAAACCGCATTTCGCAGTTGCTCCGCCATGCACAAGTTTCATTTATTCACACATTAGAAAGCTTACACCCCGAACTTATCTCACACCTAGTGAGGGTCTCACGGTCTAATTTTGCAATCGTGCTCGCTCCATACATTCGTAGTGGGCCCATAGCAGATGGTGTTTGGCCAATAGGGTACGAAAATGACTCCCTATACTTGCGGCACCCGAGACCGCTCTGCATCGCTCGACCCCGCTCCACTTGTAGGTGGCTCCTGGGCTTGCCTCAATCTCCCGCGCTTGCGCTTCGTATTGTTGCGTACTCCAGGGTAGCGTACCGTACTGCTGCCGAGAAGTAGCGACGCCTGCTTATCGAAGCTCGACCGACATTACTTATTGGGTAGCGTGGCGTTGTCGGCGGGCTGCAGGCATCCGGTAGATCATGGCGACCAAGCAGGGGCGAGACGATTTGCTAGTGCGAAACTTGCACTGTTTATTCAAAGGTAGTTGAAAGAAAATAAGAAGAGCATGAAGTATGAAGTATCAAATATGAAGTCTCTCAAAAGAACATTTCGGAGCCCCTTAAATAGGCTCTCTACAAGTGTAGGCGGGATCTTGCTTCCGTCGATGACACGTGACAGGCACGGAGAGAGGGCCCCTCCTCCTGCAATACCGAGCACGGGAACGAGAAGTCGATCCTCTTTTCGACGAATCCGGGGAGAAGGTCGGGTGAATGACCTCTCCGGCGCCGTGGGGTCCGGCCAAGAGAAGGCGAAGGGGATGAGGTAGCACCCACGATGCCACGACCATGAGAGGTGAAGGGGATGAGGTAGCACCCACGGTGCCACGACCATGAGAGGTGAAGGGGATGAGGTCGCCCGTGGGCTCCGGCTCGGAGGGTAGGGTGAATGGGATGAGGTCGCCCGTGGGCTCCGGCTCAGAGGGTAGGGTGAATGACCTGTCGCCACGTGATGTCAGACGCCAACCCTAACAGTATGCAGACTGACACGCTTCACCGTGGTTAAAAGGTTTCGATATTCCTTTGTTTTGCCGTCTGAGCCTCTTCACGTCATTTCTGGACCGTACGTGTCTAACGCAGAGGGAGTATAACCGAGCAAGCGAAAATTTTCTGCAAAAGGAGAAATTGCATGTTTTTAGGCCTCAAAACTCTTGGTGAGCACCAGTCTGAGTTTAATTAATTACGCCTGCTATGACTGAGTGAGCTCTCTCTCAAATGCAATCACACACGTGTGCACACGTGTGTGACACAAAAATCGCACACGTGCCGACAAACAAAGAAGCTCGTACGCGTGAAAGACCCTTCAGAAATGTCAGTGTTTCCAGGGTTAATTCCGTGCAAGAGTTGGGACGCATCCAGCATAGGTGAAACTGGACATTTTGAAAGAACGATTAAGGAGCACCAGAACGATGTCAGGACAGTCAATGCAAGTTCAAACGCCTTGGCGGATCATCACAGACTACTAACCACTTCATCGATTGGGATGCTGGAAGTATAATCGCGACAGAGATTCGCTTATCTCTAAGACTACTCTTAGAATATTTACATATTCAAACGACCAGAAACACGATTAACCGGACACGGGGTAACCTACCCGAGATATACATGCGCACTGTGTGCCACCTAACATAAATAATAGGCCCCTCTTGCGCTCATCTTCATTGTGAACAAGGGACCCGTAGCGGCCTCGAAATGTCACTATATGTTTTATTTCCTTTTGAACCTTAGGTGAGTGCCATTTTATTTGACA
Organism: Dermacentor variabilis; assembly: GCF_050947875.1. Classification (NCBI taxonomy): domain Eukaryota; kingdom Metazoa; phylum Arthropoda; class Arachnida; order Ixodida; family Ixodidae; genus Dermacentor; species Dermacentor variabilis. Next base: position 179,041,205 of record NC_134568.1, read on the forward strand.
ATTTCACCACATGCTCGTCATGGAGCTAACTAGCATATACGCAAAGGCTACTTGGTTCCTGGAAAGTTTCACCTCGGTAAATATTTTCGTCTGCTTGTGAGGATTGTTTAAAATAGCCCGCAGGCTTCTGCTAGCATCTTTGTTGCAAAACTAGCAATTAATTGCGGGGCAATTGTAGCCAACGAAGCACTGTGAATAAAAATATGTGCTTTATTTATTTGCGTTTCACTATTCGTGCTTTATATTGGATATTTTTAACCGCCCATAGTGGCTCAACCGATCTGTTTTCGAAATGATTGAACGGAGTAGCAGGAAGCAAAAGTTTCCGACCTCCCTGCACCTCTTCCACCATTTAGCCCTGCCCACTTTCTTAGGCTGCCTACCAATATCTAAACACTGTCTGCTCTGTCCCTTGCAAAGTTTCACCTCGATAACTATGCTCCTCTGCCTGTGGCGATTACTGAAATTCGCCCGCGCACACACGAGACGCAGCAGTACCGAAGGACTGAGGACGCAAACATAGCATGGATGAGTTCTTATAGTGTTCCTGTATATGTGGCTCCCGTATCATATACAAGAACACCACTTAAATACTCCCTGCAATGCATTTTACGAAATGTGTGCAATGTGTATTATATTGGGCTTCTTCATGCGAACCATTTCTAGCAACAAGTTTTTGCGTGCGTCTTGTATTAACGGCATTTTCAGCAATCGAATTCAGCCGCTGTCACGGCCTCGCGGCATTCCCTTCTATTCATAGTTCCTGTAGCTGTGCGCCACGCTCACGCGGAACAGTTAACTTTATTTCGCATCGCAAGGTGCGTGGAGCATGACCACCATACCCTGCTTCTCTCCGTGCCGAAGTTTGTATCGGCTTGATCTCGAGGTCGTGTGGCGCTATCCTCAATAAATAATAATAATAATATATGGGGTTTTACGTGCCAAAACCACTTTCTGATTATGAGGCACGCCGTAGTGGGGGACTCCGGAAATTTTGACCACCTGGGGTTCTTTAACGTGCACCTAAATCTAAGTACACGGGTGTTTTCGCATTTCGCCCCCATCGAAATGCGGCCGCCGTGGCCGGGATTCGATCCCGCGACCTCGTGCTCAGCAGCCTAACACCATAGCCACTGAGCAACCACGGCGGGTATCCTCAATAAAGCGCAGTGCAATAAAGTGCAGGGCCGCAGTGCCGCCCATCTCGGATGCCGATTGGAACAGCAATGTCGTTCTCTGCCTCCAGATGACGCGTGGCGATTTTTTTCGGCGTTCAACGAAAGCCCGCGAAATATGAAATAAAACCACGTCACTGCGCTCGTGTGCTACCGTATTGCAGCGCTCTCTACCGCGCTTCGTGCGAAAGAACCGTGCGCGCGGACCGCGGCGAAGTGAGCGGCCGCAGCTCTAGGCTTCGGCTTCACAGTGCGTCAGCATCTTTGGCGGTGGCACACGCAAAGGAAGCGCCGTTGTCCTTGATAAGCGGTAGGCTCGACGCACGGTTGAGAGCGTTGCAGTACGATAGCACACAAGCGCAGCCACGTAGTTTTATTTCATATTTCGCGGGCTTTCTTTAAACGCTGAAAAAGATCGCCACGCAGCACGTACTATACACGTACGTTGCCACAAAAAATAGGATCCGTCGTTTCTGAACCCCCTCTTTCAACGCAACGAAACGCACTTGACCCTAAAGTGAATATTAAAAATTTTGCATAATTCATCTTAGTTCATGAACTAATTAAGCAAAATGTTAGAAATCCTCTAAGGAGCGCCACATGACGGCAAACCATATGCGATTAGTTTTATTCAGGTGCGGCTAACCAATTTTTTTAATTCCTTGGCACAAGTTACGTGAAACACCCGATATAGCACTGAAGGTACGACAACTTTGTGAACGACGATGCCAGTCGTCATTCAGTTGAGTAAAATTATTCAGGCTTTCGCCAGTCACAGCATAGTGTAGAGGGCACAGATCTGCCAAGCATTTCTCATTTCAGTGGCTCACTTTGTCATTGTTCTCTGCATTTCAGGAACAGTCCAAAAATGCCGCCGACATCACTCCTGACCTACCGTCGAGTGACACCAACATCGACGCCGCGATGCACTACGACGTCCCCAAGAAATATAAGGTAATGTAGTGTTGTTTACAGCTCCACATTGTCACAAGAGTGGGTGCAGGTAGTTATGCATCTAGTCATTGAACACGATATTATTGCCTGCCCTACCAATGTTCTCAACCGGTATCTTCGTTTTATACATATATCCTTGAAACAAGAGGATAAACCGCTACTCGTGCGCTACGCATGTAAAAGAAAAGCTAGCTGTGATCCACACAGTCTTTTTGATAACATATATGCGATATGAGACGTACAATGCTACACTGTACATCCTGGAGAACCTTGTAACATAAGACAAAACTTTATTGTTACGTAAGGTGGCGTGTAAGGGGCTCTCTTAAAGGAGTAAAGTGCTTGTATGGCAATACATACCATTACTGCCATTCTATTCCACTCTAGCCATCGAAATCCTATTTGAAACAAGCGTCCATAGGAGCGGAGCAGAATAAATAGACAAGAACATTTATTCCCGCAAGCATTTCGCCAGCTTCTGACACTCTGCTAAAGATGCCGCTAAAATGCATCACCCATCACTCGCTGGCTGCACGAAGACAGCAAAGTCATGTGTCGTAGCGACCGATGTGAAGGAGTGGCTACAAATTAACTTAAAAACCAGCATGCAATTGTTAAGAATTCTGTTACGTGTAACGACGTGATGTTGATCACTCACCGCGTAATGCCACTGCTGTAATCAGGACTTTCTGCTTTTGAAGTCCGCTTTACTAGTTCATCCTAAGGGAAAAAGAGAACTATGGTTACAAGAGCATCAGTGCTAAGAGAATAATTAAATGTAAGGTATTCCGTATAATTGTTCTATCGTGACCACGGAAGACACGAACACAGGAACCAGGCAGGAACGAATGTGTCTTTATTCAAGAACTTTTATAGCTCTTATCAAGACAGTACTACGGCTTGGGCAAGTTCTGATAACCGCTATACAACAATTGTAGATTAACAGAAAGCGCATAGGACGCGTTTAGAGCGCGTAGAGAATGTATTATCGGCCGTATAAGTTGCAGCAAACATTCGCTTACCAACTCATTTAACAAGCACGGTGTCACACATGCACAGGCAAAGAAGAACACATCTCAGCGGATGACTGCGGACGCTCGCTGTCCGAACGCTGGTGTGGTGAAGAGCGGCAGCAGCGGCGAGCGAAAACATCTTGGTGCCCCTAGCTTCCACGCGTCTCCGAAACTTGAGGTTACGCGATCTCCAACTCTATAGGCGCGCGAGAACACGGCGCATACAAAGCCACAAGCCATATCGGCTTACGTCGCCTTTGTGCCCACCGCAGATTACCTCCAAGATGTATGGCGTGCGCGGCTGCGCTCAGCCGCGCCACGCGCAGCAACGGCTGAGCTGGAATTGGAGACGCGCGCTTACCTGCATCGTCGTCGCTGATCGGTTAAAAGAGCAAACGTAATTCGACTTCACTCAGAATAAAACCTGCGCTCTGGATTGCGCAGCATGTGCTCCCCGCGCGTCATGAACGAAGTGCGCTCCGCAGTTCTGTGATAGGTGCAGAGGCGGTGCAGTACCCCTGTCACAGGGGCAAACTTAGGTGCACATTTAGCGAGTGCACTTCGCCGCTAGCGTCATTCGCCGGCTGCCGCACTGGGACGAGCGCACTCGTCGGCGAGCGTGTTCGGCGAACACACTTCGCGGCGGCCAAGTGCGTAGCCTCGTTAGCAATGAGCAAAAAATAAGTAATATAAAAGGCAGAGTCAGCAGTAATTTTTAATACTTTTTTCTTACTTGCTAACGTTACAAGGTAATAAAACCTGCCACACTGCAAAAGACTACTCTCGCTCTCGGCCTGTTCACGGCCACGCTGGGTCATGGCCGCGCAGTTGTTTGGCGCAACGCGTCGCTTGGACAGGTACTGGTCAAGTCCCCGTCGCTGTCGTCGCTTGTTTCTAAATGCTGTTTCTAACAATAACAAACTATTATTGTGCACGCATATTTAAGTTAACAGATGCTACCACGGGGCACTTTAGTTTGCCCGTGTGACAGAGGCGTTAGACACGTCACCACATGTCGCTTGAGGGACGTCGGTCGCGGGACAACCTTCGTTGAGAATTGTTATCAACAATGCACTTTTTCCACTATGTCCTTTGTTTCAGACTTCACAGGCAGCGCTTTGGAAGTTTCGTAAGCAATTCGGTGATAAAATCGTACCGCTCCACGCATTTTCTGGTAAAATAGCTTGTATCTCCCGCACCGGTGCACACACCGTCCCTCACAGTGGACACAAATACCCCATATTATGACGATGCAATCTGTTGAGTACCGGTCTCATTATTGAGATCGCTCGGGTTCGATGCCGCCAGACGCCGTGGTAGCATTTTTATGCCGTGGTTTTTATGTCGTTTTTATTCCGATGCCGTGGCATCGCTTTTAAAGCGAATAAAAGTACACAAGCAGGCTTCCCCGCATAAACAATTTTGTAGCGAAGAAGCCAGCTGTGACAATTGCTCTCCTGGGAGCTTTAGATGCGTAGACACCGTAACAGCGTTGAGGTCTCAGCCATAGAAGACCACTCGAGTCCTGCTTGTGTCCCGGCTGGCAGGTCTCAATGACCACTTATAGTTTTGCAGTTCATCCACGCTTGTGCATGCAGCGTTTTTTTGACCCCCCCCTCCCCCTTTGTGTCTTTTGTATCCCCTTATTTCTTCCACGACTATGTAGGAAAGCAAAGAGGTGTGCATCTCGCTTACCTCAGAGCCCCTTCCTCTATGCTCCGTTTAGCGATACATGACGTCCGGCCTATTAGTACTACAAAAGTGGTGTGCCATAATGTGCTAACAGTTAGCAAAACTGCCTTTTTTCTTGCATCTCCAGGAGCACGTGTCGCAGCAAGAGCCATGTCAAGGAACAAGGACTGCTCGGCTACCGTTAGCTTGCTCCTGCGGCAACAGCCTCTTGCCAGACCCCCTCTCTATGTGCCAAGAACTTAACGCTTGCAGCCACGTTCGAGCAGCTTGCACGTGCAACCGAGTAACATTCTGGGCCGGAAATCTTGTTCCATGTTTCCAAAGAACACCTTCCGAGGAAAGCCAGCCTGCTACACTACAATGCTCCATCAGCTGCGCACCCTCTACTATATGTAGGGAACCAGGCAAGCGAAACAGAATGATTGGTATCATGCCGGACAGTAAGAAGCCCGACCACTTCTCCGACTATGTGAACTGTCATTTCATAGAGTCTTTGCCTCTGTACCAAAACACTTGCGCGTTGTCCTCTCTATCGGAGCAGTGTGACTCCGAAAACGACGTGAAAAGCACTTCCGAAAAGAAAGTGATGCTGTCAGGTTCCCCTTCAGTAAACCAAAACCAGTTCAAGAGCCCCGAAAAATCTGCGACCTTGAAGAAGGCAGCTCCACGCTGCTCTCCTTCGTCAAGTACCATCGGCGAAAGCTACGAAATGATGTCCTTCCGCGGTTCATCAGAGCAAGTGGGCGTCGTCTGCGACAGCAACTACATCGCCATGCGCCCAATCGAGCCTTGCAAGTGCGACAACGATCGCGGCAGCAGCAATGCCACAAGCTCGGACACAAAAAGAACTCCGCTTCCACTGCGGCCATTCATGCCATATTTGCTCCCTTGTGAGGAAGAGTTTCCAGAAGACGTGTCTTCCGAAGCAGAGACAAGTTGGAAAAACAGCCCCAAATGCAGCATCGCAAGCAGCAGGCAACGCTCGACCGAGACGCCAGACAAGCCATCACCCCTCGCTGACGCCAAAAGAAAGGTGCTCACGAAGAAACGGTCCAGCTCGGCCGATGGGCGCCAAGAAACGGAAGAAATGTCGGAGGCGGAAGAGGCCGTCCCAATGGGCAGAGAACGGCGACCAACGTTTAACAAGCTTCCGTTCCGAGCTAGGTCTCAGAACTTGGTCGATGTTACACCGCCGTCTTCAGTGCCTTCCACTCCGAACAACCGTTCTATGGAAAATTTGTTCCGGATCCCCTTTCACAGGTCAGCTGACTGCCTAAAGTTGAAAGGCGACTTCAGATTTTCGGAGGAAGACATCTCAATGGACGCCGGTAATGCCGATTTGGGCGATGCCCCTACGAACGGCACCAGTATCAAGCGCTCCTCTAGTGTGCCTTGCAAACCGCAACAGCAGGACACCATTTCGAGCCCGTCAGACTCCGGCGTGTCGACGAGCCTGCCAGAAAGCTCAGAAACTGTGTGCGAGCTTGCGGCGCACGAATGTCATATGAGCTCACACCCTTCGCTTCCAAGAAACCTCGATGAAGGGACGACTGTGAGCCATCGTCGCTGCGACGAAAGCAAAAGGTTTATTCAAGAAGGTAAGGTAATGACTTTGTTGATAAGCTGAAAGATGTGTACAAATGCTCATTTGTGAACACTAGAGTTACAACGTTTTCCTTGGATATTTATGCAGAACACGAGTACAGGACAACATCAGCACTTCAAGGTATAGCCTCCCGGATTTTCAATAGAGAGTTAAAGGGTGTGTTCCGATTCTGGCCAGCATGAGAGACAGTCTACGTAGACAGTTAAGGAGACAGCCGAGACAACTTCAAGGGCAAGTAATGGAACGCGTTTCTAGCCGTCTGGAAGACGTACGGAAGACGCTTTTGCGACGTGACGCCACTTGGCGGCCACAAGAAAAGCTGAGAAAAGCATACATTATTTTTGTATTTTAAGTATTTGTGCCTGCGTACCTATGAAAAACACGATGTAGCTTACATTAAGGGCGTAGGATAGCGTGTCTACATTTTCTTGTGCGCAGACAACCTTCCTATCGGCTTTCCAAACGTCCTGCTCAGCTGCCATCTTGTTTGGACAGGAAAGTAGGCTGCATCGTTTTTGACTTCGATGCTGACTTCGCGAAGGTGTCTACTTTGACGTCTTCGTGAGAATTGGAACGAGACTTAAGATGGCCTCTGTCGGCTTAGCCGTCTACTTAGCCGTCTACGGCGAGTATTGGAACACAGCCATAGTGGTTATAGCTCAGCGAGCCAGCGTCGGCGCCACTGCGTATGTTGTACCAAGCATGCGCACTGGCGTCTACGCTGGTTCGCTAGGCCCGCTGGCTTGCTGAGCTGTAAGTCTCTAATATCGCGCCTTATAACGGTGAGGAATGGTGAGATCAGCGATTGCGCTCACATGTGCGCAGGGCACACTCCAGTGCGAGCGTCGTCTGCTACGCTATTGAGCTGAGGAGGACACACGCCCTGCAAGAGTTATTTCTGTGCTTCTGCGCGTTGGAGGCTACCGAAGATTTTCTTTCAAACACGGGTCTTGAACTCTCCCCCGCTAAATCAAAGCTACTGTTATACCGCGAGTCCAGACAGGGGGTAAGAAACCTTGCGCCCCTGGAAACTCTGCCGATAGAAATTCGAACTAAAAATGGGCATCTCATACCGAGGATGGACTTGGTCAAGATTCTAGGTCTCCTCATTGATGCCAAGGGCAGTAACTCGACGGCCCTCAACAGGCTCACTGGACAGGCTAGTAATGTTCTAAGACTTGTAAAAAAATTAAATTATGGGGTTTTACGTGTCAAAACCACTTTCTGATTATGAGGCACGCCGTAGTGGAGGACTCCGGAAATTTCGACCACCTGGGGTTCTTTAACGTGCACCTAAATCTAAGTACACGGGTCCTAAGACTTGTAGCCCGGGTCTCAAATCGAAGAGGCGGTCTCAAAGAGGGCGATTTGCTCAGAGCTTATCAGGCATTCTTCCTGAGTCATATTATCTACATCGCGCCGTACCTGAATTGGGGTAAAGCGAAAAAGGCCAAGCTCGACTCCCTAATCAGAACCGGCCTCAAGCGCGTGCTCGGCCTTCCGCAGTCGACAAGCACTGATAAGCTGCTGGAGCTAGAACTCCATAACACCATCGATGAGCTAATAGAAGCTCACACAGCGGGTCAAATAATGAGACTTTCATCCACTAAGCCAGGGACCAAGATTTTAGAAGAAGCGGGAATCCAACCCAGACATGAACCGGCGACCAAAGTTAGCTTGACCCGGGAAACCAGAACTCGCATCATGGTTGACCCCGTCCCGCGAAACATCCACCCAGTGCATAACGAGGGTAGAAGATTCGCGAGAGCCCAAGTCCATCCTTAAAAAGATAAATCAGTAGAGACTAGATGCCCTCTTTGTTGATGCTGCCAGATATGACAGTGGGGATAAGTTCGCTGTCTCGATGGTATTGACGCGGAGGGCAATTTGGTCAATGTAGCCTCTGTTTATACGAAGTTTGCCCATGTGACGGAGGAAGCAGCGATCGCTCTGGCTTTTCACAGCTTAAAAGTTCTCGCTATCGTCTTCTCGGACTCGTGCACAGCGGTTAGATCCTTCTCGTCCGCCTTCGTATCTGAACAGGCGAACAGTATTGTGATTAAAGCACTTCAAAGGACTAGAGAGAGCAGCCGAGGTGGACACCACATCTGGTGGCTCCCAGCCCATCTAGATAGCTCGATTAACCCGCTTGGATGTAATCCTAACGAGCAGGCCCACCGGAGAGTGCGCGATTTTACGTACCGCGCTGTCGCGGGTAGCCAGGCTTGGACCGACGTCAACATTCACAAAGATCCATTATGTACTTTCCACGAAATTGTTTCCCATTATCGAGATGGCAGGAGCACATTGCCACCCCCTGACCCCAAATTGAACAAACTTCAGGCTAGCACACTCAGACTCCGGCAAACCAGTTCGTATCGCACTGCTCGGTCCCTTAACAGGATAGATCCAGACCACTCACTGTCGTGCCCCAAATGTGGTCATGACTCATGCTCTTTTGACCACATGCTCTAGCTGTGCCCAGCCCTTAACGCCTCTTCACCCATCACGAAAGAACAATGGCAGAACACTCTCAAGAGCAGCAATCTCCACATTCAAATCCAGGCTGTCCAGAGGGCCCACGACAATGCGGTGGGACTTCATCTCTCGGTCCCATCGTGGGCGGGGCCACCGAGTTGATCTTCGGGAGCCTTCGGTTTTGCCTCCCCAAGATCTGTCCCTCAGGACTCAAATAAAGTTCTTGTCATATCATGTCTGTTTACAAAATACAGGGTGTGAAGCAGAATACGTACATGACAAAGGCATGTCATCTTCGATGCGCTTTCTATTTTGCTTTCGTATTGCTACACGCACGCGTGCTACACCCACGCATAATAAAGGGAATTTATGAGGACATACGAGGTATTGTCTGTCGACGATAAGACCTCACAGATAACAAAGGCAGGTCGTGTGCACTACGGAAGTGAACGGCGGGTAGCAGATGACACGCGCACCAAAGAGTGCTTTGTGTGCTTGTGCTTACTGTTGCCGATCTTGCCGCTTCTCGCCGTTATAAGGCGCTGACGTTCCATGCGGGCGCCGCTTGCGCGATATTAAACATCCGGAGGCTGTACGAGTGCTACATTTGAAATATTAACAGGATACGCGGTACTGATGTAGTCCTTCACAAAATGTTTCAATACATGCTGGCCCAACGAAAAAGCTTAGGTGGTCGTGCACCCACTTCGGAGTGTACTTTTGCGAGGAAACTCAGTTTCAATACAGCTGCTGTGTCGCACAAATGTATGTGATCACTGCTGAAGCACAGTCAGCTTGCGTTAATAATTCCACCTTCAGGTATAGCTGTGTCTACCCATGGTGGCAAATGAGCGATGTGCAGACAATCTTGTACAACCAACACGCACCTTTCATTGTGAGCCAAGGCCTGTTCTATGAGAAGTGCCAGTGACTCCTGGACGTTTTCAGTGGTACCGTTGTGGTAGTCCGGAAGCGCGACTTGTGGCTTCACATGGGTGACATTAGCGCTGTCATCTTTGGTCAGTGGTTGCTACACTTTACCCAGCGTAGGCGTTCACTTATCCTTCGTGCTAACGCTATATACAACAAGGACGATCGCGACGAGCGGGATCTCATTGGCAGTTTCCTTTCTGCATTGGCCAATTCCCGTCATTCGATTTGTTAACCGCTTTCCTTCGTATTATCGGATGTTCGGCATTTCAGATTCAAAATACCGAGCTTTTTTTTTCTCTTCCGGTCTGTCGAAAGGAAAGTATGGTAGCATTTTGTGATACTTCTTTCGTAAACGGAATTCGGATCAGCAGTAGTTAAATGCGTATCACCCTCCTACCTAGGCGTTACTACTTGCCTCCTTTAGAAGCTGAATTGGCTTCCCGTGACTTACCTACTTGTTTGTGTAAGTTACCCTTATGTGTATACTTGCTTTACTATAGCATGTTCACTCGAGCACTCACTTGATACACTTATGTGAAATTGTTCTGTGAGCATGTATTCTCTATTTTCATGCGACGTCAAGAGATTCAAAAAGCCGACCTGACACTCAAGGCCAAAGGAATATCGTGGCTTAAAATTAACATGTGGTACTTAACGTCCCGGCAGAGGCATAGTGGGTTACGATGGATGCCGTAGTGGCGGGCTCCGAATTAATTTTGACTGCCTGTTGTTTGCGTGCTTTTTTTTTCATTTCGCCTGCCATCGAAACACGACCGCCGCTTCCGGGAATTGAAACCGCGACTTCGTGATCCACAGCAGAACGCCATAGACACTGAGCTACTGGGGGGGGGGGGAGCAAAATCATGACTTACGGCCACTGCGGCAATCGAAGTATATGTGTCAGTTTCGATGCGACAGCATCAAATGGCCGACTGAGCGAAAAACCAACGACGCGGCATCTACATTCCCATTGGCTGCGACGCCTCGTCACGTGCGCGCCTCGACGGAGCAGAGCGGGCGACAGGGAACTGTGCTGCCGCGCCAGGTGAGTGGATAGGCATCGCCGCAACGCCACGTCACCCTCGCTCTCGGAAGCCCGTGTTATCCGCGCGTTCCTTGTCCGCGCGAGCTCTCGCCGGCATTGTAACTTCGCCTCGGTAATCGCTATTAAGAAATTAGTATATTAAACAAACAATAAATCAGAACGGAAGAAAGTTGGTGATAAGGAGTTCCGAACCTATGACCCCACGTTCGGAAGTCGAGTGTCTTACCCACAGGGCTAAACCAGCCCCTCCTAAATAGCAGGCCTGTGCACTCTGCTTTACGACGTCACTGTACTTGTACCGAAATTTCCGTTGCCAAGCCTGATGTGACGAAAGCGGTGATGTCAAAATCATCGTGGCTTACTCGGGAGCGTCCCCATTAGATTCTATGGCAATCGGGCAAGCTAGCATGACGTCACAGATCGAAGTGCACCGTCCTCGTGCTATCTGGGAGGCGTTGGCAAAGTGCCTAAACGTGCTCGCTTGCCCGCGAGGTGTCCATAACTAGAAGGACCGCTCAGCGGCGTTCAGTTGGACGCTTTCGCATTCATAACTCATAAGAAGTGATCAATGTTATTTGCGCACCACTTGAAACGAGGACTGGGGAACGACAGACAGGAGAACAAACATTGATCATTAATTGTGAACAACTAGCCCAAACCAGTACCCTTCATACGAAGTGCTTAGGTCTCCTAGGATTTTTGTAAATGGAACTAGTTTCGTTTCCAAAAATGCCGTATCAATCAGTCCAAGTCGTAATTCACATAATGTGTCAGCTGAGCCTGATGGTGCCTGGCCGCAACATTGCATTTGCACCACGCTTTGTGAACGTGTTGTATTTCTTGTTTCTTCGTGCCGCCGCAGCAGACATCACCTTTTACACAATTGTGATGGTTGGCTCTGCAGGCTCCGTTTATTAGCTGCAACTTTTCTACTGCTACCTGAACTTGTTTTGAATCACATCGAGTTTTCTCTGCTGGCATCAAAATGTATACAATTTAATAAAAGCCAGATTATCTCGGTACAGGAAGACCAAATTTCTAGTTGTTCCGAGGTCGTCTTTAAAAACTCGCACCTCTTCTCTATGAATTATGAAGCAGTGTTGTTTTTCATTATTTCTGCTTCATTAACTTTTTCATGTTAATTTCCTCATTTCTTTAAGCAAATTCGTATTTTACATGTAAGTGAAATGAAGTAGCCATTGGAGTACGGCTTCCTACCTTTACGATTGGACCCAATTTAACTCTACCTTCCCTAGTCATCTACCATCCCTTCTGATAACTGCCACAAGCAGGCGACAAAGCGTCACGTGGAGCTTGAGTGATATCACACAAAGACCAAGATGTTCGAGTGATTCGTAATTCGTAGGAATGGAGTTATTGGTAGTGCGAACGACAACAAAAATTCTTGCGACCACTTTTTACTTAAAAGATGACCACGGAGTCATCGTGCTTGCGAGTAAGCGCATCGCGTTAAATTCACTGCTCCTCACTTCAGCATACTTGGGGAGCCAGCCTTTGCTCAAATGGTGACTCTTTTCCTTTGACTGGCGCAGCATTCGCGCGATGCCCACAGCAAGGGGCGTTCGGACTCCCTGGTGAGCGGTACGCGGCTGGCCTGAAAGGGTCCTCTGAAAGCAGTACTACCTCCTCAGACAGCGACTACATCGAGACGCTGTCACTCTGTAGCAGCGGCAGCAACGGCAGCGGCTCCGAGTATCTGCGATGCGAGGACATTGCGGCCGGGAGGCCGTGCCCTGTGTCGTGCGGCCTCAAGCCGCGCTCAGCCAAGGAATACAACGCCATCGACAGGTCGGCCATCCGCCACGAAATGCACGAGGAAGGCGTGTGCGGCGCGGTGCTGCACACCTGCCACCAGCGAACACACCACCACGCGCCGATACACTTCACACTCCCCAAGACGGCGCGCAGCGCACCTCCACCATCTCCTGTACAAGGGCAGGGCGCCCGAGGAAGCGCCACCAAGTCAAGCCCAGCTGCGTCATAACAGTCTAGTCGTCCCAGCGTTCGAGTACCGTGCCATGGTTAGGGCTTTAGCCGCCTTCATCAGCTTTGCTTCGGGCTCGCAGCCCAAAACAGCTACGCTGTCCGGGAAAGAGAGAACATTAGCGCCAAGAACCCAGTATGGGTGGAGCCGGTTTAGTGACACCTGCTGCGAAGGGTCCAGGCTTTTCCAGAGGGAGTGTTCAAATATCACGAGTAGCGCAGCGGAGACCGATTAAACGCCGGTCGTCGGCAGCATATGTAACATGCGACGAGTCAGTGGCCAGAAATGTCTAAAAGTTTAGTCAGGGATAAACATACATCAAGCTTTGAGTACTCTGTAAGTGCGTACACCCTTAAATGTCATTTGTCACTCATTAACGTCGTGGGCATGGCATGACTATAATATAAACGTCCCTCAAATACTGGCCTGAGTCTCAACTTTAATGTATTGTAAAGTATTCTACTAGAAGCATGGCGGCGGTTGCTTTCACCAACCATTTTTTCTGTGGTGTGTTCAGAAGAAACTTCGATAGATGGAGTCTTTTCATGGCATATCAGGTTGCATGTACACATAGGCTGTGGCGCCTGCGAAAAAGTCGCAGGAAGTTTCTATCCTGAAACATTACGCATTTCATGGTGCCGCGAGAAGCGTTACACCACGAAGCCCTTATTGGGCATTCATTAAACCAAATTATTCGTTACAAAATAGAAAACCTCAGTCACGACATGTTGTCGCTAGTCTTGTAGATATGGTAGTCTTCACAACAGGTAACAATTTAGGCAGATCATTGTTTTCTGCGCGATCTGCATGCTTGTGTTAGAGAGCCTGTCATTACGACGTACTAATTTTGTAGATAAGTCATCACATTTACGTCGAGAGTTCATTCTTTTCAAGTTATAAGAGGGTCATTCACTTCTGTAGATATATGAAAAAAAAAATTCGAGTATTCACATGTACAGGCTGCGAGGTGTGGCGTTCGTTACCTTCCTATAGTATGTGACGTTGAACGCGAACTTCCATATAGTTCTATAGTGGTGCTCTTGTGGATCTCTAATAAACGTGTGTATATGTGTATGTATGACCGTGCATATAAGAGAGTGTGAATTCCATTTTTATTGACGTGACAAACTCGAATAATTTTCAAGGCTTTGTTTTTCTTTATCATTCATGTTTCCACAAAATACAAGTATATGATTTTGCAACGCTGTTGCACGAGCGATAGCTTTGACCACTTCATGTCGCAAGCGAGGGAAAGCAAGTTAAAAGGACAATGTTTGCTTGCGCTTATGCGACGATGATGTTAGAATGCCGGTCTGGGCCATCGACGCTGTGTTTGCGATGATAGTGGCAAACCTGCAAATGACTGAACGCAAATATTCGCATCGATTACTGCAGTGAAGCAGTATTGCAATAGAAGCGCCAAGGTGCAAAGATCTTTATAGCCATATTACAAGGGCTCTATCAACGGCCGTTGACCCAAACGGTGGTTGGGATCAGTTGAAGTTGAGAGGTGTTACGGGGCAGCTACAACTGCCGTCGGCATCAGAACAACAGTTGACTTAAACTGAGAACAACATGGAGGAAGGAAAATGACTAGCAGGGAGCATGACGTCAGGCAGCTAGCCTCGGCAGGCCAACCTCCTTTGACGCCTCCCGTCCTTTCCTTCGGAACCTGCATGTTGACCCTTGGGCAATAGGCTTCCCTTGGTTGTCGGTCCTTTTAAGGCATTGTTTGGTTCGTGGTAGCTCTTAGCGAGGCTCTCGTCGCAAGTACACGCAGCGCGAGCAGACGAAGCCAGAGCATAGAACGAGACACGACGGAGAGCTTTGTTTTCGTCAGCTCGCGCTGTACGCACTTGCAATCTCGCGCCAACTGGAACAAGGAAACGTGTTAACGCTCTCGTCATAATCAGCCCTCGCCACCTGCTTTTCTTTACTCCGTACTCTCCGGGTGCCTGGCGACTATAAATTACCGCTTGCCTATTACGTGGTGGGGGCCTCCTTGCCGTGAGCCTTTCCTTTATATTCTCTCATGACTGCGCTTCAAAACTGTCGCATGGCGCTTTCTTCTAGCCTTTTCCCTTCCTCCACGATCGCAGTCAAGGCAAGTCAACTGTCAAGATGTCAACTATCTCCAGTGTTGCGAGTGCGGCGTCACAAGTTTATTCTCCCAAAAAAGCATACGCATAAAGCGACTGCTCTATCAGAAAACTCTTGTGTTGGTGTCATTTGTTATCAAAATAATATAGCGCAAGCAGATATAAACATTTTTTTTCTGAACATTATTTAAAAGTGTGATCACGTGATCGGAAGCGCATAACAGAATTGAACGCCGAATACGCCTTATAACAGCCGATAGAATCCGTTCAGCTGAACGGTCGCGCAGTTGAAAATGTCCCGGTAACGCGGGTATTAAAAGTCGTGCCATCGAGTAAAATAGCATTGGTGACTTGCAAGAAATACTTACCTATTATAACTAAGCCCTTGTATCGTCTACCGTGTTCAGCGACATAGTTTAAGGTTATAAAATGCAACTGGGGACGCCAGCAATTAACGGTGGTTAAGCGGGCTGATTAAGTGGCGCTCGAATTATGTTTGCTTGTAGACTAAATGTTCAATGTACCTAAATACAGCTTGCGCTTTGTTCTTCCGAAGTGTTCAAAGAGCGCTTTTTGAATGCACACACCTGTTGAGCTCAACTACAGAAAGATTTTTTTTTTTCATTTGAATGCACACAAGATGCATCTTATCGTAAGAAGTCTTATAGAATACTTACTTGCGCAGTGTTATTTTAGGCCCCAATTCAAGCTGTCTCTTCGAGGTTATGCTTTCACAGCTTTTAAACACCTCTAGTATTACAATGATGTTCCTGAGCGTAACAGCTTTGCTTTCTGTTGCGCTTATAAGCGAGTCTGTTCAGCCCTGTCGTGTTCAATTCACCATCCACAAAGCGGAGCAAGAACCCACGTGCTTGCGTTACTTACTTTTGTCCTAGGAAGCCCGAAATGACTACACATTCCTCCTGCTATATGACTACCCGCTAAGCTTCGCATTGCTGGTTTACTTGTCATGCATCTGGTTATCCAAATACAGCAGTGTCATTGCTTTCTTATTCTAAGCCTAGGCTTCGCGCACCTATAACAGCATTCAGCTATGACCCACATACACTAACGATAACATTGTCGGGTAACTAGTCAAAATAATCGCCAAACCAAGACTTAATGTGCGCGTATAATAACTTTCGTAATTTTTTCACCCCACCATGCTTCCGTGCTGCTTCATTTGTGCGTGCGTGCGCGCGCTACGGATCTGAGTCACGAAGCCTAGCGCGTTATAGATATATTTTTTTTTTCACAAAATGCAACTACTGCACATAATCTTACGGGCTAAGACGCATTCCAAGGCCATGGCACGAAGTGGTTTAGTTATGTTTGTTGCTTCTTTGAAAGGAAGATGGCACTTTTGGACCTCCGAAGCTATATGGGAGATGCCTATACACAGCTAGAACCTAACAAGCTCTCCGGATTTTAACGACGCTGGGGGTGCGGTTAGGACACTATATTATACTCGGTATTCTAAAACCAACCTACCTGTTCTAAACTACTTGGATTCTAGTCTTCCTGCTGAAATTTAAAATAAGAACAACATAGAGAGGTCTGGTCAGTCTCGGATCAATGCTTGCTACCAGCAGACACCCCAGCAGACGCCATTGGTCACCAAGTTTCATTCCAGGTTTATAGATTGACCCCGAGCAGTAGCCCCTTTAGTCGTGATTACGGATTCATAAAATCGTGAACTAGAATAATTCGCCACGCAAAACAAGGAAACCAGTGCCGTACAAATAAATTACGTAAACATCGTAAAGCAGTAAAACAAAAAGATACAAAGTTAACACGTCTAAAGGCAGTACGTTAAAGAACTGAGAGCTGTCTTCGATCCGTGTGGTTTAGAGCTGTAAATACATACGTATATGTGAACAGAAAAGGTAGAAAAAAATATGCATGCGAGAAAACTATCTGAGTCGATGTACAAGTATAATGCATTATTTAGCGTTGCACCACGCACGGCTCTTTCTTTTGTTTATTTCTTTCTATCTTTATTTATTTGTTCAACTCTTATCTAAACTTTTCTTCTGCCTCCTACTGCAGCGTGTCGCCACTTTGAGTAGGGTTTTCTTCTGGAATTTGGAGTTCACTGTTCAGTAGCTCTTCACAGTATAATCTTCTTGAATTCGCCACGGTAGCAAATATTTGCTTTTCTCTCATTAAGCCTGGACACAGGCTCAACTCTTTGTTTCTGCTCAAAACTGCCTACTCCTTATCCATTTCCCGCACTTAACGCAAGCACATAAAAGGCTGTGCAGTAGACGATAGATAGAAGGGTTCATCTGGTTCCCGCATCTCCTGTAGCGTTGCAGTGTTGGGTACGCTACACAAGTTTCACTAAGCGGCTCCGTTATGGATTTCAATCGCGGGAGCAACAATCCATGTACTTTCGACAAGGACCGCACATAAATCAAAGCACTTGTGCAGAATTTTTTCTTAATATCACTGTATGGCTGTAGAAGTATATCATACGACTCGGCGAAATTACAGCAAGACGAGAAATGAAAACAAGAAATGTTGCTGCAACAGATGTTCTATTATCGAGTACTTCACTCCGAATCTTTGCTCTTGACAATGTGAAACGAAGAACATGGTTCTTTCGTGATAGAACCAAGATTAAGAAGTAAAATGACAGGTGCACAAAGCCAGTGATGGCAGTAGTCAATTATTTGCAGGTCTAACTATCAAGGTGCGCTGACCCAGCGTTAAAAATGCGAATATACACTTTGGGTCACTAGTCAGTCACGGGTGCTTGCTCGCATTGAACAGTACGACATGCGTCTGCTTCTTTAGAACAATGGCTCAAAGGAAGCGTATTAGTTACAAAGGCTAGTTATACTGCCCTGTGTGAACTATACAAAGGTCAACCTTCCAGCCTGTTGCCCATAACGCTAGTTTGTGTCCGTTAGTACACGTCGGTGTTTATTATTTCAACACCTGTTGTTTAGCTTTTTGTCGAAGTCGCGTTTACATTCTTTTTTACTATGCTGTCTGCAGCCTGCTGTACTATTTGCCGTTTCTCGAGCGTCACAGCGTATAGATGTGATGAATGTATAGGTATACGCCCACGAGAAGTCAAATAAAATACGGTTGTACAAGTACTCCTTGCTGTCTGTTTAAATCGTTTATCTCCATCGCATGACCGATATCTGAATTAGTACTGTGACGCAATAAGTGCACATCGTCCCTGGCTTGAAAAGTTTCCGAGCGTTGGTTTCCCGCGTGGTCGACGTTGCGCCTCAGAAAAACACGTTGACGGCTGACTTGCTGCAGTGAACGGGCTGCTGGGAACTGGGAGAAGCGCAGCCTGGAGCAGCAAGAAATATATGAAGCGGTTTTAGGAGCGCAAAACTGCGCACAGTACGTTGAGAACGTCGAATCCACGAATCTGCCGTAAGTTCCCAACCGAAACTTGGAGTATCACGCCCGGTTCGGTGAATGCGTAAAAACATTTGCTGCGATTCACTTTTCTGTCAGGTGCGTTGTATTCCAAGTAAGCGCAAAAATGTTGCGGCACCCGTAGCACTTGGATTTCCCATTAGGAAATGGCTGTAATTACGACCAATACATAAGCAAGGGTCTTAAGGAAGCATTATCCTGAGGCGCACGGCAACCATCATGTAAAAATACGGTCAACAGTGAAACTAAGTACATCGACTCAAAACTGGCTTCAACAAGTGTCATACAAGTGGCGAAGCAGTAACAAAAGCAGGTATACTGAGTACCTATGTTGGACAAATTAACTCACACAAAATGGAAAAAAGAGAGGGAGAAAGAAAAGGGGGCTTCAGTACGTTAGATGGATATTTGCGTCCTTCCATTTAGTCTTGACCTGCACTTTTGTCTTTATAAAAAAAACATCGCTTAAGGCAGGTTATGTGGTCTGACGGTGTACGTTTCTGGTAGCCTGGTACTTATGCTAAGCACTTACCATTTGTTCACTTGGGGTGCTATAACGTAAATCAATTCCAAACTTTTCTATTCCAATCCTGCAATCAGCAAACTTCTTTGGACCACCCCCACTTCGCCTGTTCGTCATGCGACGTCACGAAAACCGCGACAGCTCCCCATTTGGTATGACGTGTACACACTGATTATGCATCATCGGAACAAACAAAAGAAAAATAGTGATTTCTGATTCGACGTGTTTCGCCATTATCCCTCGGCTATTGGTCAAAAGGTTTAGGGCTGCACCCACTTCACCTGCCTCTCACGCGACGTCACAAAACCGCAAAAACTGACCACGTCAAAGTGATGTGTAGGCGTTAAAGATGCATTAATATGCCGAACAAAGCTGAATTTTCTTCTGAATAGCCACTGGCGGCCCCGTTCCGAAAGGAATAAAATATGGCTGCCACCGATCGCTCAGGCACTGGCTACTCGCGCCTGCCGGAGAGCATGAGTTTATTTGCGTATAATAAACCTTTTTGCGTGGCCGTGTAACGTTTTCGAGCACTTTCGGCACGTTTACGACCTCGTTCTCCCAGTTCTCCTTTGCTGAGGATACGTTTTGGCGTCATTCTTAAGCTTCCGTTGCATGGCGCCGCGATTTTCGACCAGCCACCTCAAGCTAAGCAAGGGAAAGCGCATCAATGGCTGACACCGGCACCACCCTCTTCATCCGGTTATCGATTTTCAGCGCACTGGCTCGGCCCCATCGAATCTCCACTTGAGCGTGCTCCTCGCCTCTTGTCAGCCAATTAGATAAGACAAGCCGCTCAGAGTAGGCAATGTTATCCATTTTTCAAGCAAACGAAAGTGACTTCCTATGAACGAGGAGAGTGTTTGATTGGTCTGTTCAGACAACCCTGTGGGTCACCGCCCGATGCTTGCGTCGGCGGTTACGCAAAGTTGACGTCAGGATATTGGAATAAAAACATATTGGAATAGTTTTACGTTATAGGGCCCTTGGTGAGCTGCTTAAGTGTGCGTGCGACTAGGGATCTCGCTCGCTTTCATTCTTTCTCTCTTTTCACATTATTAGTCCCTTCCCCATTGCATGGTAGCAAACCGGACGTGCGTGTGGTTAACCTCCTTGCCTTTCCTTCCTTGTCCCTCTCTCTCTCTCTCTCTTGGCAGCTTCAGCGCCGACGGTAACGCGCCCGAGAAGGAACATTTTCATTTGCGTTGTCAGAAACTGATCTTTATAAGCCGCGAAAAAAAATGATCAAGAAAATTTTTGGAAATTTTTCTAGGGTCGGTTGGCTAAACCTAAAGGCTATCCCTCCCTTTTTATTGAAGCTTGAGTCTTTCAAGAAATGCTCCGCTGTCTGTGAAGTGGTACTGCGGTTATGTTGTAGGTGGAGTTCTTGCAGCGATGTTCAGAGATGAGATCTATTTCGGCGACAACGTAAGAAACATTTAACTTATTAGCATGAGGGAACGAGTTAAATTTCAACCTAAAATGCGATTTCGAGAAATATTTAGATACCAAAGACCTGAAGATGGGGTGGGCTAATGATTGTACAAAATGGAGCAAGTTCATCAGAAACGGTGACTGCACGCAGAAATTAAATCGCAGCTGACTGAAAAACAAGGAGTTCGTTTCTTGTGCGCGAAACGCCATGGGCGATTCAAACTCACAACGAAGGTGTTTGCGCTTTAAGACAAAAAAGCATTCGATTTAAATGTCTGCTCATTAGTTAATGCAGCAGCTGGTATTAGCCCTTTCAGGCGCTATTTATTACTTTAAAGAGAAAAAATTCACCGGTGATTACGACACTCCCTAATGCGAAATGTGAGCGCAGCTCTATACGTGATTTCATTTCGCGATATATTGGCTGGCACGGACCATATGTCTCGTGCGGCACGCTGCAAACGGAGCGAAGTGTGGCGCGACTGTCTCGTTAATAGGGAGATCGCGAGAGGCAGCGCGTCGGTGACGCGTGGGGCGCGATTCACCGCAGCCGCCGCAGGCAGACCTCCGCTCATGCAGCGCTTTGTTTCCATTTGTCTGACGTGCACTAGTTTGCCGCCACCTCGTAGTCATCGTCGCCGCAGAACTGGTGTTGCGCGGCGCTATACTTCTAACGCTTTCAGCATACCCTCCTCCTCCGCCTTCCTCTTCGCGCTCTCTTTGCTATCACCATCTTTCATCACCCGCTGCGCTTCACGTTCGCTCATTCATCCTTCGATGTGCTCGGTTCCAAGGGACGCCGATGCTTGCCGATACTCTACGCAGAAAGGTGCACCCGAAGGCCAATCTCCGTGGAGCAAGAAAGCGACGAACTTGCAGCAGCCGACGCTGAATACCGGATACTGTTGGTGACGCTTGGCTACGATTGTCATGTCCGTCGTAGCATAAATAGCTTTCCGTGTTTCCTCGATTGCAGGGCAGGCTATAAGGTGAACGCAGATCGGAGAAAAACTCAGCTGTGCGCGAACGCGGAGCGACCCGTAAACAAACACAGGGTCACAGACGAGTAATAGTATCGGCTAAATAGCGACATGTCGCGTATAAAAAAAAAAGTAGCAACCTAAATAGGTCCAGTCTAACAGCGAACACTGATGTACGCACTTTTCCAAGTCAGTTGCCGTCTTGCGCGCCTAAAAAACATTGGTTTAGCCGCATTTTTACCTTCTGCATTCATTCGCCGACGTAGCTTTTGTAGTCTAGCTCATCCGGCCGCAATGACTCCTCGCGGGCGGCGTCGACCGCACCGTCGGCGGCGTTCAACCGCTATTGGTTGCGCGGAATATGGTGTGACGAATACGAGGCCGCGCTTCGGGCTGGATTTTTGGTCATGGGAAATTGGTCGCGAAAACTCGCCCCATGGGGGTTGGCCTTATCTACTTAATTAGGCTGAGGACAAACAGAATGGCCCAAATTTAATTCCCATTTTTTCCATGCAGTATGCATCCTTCACTGCAGCCAGACCCTATTGCGCAGCGGCAACATTGAACAGCTGTTACCAAGTGGCTGACGGTGTAAACTGCACTGGTCGCTCGGGCGTTTTCATCCTGCGTTGCAGCGCAAAGAAAGCACAGTGCTCAGGGCCCACATTCAGAAAGCGTTCTTATGGTCTTATGGTACGGATTGGTCGTAAGAGCCAGTACCAGCCAATCCTGATGCCGAACATAGTCCTAGTGAAGGCGGCCGGCCAATGGCAAAGATCACTTACGAAAGAAAAACTTTGTGAAATTGCCCCAAGAGGTTTACCAAGGGGCTTTGATTCGCCTGCACACCTGCAGGAGGTACCCCAGTATGCATGTTCGCAGTGCTTACGCTTCGTATATAGTAGACTGAACTAGAAACGACAACACTACCGTGATTTGGGCAAGTTGTTTGATCTTGAAGTGTTCTTAAAACAGCCCTATGAACAAGGATGAAAAGTACCCAAACGACACCAGCACCCGTCCTGTCGTTTGTGTACTTTTCTTCTTAGTCCATAGCGCTGTTTTAAAGACACTTCAAGAAACGGCAGTGTGACCAGATAGTGCATGTTTCTGTTCCCGCAGTACAAATTTTCAAGATTGGACAGTATTAATAAACATTCAGTGGCTATTTACCCGTAAATACGAGAGAAATGCGTTTGCATTACGTCGCGCCTCTTTGAGGCCCCGAATTGAATGAATTTATTTCCATAGATATGCAAGTTTATGGAGGATATAAGGAAAAAAGTTACAAAAGAGCAGCTTGACTAGCCCTTAATCCCATTGTGATTTAAACCGAGTTGACCACATTGCGAAATAGTCAACGTGTTAAAAAGCTGTAAAAAAATTCAAAACTAACTCAGCACAGTATAGCACAGTAAAGTCACGCACCAAATCGATCGAGCTTTTCAGTGGAAGCAATAGCAGAAACATGCAATAAGGAGGGATAAAAGCTGGATAGAGATACGTACTGTATTGCCACGCCGAATTTCATTCGCTCCCGCGACGCCGCATTATTACGTGCCTGCTCACACGCGAGAACGCCCTCGAGAAAGAGTTGCACGCTTTGGGGGTGTATATTTGTCACACAACGATAATCATCATCTGTCGTGCCCGCATTTCCTTTCTTCAACGCTGCGAGGCCGGTACACTCTTATGCAAATCTACACCCTTTTGGGTATATATTTGCCACGCAACGATAATCGTCATCTGTGTTGCTTGCCTTTCCTTCCTTGAAAACGCTGCGCTCGCTACTTTCCTGTCGAGAATGCTCTGTCATGCTGATAACGGGCACGCCGTTCGCGACTTGGAAGTACCGGGCTCGCCACGATAAAGAAACGAAATGCGGACAATGCCGATGACGATTATTGCGCCGCTTAATGATGACGCTGGCGCTGTAGGTTGCACGAAGCCCCTTCGCGTGTAACGGCAATGCAATATACCGGCAGAAATATGTGCGTAATCATTTATTTCTTTTGAATATTTGCTTACCAACGTTGGTCTTGGGCGCTATTCTGGACATTCCGCCATTTTCTTCGATGCATGGCGCAGGCGCGACGCAAACAAAATGGCGCTGGTGGCCCCGTTTTGCTTACGTAACGTGATGCCAACTTGACGTTTCGCCTAAGAAATTGAAATGAAGGCACTGAATATAGCGTTATCGGCGAAGCAAAACAGTTTTCCTCCGCAGTAAAAATAATGCAGCTATCTCAAAGCGTATGATTATTCCGTCGAAAACGCTTCTCGCTTCCGTCGTCTGCTGCGTACAAGCCATCGTCTGCTTCAATAGCTAGGATGCGTGTCCCCGGGAAATGGAATGAGTCATCGCATGTTGGCGCCAACGCGCTTGTTTTCTTGCTTGAGACAACATACACGACCTACCAGTGGTGATGCGCGCACGTTCTAGGCCACGTTATCGCTATCTCGTGAAACGCAAGTGACTCAGCCCGACTCGGCTGGCTGAGAAACGGCCGAATATCACCGATAGCGTTGCGCGCGCCAGAGATATCCACTAGAGCGACGCAAGCGCCGGCACTGCCATCTCTTGTTCATTTCGCTGTTTACTCTCACCGAGGGAGGAAACTTCAAGGCGCCGTCTTGCGTACATTTCTTTTTATAAATTAGAAAGAGGCCGTTGTCATAACTTTGCGAAAAGGCATTAATCTTGATTACAATACAAATGCAGCAGTGAAAAGTGGACAACATTGCCGAAAGTTTGCTATGTTCAAACAATATTATTTCGTATAAACGTGTTCTTTTAAATAATTATGGCCCCAAACACAAATGCCAACACCCCCCGAGAGCGATGCAAATACTATGCGCACGCGTTATGAACAAAATATTTTCGTGGTGGCAAACGACGGGGAAAATGTGGCGATACGCATTCCTCTCGGCTGCCATTGCATATGGCTGCTCATTAGCATAATTCGCGAGGCTCGTCGCAGCAAAAATTATGGCGGAAAACCTCAGCAATGGCGGCCCAGCGCAACGTCACACATCGTCAAAATGACGTTTGCGAAACAGCCCTTCCTGTGACGCTCCTCATGAGATATTCCTTCAGCCAATCAGCAAGCTCGCATGGCGCATATCTTGGATCGCCACCACATATTCGCATAATTGCAGATGCATTGCACTTGCTTCTGCACGCTACCGCTCACATTCTTTTTGAAGCGCTAACATCACAATATATCTGCCAAGAACCAAAAAAATGTATTAGTCCATAAAATTTGCAGCTCCACGTCATGTTTCGTCATCTTGATGAAAACGCAAAATGACATTTCGCAAAATTTCCGTTTCCCGGCACAAATTTTAAGGCACGTGAGCTCTCCACAGCCAATCAGAGAGTAAACATGGCGGATAATGGCGGCCGTGCAGCCGCCATGCGTGTCGAGAATAACACCCCTTGTCACACTGCTCCGATCTCGGCCAATCGGGCGACATCGCGAGCGTTCGGCAAGCACACTGTTGGCACATTTAAGCTGTGCGACCAGTACATCTCAACATTTTCTTCAAGGAACAATTGGGAGGAGGAGGAGGAAGCAAACTTTATTGCTCTAGAAAGAGTATTTCAGCGGTCAGGCCGGATGTATTCATCTTCTATTGGTTGATGACGATCTCCGGCCTGCATGGTTGGCGCCCCTATTCCAGGGCACCACTGAGCGTGGCTGCTCGTCGGGCATGATCCACCAGCCTCCGTTGGAGGCTAGGGTCGCCGCTGGAGAGCACGCTCTCCCACTGCTCCGCACTCGGATTTTCTATTTTGTGGAATGCCTTATCACATCACATGGGAGTGCAATGCGAATAAGGCATTCCACAATATAGTAACAATTGGGATGGTGTGCGCGCCGCTTAGCGATGTCGGTGGCGCTGTCGATTGCACGAAGCCTCTTCGCGTATAACGTCACTGGCAGAAATGTGTGCGTAATAACGTCTTTCTTTTGATTATTTGCTTACCAACGTTGGCCTTTTCCAACTGCTCCGATCTCGGCCATTAGGGCGAGATCGCGAGCGTTGGACAGGAACCCTGTTGGCACGTTTAACCTGTGCGATGTTTGGATCGGACTGCTGGTACGATCGGATGGGAACTCGGCGCTAACGCCCGTGGTTGTACCTGGGTCGCAAGCCCCAAGGGTAGCGTTGGCCTGGCGGCCTGGGGTACAACTGGAAGCATCCGAAGGTCCCGGCAAAGCATGAGTCGACTGGTAACAACGAAACAACTTGTTTATTTTAACATCGCAAAGAGTTGGCGGTCAGGTTTGACCGAAGTAGAGAGACGGGAGAGCACTTCACTCAACAGAAGAAATCGGAGCCCTCCCTTTTGGCGTCCGGGGGCAGCTGTTTTTATACTCTCGCAGTTGAGGGCAAGAAGGAACCCCTCAAAAGACGAGCACGTGAATGTACAATGGGCTAATGGTGACGCACACTGTCGTAGCGATGCCGTAGCACCATGTCGAGCACGATCTCGTAGCACCCTGTCGTGGCGCTGCCGGTCGGACACAATGACTGTAATGAGAGGATGGTCCCTGCTTTGGCATCGCCTGTTTCGGGCACAATGACTGGAACGAGATCCCTGCTTTGGCATCGCCTGTTTCGGGCACAATGACTGGAATGAGATCCCTGCTTTGGCATCGCCTGTTTCGGGCACAATGACTGGAATGCGAGGATGATCCCTAGGCGGTCGCATCGCCGCAGTCGCGCCTGGAAACACCTGGCGATGAGTGTTGCGGCGACGACGATCGGCCAAAATGTCTGCCGCCCCGCCGCAGTCGCGCCGGCAAAACCACGTGTCGCAGGCGAAACGCAACAGACCGCCCCGCCGGGGGAAGGAGATCCCGATGGACAGGGGACTGCATCCGCTGTCCGGAGGGATGTCGCTCGATGATGCTCATAACCGAAGTCGGGCGTCCCTCGACGTTTCTTGAGCGCAGCGCACAGAGAAGGCCTCGTTCTCTTGTTCAGGTTCGCACGGGACACTGCAAAGTGACTTCGGGAGAGTTCACATTTTTGTTCTTGTTCCCGGCAAGCGTTAGAACTACGCTGAAACTCAACCGCTCAGTCAGCAAGCACGGCACAACCCTCACTAAGCCCTGCCAGGCTCTTTCCCCTTTTTATACCACTGCCTAGTTCCTTACAGTAGTCTAGCATCACTCAGAACGCGTCCACAAATTGAAAAATTGCACTAGAAAGCATATCATCACTTTGAAACACTAAACAAAAGCAATATGTTAAAAAAAAAAATCCTGCCTCAGGAAGAAAACATCAGTAACAAACAATTTTGAGGCTGATTCCTACGTTAGGGGCTTCGACTTAAGCCATCGGCGTTACCGTTGAGACTCCCCTTTTTGTAACGCACCTCAAAGGAATATTGTTGTAAAGCGAGGCTCCAGCGCAGGAGGCGGCCATTTTTGGGAGAGATGGTCTGCAGCCATTGGAGAGGGCAGTGATCCGTCTCAATGATAAACCTCGAGCCGGCTAGATAGCATGACAATTTCTGAACGGCCCACACGAGACATGCACACTCTTTCTCGGTGGCGCTATACGCCTGCTCACGACTGGTCAGCTTACGACTAGCATACAGGACGGGGTGTTCTACTTCTCCATTTTCCCGTTGGCACAGTACAACGCCCATGCCTCGCTCACTAGCATCGCACTGAACAATGAACCCTTTTGTATAGTCTGGCGATCGTAGCACAGGCTGGCTTGTTAGGGCACTCTTTAGGGCGCTAAAAGCTCTTTCCTTGGTCTCGTCCCAGACGACTGTTTGAGGCTCTGTCTTTCTTAGAGCATCCGTCAGGGGAGCCGCGATATCAGAGTACCTAGGGATGTACCTCTGATAGTAGCCGGCGACACCTAAGAACGACCGAATATCGGTCTTCGTGCGCGGTTGCGGGAAGTCTCGCACAGCGGCCACCTTTATTTCAGAGGGGCGGCGACGACCCTGACCAATCACGTGACCGAGGTAGACAACCTCGGCCTGTGCTAACTGGCACTCAGGAGCCTTTACTGTCAAGCCCGCTTCGCGCAGGCGGGTTAGCACTGCCCGCAAGTGTGTCATATGCTCAGACCAGGATGCGGAGAATATCGCTACGTCGTCTAGATACGGTAAAGCGAATTCTTGCTGTCCCCGCAACACTTTATCCATGAGACTTGAAAAACAGTATGGCGCGTTCTTCAAACCAAAACTCAACACTTTAGGACGGAATGTTCCCATTGGTGAAATGAACGCCGCATACCTACTAGCCTCTTCTGTAAGTGGAACCTGCCAATAACCCCTGACAAGATCTAGGGTGGAAATAAACTGAGCGCTACTAACTTTCTCAAGGCGCTCCTCGATGTTAGGGATCGGATAAATTTGATCCTTAGTGATGGAATTAAGCCTGCGGTAGTCGACGCAAGGACGAGGTTCCTTGCCCGGTACCTCAACTAAAATCAAAGGGGAGGTATAATCACTCTCACCTGCCTCAATAACACCGAGCTGTAGCATTTTCTTTACCTCAGCCTCCATAATATCGCTCTGGCGGGGTGACACCCGATACGCCTTGGATCGTACTGGCTCTGTGGAGGTAAGTTCTATATCATGAGTAAGTACAGAAGTCCTACCAGGCCTCTCAGAGAACAGACCTTGAAACTCTTGTAATAGCTGGTGTAGTTCGGTTTTCTGCTCAGGCGACAGCGGCGCTTTACTGATAAGGTCACTAATGACTTGACCGGTGTCTTCCCTGTTCGTCACTGAGCCTAGTCCTGGAAGCTCGACCGGAAGCTCTTCAGGAACGTTTACCATCATGCACACCACTGCTTCCCTTTGTCTATAAGGTTTGAGCAGATTACAGTGGTAAACTTGCTGTGCTTTCCGCTTTCCTGGCAGACTTACCACGTAGTTAACGTCCGACAGTTTCTGAACAATTCGTGCTGGGCCCTCCCACTGCACGTCTAGTTTGTTGTTTAGCGATGTGCGCAATATCATGACCTCATCGCCAACCTCAAAACGACGGGCCCTGGCTGTCCGATCATAATAAACCTTGGCCCTCTGCTGGGCCTTTGTCATTGCTTCACCTGACAACTCCTGTGCCCTTCTTAAGCGTTCGAGGAGCTTAAGTACGTACTCCACCACGACTGGGTCGTCGCCCCTACCTTCCCATGATTCTCGAAGCATGCGAAGCGGAGATCGAAGCGAGCGACCGTACACCAGTTCAGCTGGCGAAAACCCCGTAGCCGCATGCGGCGCGGTCCTTAAAGCAAACATCACCCCAGGCAGACACAGCTCCCAGTCAGTTTGATGTTCACAACACAAGGCTCTCAACACGCGCTTCATGACGGAGTGGAGCTTCTCAACGGAATTCGACTGTGGGTGGTACACTGAGCTGTGTAACAGCTTTACCCCACACCTTTCGAGAAAAGTTGTCGTCAAAGCGCTAGTAAACACTGTGCCCTGATCTGATTGGATTTCCGAAGGAAAACCAACTCGCGCAAATATGGACAGTAGTGCATTGACTATCTCAACTGAGCTGAGTTCTTTAAGCGGCACTGCTTCAGGGAACTTTGTCGCTGGGCAGACCACAGTCAAAATGTGTCTGTACCCCGTGGCTGTTACCGGCAGAGGTCCCACAGTATCAATAACGAGCCGTCTAAAAGGCTCCGTAATGATAGGTACCAATTTCAACGGCGCCCTCGATTTGTCCCCTGGTTTGCCCACCCGCTGACAAGTGTCACATGTCCTCACGAAATGGTCTGCGTCCCGAAAACACCCTGGCCAATAGTACTCTTGCAAGAGACGGTCCTTAGTTTTCTTAACTCCTAGGTGTCCGGACCACGAACCCCCATGTGACAAGCGCAACAGATCCTGACGATAGCATTGAGGCACGACCAGCTGATCGAACTCCACTCCTCTTCGGTCTAGATACTTCCGGTACAGGACTCCACCTCTTTCCACAAAACGCGCAGTTTTCCTGGCGATACCTTCTTTGACATTGCAGCGCACGTTTTCCAGGCTGCCATCCTTTTTTTGCTCGGCTATCAAAGCCGACCGGCTGACTTTTAGCAACCTATCAAGTCCGTCTGACGTAGGCGCGATGAGCAAATCAGTAGATAGCTCTTCTAACTTTCCCGAATCGGGATTTTCCTCTCCAGTATCTGGCGCCTTCAACGCTACAGACTCAATTTTATTCAGTTCGGGCGTGCTCTGAATATCAGCTTGCTGCGCCTCTGACCCTTTTTCGTTGTTTGATAACGTCGGCCCCGCAACTACCGCCTTTGCAGCGAGCTCCCGAACCTTCGATCTGGTTAAGGCCTGAACACTAGCTTCACCAAACAAAAGCCCCTTCTCGCGCAGGAGGTGATCGGACCTGTTTGAAAATAGGTACGGGTACTGGGGTGGCAGCATAGATGACACTGCCGCCTCTGTCTCAAGCGCTCCGAAAGGTCCTTCAATAAGCACTTTTGCTACCGGCAGACACACGCTATGAGCTTCCACGGCTTGCTTGATCCATGCGCACTCGCCCGTGAACATATGGGGTTCTACGTAAGACGGGTGAACTACATCCATCGTAGCTGCGGAATCGCGAAGCACTCGGCACTCTTTCCCGTTTACGAGGAGGTCTCGCATGTAAGGCTCGAGAAGCTTCATGTTCTCGTCAGTGCTGCCTATTGAAAAAAACACAACTTTTGGTGTTGTTTCCGGACACTGCGCCGAAAAGTGACCCGGCTTCTGGCACGTATAACAAACGCCCGCTCGCCTCATCTCGAACCGCTTTCTGCGTTCGGCTTCGGCTGCCGCCGTCTCCTTAGGTTCGGTCGCACTGCTTCCACTCGCATCCGCACTACGCGTGTTCCCCTTTGCTCTCATGGGTGTGAACTTCGGCCTCTCAAACTTCGAGCCAAATTCACCCTTTTGACCGTCCTTAGCTCCGCGAGCTCGACGCGTCACAAACTCCTCGGCTAGCTCAGCGGCTCTAGCCACCGTACTCACGTCTGGCCTATCCAAGACCCAGTATCGCACGTTCTCCGGTAACCGACTATAAAACTGTTCTAGCCCGAAGCACTGCAGAACTTTATCGTGGTCACCAAACGCTTTCTCTTCTTTGAGCCACTCCTGCATGTTCGACATAAGCCTATACGCAAACTCTGTATATGACTCACTTCTGCCTTTCTCATTTTCCCGAAACTTCCGACGGAACGCCTCCGCAGACAGCCGGTACTTTTTTAGCAGACTCGATTTTACTTTGTCGAAATCCTCTGCTTCCTCTCTATCCAAGCGAGCGACTACGTCGGCCGCCTCGCCGGGTAACAAAGTGAGCAAGCGCTGTGGCCACGTTTCCCGAGAGAACCCCTGCTTCTCGCACGTTCGCTCAAAGTTAACCAGGAACAAACCAATGTCCTCTCCAAGCTTAAACGGCCGCATCAGGTCAGTCATTTTGAACAATACGCGTTCTCCTGCACCGTGTGCCTGACTTCCATTACGAGCGCGTTCCATCTCTACCTCAAGACGCTTCATTTCCAAAGCGTGTTGACGGTCACGCTCTTGTTGCTCTCGCTCTTTCTGTTCTTTACGTTCACGCTCTTCTTTTTCTTTCTGTTCTTTAAGTTCGCTCTCCTGTCTTTTTGCAGTCTCTCTCTCTTCAATGGTCTCAAGGCATTCCGACAGCTCGTCATCCTCAGCCTCTAACTCAAGAATAGCCTTTATCAGTTCCGGTTTTCTTAGTTTGTCTGAGACATCCAGACCCAACTCTCTTGCAAGCTCCAACAATTTCGGTTTGCGCAACGACTTCAAATCCATGGCTGCTCTGAATGCTGCTTTCTCTACTGCTTACTATTGTCTTGCCGCAAACTAACCCGGCAGCAACGACAACCACAATTACCAGCTCTGTTTCTAACACTAACAAAAGCCTGGCAAAGCTCAGAAGAAGAAAGTCCCGCACTCACCAAACCTCGCAGGCAGGAATTCCGCGCAGTCGTTCCGCTGCAGGCAACCAGTCGTCACACAGGGCTCGTTGCACTGCTCCCGGATCGTCGTTGAGCTGCTCAGCATACAGTCAACTGCATCTCTTCGCTGCTGGCCTCCGTTGTCGCGATCTCACCGCTGGCAGACAGTTGTTTGACGTCGGAGGCGATCTCACCGCTGCCAACCAGATGTTTGGGATCGGACTGCTGGTACGATCGGATGGGAACTCGGCGCTGACGCCCGTGGTTGTACCTGGGTCGCAAGCCCCAAGGGTAGCGTTGGCCTGGCGGCCTGGGGTACAACTGGAAGCATCCGAAGGTCCCGGCAAAGCATGAGTCGACTGGTAACAACGAAACAACTTGTTTATTTTAACATCGCAAAGAGTTGGCGGTCAGGTTTGACCGAAGTAGAGAGACGGGAGAGCACTTCACTCAACAGAAGAAATCGGAGCCCTCCCTTTTGGCGTCCGGGGGCAGCTGTTTTTATACTCTCGCAGTTGAGGGCAAGAAGGAACCCCTCAAAAGACGAGCACGTGAATGTACAATGGGCTAATGGTGACGCACACTGTCGTAGCGATGCCGTAGCACCATGTCGAGCACGATCTCGTAGCACCCTGTCGTGGCGCTGCCGGTCGGACACAATGACTGTAATGAGAGGATGGTCCCTGCTTTGGCATCGCCTGTTTCGGGCACAATGACTGGAACGAGATCCCTGCTTTGGCATCGCCTGTTTCGGGCACAATGACTGGAATGAGATCCCTGCTTTGGCATCGCCTGTTTCGGGCACAATGACTGGAATGCGAGGATGATCCCTAGGCGGTCGCATCGCCGCAGTCGCGCCTGGAAACACCTGGCGATGAGTGTTGCGGCGACGACGATCGGCCAAAATGTCTGCCGCCCCGCCGCAGTCGCGCCGGCAAAACCACGTGTCGCAGGCGAAACGCAACAGCGACCACTACATCTCTTAACATTTTCTTCAAGGAACAATTGGGATGGTGTGCGCGCCGCTTAGCGATGTCGGTGGCGCTGTCGATTGCACGAGGCCTCTTCGCGTATAACGTCAATGCAATACACTGGCAGAAATGTGTGCGTAATAACGTCTTTCTTTTGATTATTTGCTTACCAACGTTGGCCTTATCCAACTGCTCCGATCTCGGCCACTAGGGCGAGATCGCTGACAAGGAAATTTATTCACCCATAGGCACGCTTACAACTGTGGTATGAAAGAAAAGTACAATATAAGGTACAGCACATGTAATACATCATACTTGATGTAAACAAAACAGATTAGCAAACGAAATAATAAATGGTGTCTGCTTGACACTGGCTTTGCCACACACAACAACAACAACAACAACAACAACAACAAAACTCATTACAGCGTCCACGCAAAAGCATTATTGTCAGCCTCGAACTTATGAAAGGTACCCGGGGCACATACAGATACAGTCTGAACTCGGGTTGCTGACAAGGAAATTTATTCACCCGTAGGCACGCTTACAACTGTGGTATGAACGAAAAGTACAATATAAGGTACAGCACATGTAATACATCATACTTGATTTAAACAAAACATATTAGCAAAAGAAATAATAAATGGTGTCTGCTTGACACTGGCTTTGCCACACACAACAACAACAAAAACAAAACTCATTACAGCGTCCACGCAAAAGCATTATTGTCAGCCTCGAATTTATGAAAGGTACCCGGGGCACATACAGCTACAGTCTTGCTGTCAAGGAAATTTATTCACCCGTAGGCACGCTTACAACTGTGGTATGAACGAAAAGTACAATATAAGGTACAGCACATGTAATACATCATACTTGATGTAAACAAAACAGATTAGCAAACGAAATAATAAATGATGTCTGCTTGACACTGGTTTTGCCACACACAACAACAACAGCAAAACTCATTACAGCGTCCACGCAAAAGCATTATTGTCAGCCTCGAATTTACGAAAGGTACCCGGGGCACATACAGATACAGTCTGAACTCGGGCAACAGAATTGAGCATTATTCTGGCTGTAGAAAGAATTTGCCTCGGGAGACGGTTATGTACCGCATAGACCAGCGGCGAAGAAACTTGGCTGCACCGAGTTTGAACAACTGTTCTTCAAGATGACCCCGTACTATCACCCGTAGTTTTCGCATTCTGGGGTACATTGCTCTATTTGACTGCCGAGATCGTTCTGCGATGTTGCGGAAGCAACACAAAACGTAGCTAGCGCTGTAGTAGACGAGACTCGCAAACCGATCTCGGCGCTGTGGTGGCCGCACGATGGATATTCCGAACATTCTTGCAACTAGCTTCCAGAAGGTGCGTGCCACAACGCAGTCCTTTACTACATGCGCGTTGGTCTCTGTTTGTGCGCAATATATGCATTTATCATTCGCTACCATATGCCAGCGTTCAAGCCTGTCTGTTGTAGGTAGAATGCCCCACTGATATTGCCAATGAAAATCCTTCACTTGAGAGGGCAAACCAGGTGAAAGCACGGCTGTCCATGTTTGTGTAGTAGCTGTCCGTGGAGGTACAGCTGTCTCACAGAACATTTCACAAAGCCTGGAAACTGGTGTCGCACGCCACTTTGTAATTCTTAGTTGTACAAGCTGGCTTTGCATGCGCGCAGCGGCCGCATACTGCGGTGCAGGCGTCACTGCCGTCGGAAGGAAGTTGCCTGTACACTGCGGCATAAGCGTTCGACGGTAATGGCCCAGCCAATAAAGGAGCAGTGGCCTACCACGGTACTCATCATCATCAAGTAGATCACATGTACTCTTAGTGCACAAAAGCCTACCGAATGTAACTATGCACGGCAAGCTCCATCCTCCGCTGGATTTCGGCGGACGCAAAAATTGCTGCGCTACGTATTGCGACTTGTTTAGCCAGAACCATGAGAAAATAAGTGTGTTTACTACTCGTACTGTTGGTGACGGCGGGAGAACTACCCTTGTAGCAAACCACAGTTTACTGCACAATACGTTCTTAATGAAGAAAGCCCTTTCTGCCAGCGGCAGTGGCGACGCAGTCACTGCTTCCGACTGTTCTTTAATGCAGCTGACAATGTCTCGCCACGTGTGAGGTGAAACACCACTTGCACAAAATTTGATACCTAGTATTTGCATATGCTCGGTCTGTTTAATCTCCCCTGGTAGTGTTATTTCGGCGCGGCCTAAATTTAATGCTTCACATTTTCTCATATTTATTTTGCCCCCTGACATTGAAGCATATTGATTATAAATACGAAATACCTCTACAAGACTGTCCCCATCCCGTAAAAACAAAGTGATATCATCCGCATACGCTGATACTTTTATGCACCCGGTTCCCGGCATAGGAAGACCTCTTACGAGCGGGCTCTCGCTAAACCGCCTTAACAACGGGTCAATCGCAAGCACAAGCAATATGGGTGACAAAGGACAACCCTGCCGCACTCCCCTTGTCACATCAAATCTAGGTGTTAAAATGCTGTTAAGCAGTAGCTCAGCTGTTGTTCGCGAATACAACATCCGCAGGATGTCTACAAACCCTTCAGGGAAGTTATAGCATCCTAAAACCTCAAATAAGTACTGGTGTTCTAAGCGGTCGAAAGCTTTGGCTTGGTCCAAGCTAACTAATACTCCTGAAGCTTCACGCGCTGTTGTGTATTGTATGATCTCACGTGTTAAGTTGAGAGACGAAAATATACTCCGACCCGGCACGGAACATGTTTTATGTACACTGACTATTTTCGGCAATAATATCTTCATGCGATTTACAAGAAGGGTTGTCAGTATCTTATAGTCTGTGTTAAGCAGCGTTATAGGCCTCCAGGATGAGGGTTCTGCAAGGTTGGAGTCTGGCTTTGGCAAGAGCATTAAACGATTTAGGAATACCTTCCCGTGCAAGAATGCCGTTAAGGAGCGACACTAAGGCAGTGCCTACTTCCTCCCAGCAAGATCGGTAAAATTCGACTGGTAAGCCATCTGGACCGGGTGTTGATCCGCTGTTCATAGATCGTATAACATCAAAAACTTCTTTCAAATTTGTTGGAGACAATAAGTTCTGGCCTTCTGTATCTTCCACTTGAGGTAGGTTAGCGCAAAAGTCCAAAATTTCTTCACTCAAGAGCTCTGCATTGTAAATCTTTTCCGATGAAAATGCATCTGAGAACCAGTTCCAAAAAATTCTTTCGATATCTCGCCTCGCACCGCTCTCTGTGCCATCTTCTATTATAACCCTTTGAATGAAAGAGCTGCCATTTTGCCTCTTGCTGGACGCACGAGCCAGCCGCAGTACCTCAGGGTCAGAAATTGGTCTGTTCGTCATCCACGCCTTTGCAGAGGTGCGAGAGTACCAGCTCATAAGTCTATGGTAGCGTTTACGCTGATGATCTAGGTATTCGCGCATTAACTGTGTTTGAGAGTCACCGTCTCGTACTATTCTTATCCTTCTCAGGCACTCACAAAGCTGTTCAGTCTCTTTTCTTTTTCGTTTGCTGCTAGCTGCTATGCATACTGACCTCCACCTTTCCTTTAATGTATCCCACGCTTCGATATTGCATTCATAATCGCAAACTGTTGTAGCTACTGATGCTTTTAGTTCGGTTAGAGTCGCCTGGTCACGCAAAGAAGCAATGTCTAGTCTCCACATATGAGTGCGTTCACCTGGCCTTCCTTCGAGGTTCAATATGACAGCGAAAGGGCGATGATCTGAAATGTACCCGGCGTCCGCGGGGAGATCAAGGATGCTGCACTGGACGATTTGCGTTGTTAATTCAGGGGGGAAATACATTCGATCTAGACGACATTTCGATTGCCTTTGCTGCCATGTGGCGCCAAAACTTCCGCCATGCATATGGACCCAGGCATCCGATAAATTGTATTCTTTCACTATACGAGATAATTCAGTTGTGTCCGTATTGGAAGCGTTTTGTCTTGGCCCTCGTGAGTCGCGCATGGGGTCGAGCACACAGTTAAAATCGCCAACGATAAAGAATGGGTGGTTGTCTAACAAAAAAGGGGAGAGTCTCGCAAAGAAGTCATTGCGGTCTGACCGTACGGCGGGTCCATAGACATTCAATGCCCGAACTTTCTTCTCACCCCAGAAAAAAACAAAAGCTATTACACGACCTTCCAAGTCAAAAAGGCGGCGACTTCCATGTAGAAGCACCCTACGAAATGCCACCACTCCTACACCACGACATCTCCCGGGGCTATATGAAAAATAAGCTTTAACAGAAAATTCATCACAAATTCTTTTAACTTTCTGCTTGTTTCTCAAGTTACACTCCTGAAGAAAGAGGAGGTGGACTTTTTTTCTCGCGGGCGAAATGAATTACTTCTCTCTGCTTATCTCTGCTACGAAATGCTTGTGCGTTAAGTGTCATTATGTGCAAATACATGGTGAGTTAGTTGCGTACAGAAATAGACTAAGACAAATGGCTTACCACAAACTAGTTGCGAACTGAATCGGCGTCCTACATCAGTGAAACAGCCAGAACACGGCAAAGTCAGCAATGACATAGGAGTATCACAGCAGCGAACGCTAAACTGGCACTGCTCATGTTCTTCACACAAGTTAGCCGGAAGCAAGCTGGGGCGCTATAACGTAAAACTATTCCAAACTTTTCTATTCCAATTCTGCTATCAGCCCTCCACGATTGGTCAAAAATTCTTTCGACCACCCCCACTTCACCTGTCTGTCATGCGACGTCACGAAAACCGCGATAGCTCCCCATCTGATATGATGTGTACACACTGATTATGCATGATTTGAAAGAAAAAAAGAAAAACAGTTATTTCTGATTCGACCCCTTTTCGCAGTTAGCCCTCGACTATTGTTAAAAAGTTTTCAGGCTGCACCCACTTCACCTGCCTGTCACGCGACGTCACAAAACCGCACCAACTCACCGCGTCAAAGTGACGTGTACGCGATAAAGATGCATTAATATGCCGAACAAAACAGGAATTTTCTTCGGAATAGCCGCACGCTGCCCAGTTCCGAAAGGAATAAAAGATGGCTACCGCCGATCGCTGAGACGCTGGCTACTCGCACCTGCCGGAGAGCATGGGTGTATTTGCGTATAATAAAACTTCTTGCGTGACCGTGTAACGTTTTCGAGCACTTTCGGCACGTTTACCACCTCATTCTGCCAACTCTTCTTTGCTGAGGGTCAGTTTTAGCGTCATTCTTAAGCTTCCGTTGCATGCCGCCGCGATTTTCGACCAGCCACCACAAGCTAAGTAAGGGAAAGCCGACCAATCGCAGACGCCGGCACCACCCTCTTCATCCGGTTATCGATTTTCAGTGCACTGGCTCTGCCCCAGCGGATCCCTCTCCACTTGAGCGTTCTCCTCGCCTCTTGTCAGCCAATTAGATACGACAAGCCGCTCAGTGTAGGCAATGTTATTCGTTTTTCAAGCAAACAAAAGTAACCTCCTATGGACGAGGAGAGTGTTTGATTGGTCTGTACATACAACCCTATGGGGTAACCGCCCGGTGCTTGCGTCGGTGGTTACGCAAATTTGACGTCAGGAAATTGGAATAGAAACATATTGGAATAGTTTTACGTTATAGGGCCCCTGATCACTAAAATACCGAGGTTGCAGACGCTCGCACAGGGACGGGAACGCGATGTCTGCGCCAAACACCGTTCCGTCAACGCTGCCTGAGCTTCGTAGCGGGGAGCAGAGGAAAAGCAGCCTTTACGGGCAGGCACCCTGCTGGCACGTTTAAGCTGTGTGACCACTACATCTCTTAACATTTTCTTCAAGGTACAATTGGGATGGTGTGCGCGCCGCTTAGCGATGTCGGTGGCGCTGTCGGTTGCACGAGGCCCCTTCGCGTATAACGTCAATGCGATACACCGGCAGAATTGTGTGCGTAATAATTTCTTTTGATTAGAGGATCGCCAGGGTGCGCCGAGAAGTGCGGACCCGCAAACATCGGCTCCCGTTTCCTGAAATGTTTTCGGTGGTACATTTCGCGAAAACCTTGATCATTGTGCATCATTCGACGCAGTTTGTGTCGGGGATCAAGCCGATACCAGATTTATATCGGTAGGTGCTTTTATCGAACTTTTATACGACCTTGAACTTTTCGCGACGCAGGGCGGATCTAACCCTAACGGGTTAACGCTGGTGACGAGTACGGGCTAGGCCTTGGCCTAACTGCGGGGTGGTGGAGCATCATGCCCGAAGTCGAGATGGTGGAGGGGGTCGAAATCACCCCGAAGTCGAGATGATGGAGGGGGTCGAAATCACCCCCGAAGAAGCAAGGTGCCCCGGCTGGACCACGGCAACGGGCAAGACTAAGAATGCAAGGCAAGAAACTTCCAAGTCGACGCCGAGCCCGGTAAATCAGGGAGGCGGCAGGGGCGGCCGCCGCACGGCAGCCCCGCGGAACGCGCTGAAGAAGCTGGCCGCAGCCTCAAGGCTCCCGAGATTGCCACGGGACCATATTCGAATCATCGTTAGGCCAAGGGGTGGCCTCGACGTGAAAAAGATCAGCACTATTAGGGTGGCACAAGCGCTGGCTATGGCGGCGGCGCTTTCACCCGACAAGGTTGGCGAAGACATTATCTGCCCAAATAACGTGCAAAACATCTACGTCGTCTCAACACCAGAAGAAAGGAACGCGCGTGCTTACACGATGGTTCAACAGATCCACCTGCGCGAAGGGGTCTTTGAAGTGGTCGCGTACATGGCCGCCTCGGACAATACATGCAAGGCTGTTGTGAGGGGAGTCGACATCGAGTTCAACGACGCTCAGCTCCGCGCAATGATCGTACACCAGCGGAACCCCACCGCGTTGGAGGTGCGTCGCATCAAGACCACCACCGCGGTTATCGTCCTGTTCGACGGACTGAGGGTGCCGAACTTTGTCGTGTGGAGCAGGCATGCTGCCCGGCTCTTTACACAGAAGGCAAGTTGATGTGTCTACGGTTGTGAGGAACTGGGCCACAGGGCCGATGTATGTCCGACCCTGAGTGTGAAGAAGTGCAGGGGATGCGGAGCCGCGTCCCCCACTGAAGGCCACCAGTGTGAGGCGAAATGCGGCATATGCGGAGGCCCTGACCCAACGGCTGATCGTAAGTGCGAGCAACGCTTCCAAACGCCGTATGTCGTCAGGCAGAGACGCCGAAGGCGCCGGCGGAAGAAAACTGGCGACGCCAAGAAGGGCGTCAACGCGGCATGCGAGGTGAGCCAGGCACTAACGTCAGCGCTACGGAAGAGTTCTTCGAGGGGACGCTCCCTCTCGCGCAGTCTTTCCCGCTCTAGAACGCGCTCCCGCTCACATGGGCGCTTCGTGCAACGAGGGCGCTCTCAATCTAGGGGCCGCTCCAAGTCCAAGGTGCGCATCGCAGGAGGTCCCACCTGGGCCGACAAAGTGAAACAGACGAAGCAGATGGGCCGGACGCAACACGCCGCCGCACAGGAGAGCGAGCGGGCGCACGATCCCAGGATCGCGCAGTTGATGAGCGAGAACGCCAGTCTCAAGGAGGAAATTCAGAGAATGAAGGCCGACTCTGAGGCCTTCCTAAACGCCAGCGCCGTGCAAGCGGCCGCGGCAAGGCAAACGTCTACGGAAGAAGGGGCCACAGCAAGGGCGGTCAAGCGCAGAGCCACCTCCTCCCGGGGTGCGGTTGAGGATGTGAGCACGGCGGAGGCTGCCATGCAGAGGTCCTTGGACCGCATGCAAAAATCCTTTGCCGAGCTGGTATAGAGTAACCAGACCCTTCTACTTAGAGTGCAACTGCTTGAGAACGAGCTTGCCAAGCGATGTGACCTATACTACGGCGACGCCGCCAGGCCGGAGGCGGTGTCCAGTGACATGCTACAAGACAATCAGCAATCGTGAGCTGGCGAGCAAGATGGCACCCCAGCCCACCTCTGGTCCAACATACCCAACCATGGCCAGACCGGATAGTAAGCTCATCGTGTGGCAGTGGAACTGTGCCAGCTTCCGGAGGCGCAGGCCTCAATTGGTGCAGTTCATAAAGGCCCGAGAGCCGCAAGAGAGGCCCCACGTCATTTTGCTACAGGAAACGGGAATGGAAACAATTTCCCTCCAGGGATACCGAGCTGTCTCCTCGTTGGCGGAGAACGGGCTCGGCATCGCGATACTTATTGCAAAGAAGTGCGCCTTTCAGGAGCACGATCTCCGTCTTAGCAACACCAAACTGGAAGCGTTGCTCGTCGAGATCATATCCAACAGTTGGCTGAAGAACAGCGTCTACGTTATCAATGTGTACACTCTCCTAGGGACAACCGGCAGACCTTCTACAGCCTAACAACCAAGGCATCGTCCAAGGCGAGGGAGAGGCCGCTCGTTATGGCTGGAGATTTCAACGCGCCGCACGAAGCCAGGGGCTATGTGAGAAGCATTCGCAAAGGCTGCAGGCTCCTGAAGGCAGCGTCCGAAAGCTCCCTAGAACTGATAACCGACCCCCATTACCCAACGCGCATGGGAAGCTCGATCTCGAGAGACACCACCCCAGGCCTGGCCTTCGTCAAGAACGCGCCAGGAGCAGAGTGGCACATCTTACAAGAGAACCTGGGCAGTGACCACTACATCGTGGAAATCTCCCTACCGGTCAGCGCGGCCCCGCAGAGGGCTTTCGAAATAGTCTACTGGGACGCCTTCCGAAAGAGAAGGAAGGACGACCACGAAAAATACGAGTCGTTTGCGGACCTCGTGGCGCAGCTCAAGAAGGACGTAGCTGCGGTCACCAGGACCGTCGAAACGGACCTCAAGGTCGACCGCATGGAAGCTCGATTGGCGCACCTGTTCGAAGCCAAGAATTCCCTCACGGCTCGATGGAAGACGCAGAAGCTGAATCGCAACCTCCGGAGGAGGATCGCGGCCCTCAACCGCGAGATCGAATCGCACTGCAAGGACCTCGGCCAGCAGCAATGGAACGAAGTTTGCGCGTCGGTCGACGGCCAGATGCGTGCGGGAGGCAAGTGGAACCTCCTCAAGCAGTTATTGGACGACACGCAGTCTAAGAGAAACCACACTCTGGCCATCGATAGGCTGGTCCACAAGCTCAATAGCGAAGGCGCATCTACGAACGAAGAGATGGACGAAGTCGCGCGTCGCTACCTCCCCATCGGGCAGTCCGGGCCAGAAGATTACCCGGCCTATGGCGGCAAGGCGGACGAGGAGCTCGACTCCCCCTTCTCCGTCTCAGAGGTCAGAGCGGCCCTTCAAGGCCTCAACGGAAGATCGGCGCCCGCGCCGGATGGAATCTCGAACAGACCCCTTCGAAATCTGGACGATGGCTCGATCGAACTGCTCACCAAAGAAATCAACGATGTCTGGGAGGCCGTCATCGTACCGGATGCCTGGAAGGAAGCCACGGTGATCCTAATTCCGAAGCCGGGCAAGACACCAGCCATAGACAGTCTGCGACCCATTTCGCTCACGTGTTGCGTGGGCAAGGTGGCGGAGCATGTCATCCACAACAGAATATCGAGGCATGTCGAGGAACGACACCTCCTCCCGCCGAATATGGTCGGCTTCAGACCCTCGCTGTCCACTCAAGAGGTCATGCTGCTGATCAAGAGGCAGATAGTCGACGTGGTCACGAGAGACGTCCGAAGCATCTTGGCGCTGGACATCGCCAAGGCCTTCGACACGGTCAAACACAAGCACCTCCTCGACTCTGTGACGAGACTGAACCTTGGCGAACGCTTTCACGCGTACGTGAGCTCTCTCCTAAGAGATCGCAAGGCCACGATCAAGTTGGGCGAGATCAAGTCGGACGGATACGCGCTGGGAGCCTGCGGCACGCCGCAGGGTGCGGTGTTATCTCCACTGCTCTTCAACATCGCCGTGAGAGACCTATCAGTCCGACTCGACCGACTCGACCGAATCGGGGCCGTCAATCTCAATCACGCTCTCTACGCGGACGACATCGCCGTCTGGTGCGGCGGTGGGTCGGACGCAGCGGTGGAGCAGGCCCTGCAAGAGGCCTTGCACGTCACGGAAAAATTCCTCGAGGGCACTGGACTGGTCCTCTCGCCGACCAAGTCTGAACTCTTGCTGTATCGGCCCGACAGAAAAGGCCGCAAGTTCGACACGACGCTGGACCAAGTACCGATAGAACTCAGAATGAAGATGGGTCAGCGCATCCAGAGGGTGGATTCTGTCAGGGTGCTCGGACTGGTCCTCAATGCTAAGGGCAGCAACGCGCAAACGATCGCGCGCCTGAGCGCGAAGACGGAGAACATGCTCAGACTCGTTTCGCTAGTGACGAGCAGGAAGGGGGCATCAGCGAAGCCAACCTCATAAGGATCTAGCACGCCTTCTTCATGAGCCATATCAACTACGTGGCTTCTGCGCTAAGCTGGTCGCGGTCGGAGGAGAAAAAGATCGACGCACTCATGAGGAAGAGCATTAAACGAGTCCTCGGCATCCCCGTGACGACCAGCATGGAGAAGTTGATGCAACTCGGGTTCCACAACACCCTGAGCGAAGTGGTCGAAGCACAGAAAACAGTACAGATCGTTCGCCTCTCTACCACCAAGGCCGGCCGTCGAATACTCGACATGGCGGGTCTGGCAGCGATGGCCGAGGAGTCGTGCGCAGTACCGCTCTGCGAGAATGAAAGGGACGCCCTTCGAGTCTCCCCCTTCCCGAGGAACGTTCATCCACAGCACAACGACGCCCGGCGCGCAGCCAGAGCCCGAGCACTCAAGACTGCCCTGCAGAACCCAGAGCTCGCGTCCTTTGTCGACGCGGCGCGGTATCCAGGATCAAACTCCTACGTGGCCACGGTGGTTGACCCCCAGGGCAAGATCCTGAATGCGGTGTCTATCCAACGCTCGACGGCGTCCGTCGCAGAGCAAGTTGCAATGGCGCTGGCTCAGTGTGAACCCCGGCGCACGCAGATCTTCACGGACTCCAGGTCGGCGGCGATGGCCTTTCTCGCCGGCTCGGTCTCGGCCGAGGCTGCGGCATTGCTGAGGACCCGCAAGACAGGCACGGCCCGTCACCTCATCACTTGGTTCCCGGCTCACATGGGCCAGAACGTCTCCCCCGGCTCGATCAACCCGAATGAGTTGGCCCACAACCAGGCGCGAGGTCTCAACTGCGTCGGTCCGAGGGGCCCAGCTTCGCAGGGGATCGACCGAACCACATAGCCGCTGCTTACTTTCCACGAGATAACTGCTCACTACCAGCTGGGACGCAGGCAGTTTCCGGCTCCTCACCCGAAGCTGGGCAGACCCCAGGCCTCGGTGCTGAGAATGCTGTAGACGGGCTACTTTCCGTCTCGCTCAAGGCTGAACCACTACACTCCGGGTGTGGATCCCCGCTGCCCAGACTGCGGCGAGGAACGGTCCACCTTGAATCACATGCTGTGGCAATGTTCTGCGTTGCTCCACTCGCATTTCAACAGGCAAGAAGACTGGGATGAAGCCGTCAAGAGCGACGATCTTCAAGTCCAGCTTCGGGCTGTCCAAAGAGCATGCGACAGGGCTGAAGATCACGGTCTTCCGCCCCGGCGCGGGTGCGGCCCGCGACTACGATAACGTAGTCCCTTAGGACCAATTAAAGTTTCTTGTCTGTCTCTCTTTTGATTATTTGCTTACCAACGTTGGCCTTATCCAACTGCTCCGATCTCGGCCATTAGGGCGAGATCGCGAGCGTTGGGCAGGAACCCTGTTGGCACGTTTAACCTGTGCGACCACTACATCTCTTAACATTTTCTTCAAGGAACAATTGGGATGGTGTGCGCGCCGCTTAGCGATGTCGGTGGCGCTGTAGATTGCACGAGGCCTCTTCGCGTATAACGTCAATGCAATACACTGGCAGAAATGTGTGCGTAATAACGTCTTTCTTTTGATTATTTGCTTACCAACGTTGGCCTTTTCCAACTGCTCCGATCTCGGCCATTAGGGCGAGATCGCGAGCGTTGGACAGGCACCCTGTTGGCACGTTTAACCTGTGCGACCACTACATCTCTTAACATTTTCTTCAAGGAACAATTGGGATGGTGTGCGCGCCGCTTAGCGATGTCGGTGGCGCTGTAGATTGCACGAGGCCTCTTCGCGTATAACGTCAATGCAATACACTGGCAGAAATGTGTG
The DNA here is from genome assembly GCF_050947875.1 of Dermacentor variabilis. Taxonomy (NCBI): domain Eukaryota; kingdom Metazoa; phylum Arthropoda; class Arachnida; order Ixodida; family Ixodidae; genus Dermacentor; species Dermacentor variabilis. The sequence goes on from NC_134568.1 coordinate 179,085,602, forward strand.
CGTAATAACGTCTTTCTTTTGATTATTTGCTTACCAACGTTGGCCTTATCCAACTGCTCTGATCTCGGCCATTAGGGCGAGATCGCGAGCGTTGGGCAGGCAACCTGTTGGCACGTTTAACCTGTGCGACCACTACATCTCTTAACATTTTCTCCGAGGAACAATTGGGATGGTGTGCGCGCCGCCTAACGATGTCGGTGGCGCTGTCGGTTTGTGTTCGAGGTTCCGCGTAACAAACATATCTTTTCTCGTATATTCAAATTACATTTCGACGCTACCATGTCTGTAGGTTGAGTGTAAGTCGTACTTTAGGAATTTTCTGACGCGTTTTACTTTGAAAAAATCAATTACTTCAGTAATGCATATGCGCCAGCCGAAGGGCCTACGTGGTTCGGGATCATTTTTCTCACATGGACAACGGCGTCGGCGCCGGATTTTCTGAGACACGGGGCCCTTAACGCCTGTCGCGTTAAAGTTCATTTCGCACGCAAAGGAAAATGGCAGTAAAAAACTTACCGTGAGAAACGCGGACTAGGTCGAAAACTGTGCCCAGCGCGATACTTCAACCAGATGCGTTCGCCTTGGGCACACTGGAGCGTGTCATCTACCCGTGCTTCCCTTCTTTCATGTCGGCGCCACGATCGCCCAACCATATTGCTCTCCGTTTCTCAGCATAACCATGTTAGTACAGAGTACTGTGAAACACCCTCCACTCCCAGGCTCATCTCTATGCAAGGTGATTGGGTGTCGGAATAAGACGAAGATGAGACGACATTGCTGGAGTAAATGTTAGCACGGTGAAGCGCGATGTAAATTTAAGTGCGTAAAGGATAAAATCATCGGCTCAAAGAACGATGCACTGAGGGGGAGGGGGGGGGGCATTTCGCGCACACACGCACAGCCGCGCTGTTGGCGCTGCCAGCTAAAACATAGCCTTCAAGATTTGTTTCTACTCTATGAGAGTCAGCTCTGGAGCTTGGATTAAGGTGCCACTCATAGCCCAAACAAAGCCAAGTCGCAGATTTTCAGTAGCCCAAATACAGCCACGTAGCCAACCCGCCCAAGTCGACCCCCAAAATTTTTTTCTGTAGCCCGATTTGGCTATATATAGCCAAACCTCGCAACACTGCATCGAAGCTGTTTATAGCTAGGTTCTGGCGGACCTCGTCTCCATGCGCATAGACCAACTATTTATACATCTCTACACTGCCGACGCCTCTTTCCCTAGTTGTGTATATACTCATTGCCACGAGTGCCGTCTCTCTCCCGACATTGCGCAATACCGCGGCGTGCGGTCTTCGGCGGCCACCTGTGCGGCCCACTAGAGCGCGCACCGTGACTGGAGTAGCCGCGCCATAATAAAACGTCATTATCTCTATACACCAATCGTGTGTGACCGCCTTTGGTTCGCCGAAGACTTGGCCACGATCTGCGGCGTGCACGCTGCGCAACAGCGCGAAGGGGCAGCGGGTGCGTTGCGGCAGTGCAGCTCCTCCGAACACGTGGAGCAAGAGACTGTGCAGGACGCGTCGCGATCGAAACGTTTGTGGTGCATGTCTTCGGGAAGGTTAAGCCCACCGACAATCCATCCATTGTCATCGTGGACGATTTCAATGTCGATGAGAGCAGACCCGACGGGGCGTGGACACTTACCTTCATGTTGGAGTGCTTTGCCCTCAAGTGTTTCACCGATGCCACCGTAAGAAAAAAAAAATATGGGGTTTTATGTGCCAAACACACGAGTGGGGTATGAGGCACGCCGTGGTTCTTTAATGTGCACCTAAATCTAAGTCCACGGGTGTTCTCGCATTTCGACCCCTTCGAAATACCGACGCCGTGGCCGGGGTTCGATCCTGCGACTTCGTGCTTAGCAGATATGCGACCGTAGCCACCACTCGTCACCAATCGGGCATCGACCTAACCTTCGGGAAGAACATTAACACAGCGAAAGTGCAACCACTTGCCGTGTACCACAGTGATCGCAAGGCAATGATTACAATAGTCACGAAATAAACGATGACAACCGGAATCTTTGAGTAAATGTCTCTTTATTCGCCCTATACTAAACTTATAGTCAAATTCAACGTAGCAAATTCCGAACATAGGAAAACCCCAACATAGCAAAACCAACCATAGCGCCAGCTTCGCTGCATGGTCTTCTCTCTTCACAGACTAAAAGGGCTCTGAATTTTTTTTTACTATTTTTGTCAAACTCCACTCTTGTCAGTCAGATTAGCAGTATTGTGTGCCGGAGAAAAACGGTGTGTAGTAAAGGACATTATTTAAAACTATCGACGCTGGCTTTTTTACGAGCAGAAGGTGACAATGTGGTGGTTTATGGCGGAAAGCGACATCGGCTTTTCTTCGGAAATGCACCACGTATGTTTTGTCGTGGTAAAGTGTGCGGACAAAACGAGCGACAGTACGGGCTCATCTTTGCGTAGGGAAACGGAGCACATTGCTGTGTGGATGTGTGTGTCGTGTAATGCGCGATTAGCAATACGTCATGTGTGCGAAAATGTGGACGTGCTGACGTGTAATAGGGGGTCTTAGTGACCAGGCATCGGCAGACCTTCAGGACCCGTCATTTTTGTGCAGGTGGGAATGAATCATACGCGATGATCAGTGAGCGCGTTCATCTCAGTGATGTCTACGTTGTGTGGAGAAAAAAATTGTTTCAGCATAATCTATCGGCCTAAACGTATGACTGTAAATGAGCTCCCTCGCATTTATATTTTTACCATTCCCAGAACAGCGTACGCCTCGCGACAAGGAACATGCATGCTCTATACGCATGTTTTTACCATTGCCGAAGCTGCGTGTCTACGCTTCGCCACGGGGATTGCACAAAAGGCGACGCACTAACCTTATCGCGCTTTATAGCAGATATCATCGGTTTTAGCTAAAACAGCAAACTTTCTTGTTTTATTTCTTGTTCTTATACTTCTCTTCACGACACAAAAGTTATGCTGTGATGATGCACATAAACACGTAAAACTGGGTCTTCTAAATTAAAACCAGCAAAGGGACGCCGCAGGCACAACGAAGTTAACGCGCAACGAATTCAGTGTGATTTATACACGCTTCGTGCATTCGTATATCGATGACTAAGAGGTAAAATTAATTCAAATATGTTGTTTAACGTTTCTATTCAACAGAGTGGCTAATGAAGAACGCTGTAAGTAAGAGCTCCGGGTTAATTTTGAACAACTGGGGTTTTTCACAGTGCACCTAAAGCACGGTAACAACTGTTTTTGCCTTCCACCCCCATCGGAATTTAGGCGCATCACCGGGTATGGCTGATGGTTGTAGACCAAATCAATCTTGTATATCGTTTAAGATTACAGTGTAAATTGACGCACATTATGTACATTCACGTCAACGCAATGCTATTTCATTTCCCGACGACCACGCATTTAATTAAGCGAAGTGTCGTTTCGGCACGGGGAATATTTTCATCTTCTGTGGTAATACATTGGTTTTCGAAGAGTAATGTAACTTTTGCGGCTGTTTCATCTACGGAAGAGGCATTCTTACGAGATCACCATATGCTGACTTAAAGGCGCCGTGCACTTGGCAACAACGCTACGTTGTTGTACCAGTGAAACTAGGATGGCTACTTTCTGATCACAGTTCATAGATGCTGCCCCTTCAGAAAATAACAATATGCGAAATTTTAGGTCGTAGCCGCTTAGATACAGGCAGCGCTCCTATGCAGAGAACCGGTCGGCCAACGAGCGCCCTCTTCGGGGGTACAGCAGATGGGAGGGGCGCTCCCAGTGACGTCACGCTATTTGCAAACAGGGAGAAGTCTATTGAGCGTGATCGTCGGCTTCCCTTGCGTGCGCGGTGTTATCGCTATTGGGCTTTATACGGAACATCGCGGCGACGGTAAAAATGCGCCTGGAGTGGCCATATAATTGCTATCGCAACAAAATTTTGCACGGCGTTTCCCGCTTTACTACTGCCTAATTCGACACTCTGAAGGGTAAGCTTTCCATTGTACTGCTAGAAAAATGAGTACCACAAAAATTGGTTGTCAGTGCCTTTAACGTTTTCTTCAAGGAATCATTGTGATGGTGAGCGCGCCAGTTTGCGATGTCGGTGGCGCTGCCAGTTGCACGAGACTAGGGTGCCTCGTCGTCAGCGCCGTGGTATCAAGGCACCCTACACGAGACCCCTCGGCGGCGCACATTGAAATGTACACGGCGGCGCTTCATTGTGAGCGATTTGGGCCAATTTTTCCGTGCTGAAACGTGTTGACTGCAGTGAAATAATTACATATTGCCCTCCAGTGCCACATTTTTGCGCGAAATGCACTGAGCATTCCCACTATAGGTAAGAAGAGCGCTACACGTAGTTCCTGTTCATGTACATCCATAATGCTTTTTGTTCGTGTTCGGCTTGCGTTCACCCTATTCTGTTGGCACTGCTGTGTAACTCAACTCTATACTATTCTTGAACTGGTTATAAAGATGTCTGTATTACTGTACAAGGAAGTTACAACAGCTAGTTTTGGGGACTCTACTGCACCGTTTGTCCGCGTACATAACTACCTATTGCTTCGTTTTCGATTCTCTGTCAAATACAAGATAGTTAAGTTAAGTAAGGTACGCCACTATGAGCGACAGCGCAGTGGCATGGTCACCATGTTAGTTCAAACAGGTTTCGCTCTTTATTTTGCACGCTTGCCCTTCTTTGTTTTAAAGCCCTGCTTCTTCGCTGTAACAGTAAAAACGTAGCATCTTAGCATAATGATGTTCTCGCATGATTACGTACATGAGAATAATGCGAATAATTTTGAATTATTTTAAGAGCCAACTTTATTACGTTGTTTTCTTTATTTATGAAAATAATATGACCGCTACCTTCCGTCACGTTAACAACACCACACTAGAGAGCGCATTATACGTTTTAGGTGCCACCAATTTAGTTTAACAACGTCCTGTGTCTAGCGACTGCAATGTTGCTAGTGACACTCTCGTCATACTCTATTTCCCCTTCCCTTTTGCATCATATAATCAAAGTACCAAAGCACGAAAATTTACTCACGAGACAAAATTATTTCGTAGTGGGATATCCACATAATCGAAAGGCATCTTAAGGATACTCACATAACCACTGTTAGGGTTGGCGTCTGACACCACGTGGCGAGAGGTCATTCACCCTACTCCTGAGCCGGAGCCCACGGGCGCCGGAGAGGTCATTCACCCTACCGCCTGAGCCGGAGCCCACGGGCGACCTCTTCCCCTCCTCTCATGGTCGTGGCATCGTGTGTGCTTTCCTCATCCCCTTCACCTTCTCTTGGCCGGACCCCACGGTGCCGGAGAGGTCATTCACTCTACCGCCTGAGCCGGAGCCCACGGGCGATCTCTCTCCGTGCCTGTCACGTGTCATTCGACGGAAGCAAGATCCCGCCCACACTTGTAGAGAGCCTATTTAAGGGGCTCCGAAATGTACTTTGAGAGACTTCAGACTTCATACTTCATACTTGAGACTTCAGACTTCATAATTGATACTTCTTACTTCATGCTCTTCTTATTTTCTTTCAACTACCTTTGAATAAACAGTGCAAGTTTCGCACTAGCAAATCGTCTCGCCCCTGCTTCGTCGCCATGATCTACCGGATGCCTGCAGCCCGCCAACAACGCCACGCTACCCAATAAGTAATGTCGGTCGAGCTTCGATAGGCAGGCGTCGCTACTTCTCGGCAGCAGTACGGTACGCTACCCTGGAGCACGCAATACCACTAAGCGGCAGTCATGCACTTATATGTCTACCATCAATTCTATCCTGCGACATCATATGGGTGCTCAATATTCGTAAGTGATTAGGTGATCTCACGCCACCTCGTTCATGTTTCGTGATATACAGGTTGCGGAATGATCAACACATCGCTTCAAGGAATCGTTAAAGGATGCGTTCACGTGTCGCAGCGACCACTTCATTTATTTAAAACAATGCGAAATTTTTCTCCTTTTTTGTGTAGTGCTTATATTACAATGCGGTGCGGCCACAAAATTTAAATCATTGTGATGCGGATCGCACGAAGATCACACAACACGCGCGCTCGATACGTGCAGTTACTAATTTTACTGCAGCGCACAGGCTACAGCGCAAACCTAAATGAGCCTCTAAATCGCAAAAAAATAATAATGCCACCATTTACGATTGGACTAAAACCATGGAACAAAATGAATTTAAAAGAATATATGCCTGTACAAGTATAGCGGCTAGCAGACGACGGTACGCGTCATCCACACTATTGTGGTTAAGCCAGTGTCTACAAGGCGTTGACTCCGCTCTATGTCGCGGGATGCAGAGAATGGAAACAAAAATGACCATGGCGATTTACAAGAATGGGAAGAAAGAAATTAGACGAGAAAATTTCTACGATAACGCAAAGGGCAGTGCTTTACTATTTGAGGCTCGAGCTGGTCGCCCAAGGATAAAAACATACGGGAGCAAATATTCGCAACAAGATAAGGCATGTTTATGCTGCAGCAAAAATTCGAAGGCCACTCAGCACAACGTAATGGAGTGCGAAGGGATTCACCCAGTGAGACCCGTAGGTAACGTTCAGGTTGTAGAAGCGCCTGGATTTAAAGTGGACGGAAGCATCAACTGGTCAGTAGTCGAGATGAGCATGAGACGTTTAGAGTATTGATGGTGAAAAAGGAGGGAAGAGATTGATACGACCGGATACATTACAGGCATAGGTAGGTAATCTAGCGATAGAAGGTAGATGCAGAGGTTATGAGGGGGGAAAAACTTTAAAGGAGATGTATGCAAAAATACTAGAATATATGAAACAGTTGTACAGCTTACCAGATTAAATCAAGCAAGCTTGGTGACTCTTTGTCACCGCCCCGTTTCAAATGGGATGCCAGTCAATTATCACCATCAGTGGCCAGTAGACCCTTTTCGCGGAGCAGGGGCCCTATAACGTAAAACTATTTCAATATGTTTTTATTTCAATCTCCTGACGTCAAAGTTGCGTAACCGCCGACGCAAGGATCGGGCAGTCACCTGCAGGGTTGTCTGAAGAGACCAATCAAACGCTCTCCTCGTTCATACGAGGTCACTTTTGTTTGCTTGAAAAACGAATAAAATTGCCTACACTGAGCTTCTTGTCTTATCTAATTGGCTGACAAGCGGCGAGGAGCACGCTCAATTGGAGAGGGATTCGATGGGGTCGAGCCACTGCATTTAAAATCGATAACCGGATCAAAAGGGTGGTGCCGGCGTTTGCGGTTGGTCCGCTTCCCCAAGCGCTTTTCGACCAGCTTGCGGTGACTGATCGAAAATCGCGGCGGCGTGCAACGGAAGGTTAAGAATGCCGCTAAAATGGATCCTCAGCAAAGAAGGGTTGGCAGAGCGACGTAGTAAACGTGCCGAAAGGGCTGAATTACGTTACACGGCCACGCAAAAAGATTTATTATACGCAAATAAACCCATGCTCTCCGGCAGGTGCGAGTAGCCAGTGCCTGGCGAGCAATCGGCGGGCAGCCATCTTCTATTCCTTTCGGAACAGGGCAGCCTGCGGCTATCCAGAAGAAAATTCAGTTTAGTTCGGCATATTAATGCCCTTTATCGCGTACATGTCACTTTGACGCAGTGAGTTTTTGCGCTTTTGTGACGTCGCGGGACAGGCAGGTGAAGTGGGTGCAGCCATAAAACTTTTGACCAATAGCCGATGGCTAATGGCGAAAAGGGGTCGAATCAGAAATAACTATTTTTCTTTTGTCCCATCAAATCATGCATGATCAGTGTGTATACTTCATATCAGATGGGAAGCTATCACCGTTTTCGTGACGTCGCGTGACAGACAGGTTAGGTGGGGGTGGTCCAAAAAAGTTTTTTACCGATCGTGGAGGGCTGATTGCAGAATTGGAATAGAAAAGTTTGGAATAGTTTTACGTTATAGCGCCCCAGTTTTCTCTACAGCAACGAGATGGCGGTTTCGGCAGCGTGGTGCACGTTGCCTCAGCGAAAGCGGACGAATACGAAATCATGGCGCTTCTGCCCTGCTTCTGTGCAATCAGCTGTCGGAAATGCAACTAGTCTTTCGCTAACACATTAACCTCCATTCATGCTGTAAAATGCGGAACCGTAGAGGACACTCCGTCACTTAAAAACATGGCTGCGATGACAGATGAGTGAAACCCGCCTGACCGGACTGGCCTTGCTCCTGGAGTGCCTCGATGTCCTCCTCGCCCGCCTCTCCGCACAGGGTGGAGACAACCGCGGCGTATACTACGGCCTTGGGCGCGCAAACTGCAGATACACACGAGCGCTACCAACACGTCCCTACGCAGTCCACCAAAGGTGTCTACTACGGCGTCCGCCATTCGCGTGCCCAACGCCGTAGAATACGCCGCGGTTGTCTCCACTCTGCACGGAGCGATGGAGGAGGAGGACATCAGCCTACTTGCTACATGCGCACAGAGGCATCTCTCTTGAATGTGAAAAAGACATCAATCGCTCCGCCAACGGGAATCGTGGGCGACGGAGGCTGGAATTCGTGGCGTAACGCTAGCTTGCTATTCGCCACTTCAAATAACTTTTTTTTAATAGAACTGCCTAAATCTACCAAGCTTTCATCCTAGTTCCCGGGTCAATAATTTTGTTTCAGTATTGATTCTACACATTGTAGTACCTGAACTGACGTTTTCATATTTTTGTTTGCAATAAAGCTTCGCTGTCTAAGTATTTTCGTATGCCCTCTCTGATAATCAATTTTCAGGTAGGACATAAATATATTTTTTACGCGTACGGAAACGATAGTTTGCATTGTTCTCGTGATCTTCTTGTGCTCTTTAAATTTCAATGAAATTCGATATACTTATCGAATTGCGGCTGGAGAGTGAGCTGGTGTAGCTATAATTTGCACTTGCGTTTCGTTCCGCGAGCTGCAGTTAGCGAGATGTATTTTCACTATTTTAATTATGTTGTCGAGTTTTGGGGAGATTTTCTCTTAAGCATTGCCGCCATGTTGATTTTGTAGCGTTTATAGCAAGTACTAAAGTGCGATGGATGTTCTATAGGTATGTCGCTGCTACACGTTGTACTTCGCATTTGAGACTTTGAACTGATCTCGCGTTGGCAACTTTTTTGCATAAGAATGTTACCATGCTTTCGTTGAGTGCACTATAGTCTTCGTTCGAGGTGCATGATTTGATTAATGTTATTTAGTCACTGAATAATTCTACGAGCAGTAGTGATGTTGCCGTGCTTTCGTTCGTCTTCAGGTTTTAGGACCTTCTCCTATGTACGAGTAACTTTTCGTGTCATTATAATGTCTTACCGTAAATGTAGAATAATGGCTATTTGAATGAAATTGCGCAAACTTCATTTATTGTACACAAATAAAATAATCTTCATAACTGCAACATTCTGTCTGTTACGCAATAATTTCTCACTGTACCCAGTGCAATTATCAGCTTAAAATCAGATCTGTTAAGGTACCAAGATGACAATTAACTCACTTATTCTAAAACAATAGCATTATGTTTGTTTTCCCCATAATACTGATAACCAATCTTGGTGATTTAGACTTTGCGCACTAAATTATTGAGATATCTGAAGTGTGGTCGCCCGTAAAGTTTTAATTCCCAGTATTCTTTACGAGCGGGAAAACCGATTAGAACAAATGAGTGGGATGACTATTAACAAAAATTAACAGTATTTATATTATGGTGAGAGACTTGTGATAACAGTAACTCCATGAAACAAAAGAAGAGATGACCCCCCCTCCCCCTAAAATGAGCGGTGGAATCCGCCACTGCTGCGAATAGTCAAACGCCTTTAAAACGAAGTCCTCGGGACTCCCAAAATCCCAAGTCACTTTAAAGCACCTTACTGTAACGTACCTCTCACAATAGAGCAAGGTAAGCACGCTCAACAAAAGAAACATTTTATTTACCACGAATTCAAGAAGGACTTAGTAGAATAAGACACCAATTAAGCTTTTTGTACGCATTTTACTTGACAGAATGTGCGACTGCAGCCAACCTTATTGCACCGAAGTTCACACTATGTTCCGCGGGGAAAAGGGGGCGCTACGCAAGGTAAAGCTGCAGATCGTCGAATGCCATTATCGTCTCCCTTGCCGTCAATAAAATTCTTAATTCGTTACAATATTTTCATCACTGTTCCCTTCGTTATCATTCGCGTTCTTTCCGCGTTCGACTTGAGCGATTCCTGGAGAAGTGGAGCAGGACTACTTCTGATACTGCCAGACTTGTCAAGTGCGTCGCTAACGCTGTCACCAAGGTGCGCACTAACCCAGAACACAATTTGGTGACGTCCGCTGACGGCATAGGCGGCGGAGCTACGTGGCGTTCGCTGAAAACAGCAAATCAGCCATGGGAGTCGCCTGAATTCCTTCGCTGTACAGGGAAGTTCGTTGTAATGGTCTTCGTTGTAGAGGCGTTCACAATACATACGAAAGATAGTAATTCGGCCGGCACATAAGCAATCCTTCGTTATACACGTCATTTCGTGTAGCAGCATTTGTTGTAGAGGCGTTCGACTTACGTATTCGCACGATTCTAACAAGCACCTTTTTTTAAATAATAAGCGTGTTCAAATTTGCATGCGCGTTACAGTCGTAATTCCTCAAAATCGAAAACGAAACCGATTCTTACTAAAAAAAAAAAAAAGTCAATTCAAGGCAGCTAGGCACACTGCCATGGAACGGACGTTGTTTTTTATGCACTCGGTTTGCGGTCACCATTTTCCAGTTTGCTGTACGTGTGGCATTTCTTATGCATTAAGTGGAACTGAAGATGACTTTCTGGTCGTTAGACAGCGAAAAGGAGGCGCCGTCGCACTCTGACAGCGACTAGCCGCTAAGATTCAGCTGTGTGCGTGTCTGTGTGCCTTTGTAAATTGTATGTCCCATAAAATTGTTTCCACACGGCACGCGTCGACTCGGGTTTTGTTACTTGATATGCGCGGTAGAATCAGCACGAAATTATTATTATTATTATTATTATTATTATTATTATTATTATTATTATTATTATTATTATTATATTTGGGCAGTAATATAAATGTGCGTTACAATCGGGGGGGGGGGGGGGGCGCTAGAATCGTGCAAATACGGTACTTGCTCCGGTATCTTTTTCTCCTTGGGTAACACGAGACGTTCATATTGGCGGCGCCTCCAGCACGCCAAAGCGGCAACGGGAACACCAAAGCTAGAACCCGAACTGGTCCGTGGGTTGGAGCTCGTCGAGGCCTGCGCGTGCCACAGGGGTGCATAAGATCGGCTGTACAGCCAATTTTTTATGCGAACACCCCGGCACGCTTCGGCCTCCGCGGCCCCAACCTACGGGCCGCCCTGCTTCCAGCTTTGATCCCCCCGCTACACCTTGGGTGCCCTGGAGATCCTGCGGCGCCTGCTTTATAATAACCTCAGGTGCTCTGAGGCCTCCGTTTGCCGGTTACATGTGCCCTCCTGGAGCAGTGCTTGTAAGAAATCCAATCTATCGCCGCGGCGACAAAAGCGACCCGCGACTTATACAACACCAGTCAAAACATTGCCTCTTCAGACACAGCGATCACCAAATCACTGATCACGGTCCGCGCCCACTGCATCACCGCGCGGGCAGCCAGCGGCTGAGCCTGAACAAACGCGACCGCACTCCGCAATGCCGGCATGTCTGCGGACAAACGAATTCAACGCGCGCTAAGAAACCTCCTCCGTAGTGCCAAGGCAGAGTCATATTGGTCATATATTCAAGGAGCAAAACCACCCAGATTTTCTCTCTCGCGCCCGCTCTTACTGGCGCCTGCGCACACGGCTGGCGATCCCTCAAAGGAAAGTCTCGTCTTAGGCAACCATCTTTGGACTTGTGTCGCCGTCTGTTGGCAGCTGCAGAAAGCAGCCCTTCCGGGGCGTGCCCTTCAAGATCGCAGAAATATATGTATATACATAGAGAGAGAGAGAGAGAGAGAGAGAGAGAGAGATTCGCAACTTGGCTCCGGCCGTTTCATTCGGCGCTCTGTCAAGCGGGAAGTAGCAAAACTTGGTAGTAGCAGAGTCCTTCAATGGTTGTAGTAGTAAACTTAGACCTGACGATGGGCCTGCAGCCCTTGGCCTAGGTGGGTGGGGGTGAAGGGTGAGATGGATGCGATTATGTGTAGGCCTCCTGCGCGTAGTCAAAGGGCCAGCAGGATGTCCTTAGCCCGATGAATCCGTCTGGTCCATTCTTCGTAAAAGAAAGGTCACTCCGAGAGAGTTTTCGGAGTGCAACCATGGCCTGGCATGTACGTAGTAACTGCGTTGTTATGCCGATTTCGGACGGAAACCCCCAGCTGGGGCAACCGGTCGATGGTGTGCTTCTTCCACCGGCTGGTGACTGCCAGTGCATTGGTGTGGGGCGCCGGTGCATGCCTTGTATGTCATGCAGTACTTGAGCCGCCCAGGGAATGTCTTGTGGTACAAATAGGTGGAGTTGGAATCGTGACCAGTAAAAGTTAACTCTGCTCCCGCCGTAGTGAGTCAGAAGACGGTAAATTTACACCGTGGGAGTGGGTATCTGGGGAAAGCAGTGGAAATGATCGTGGGTTCTCCGAAGGGTTCTCGTAGAAGCGCAGTTGTCTATAAAAACTTGCTCGCTGGCTCCTTCATATGGGTCTATCGGTTGCCCTCGTTGGCGTGGCAGTGGCGTGGTGTCCAGTGTATGTGAATATTGGTACTCCTGTCGAGAAACATTTTCCAGATCTTTGGTGAATGAGGATAATCTGATACGCGCGCATGTTTAAGGGGCCCTGAACCACTTTTTAGTAAAGTCGAGAAATGCATTTGAAGTAAAATTTGACTATTTTATAGATACTTTGCCGCAAGAAGTACTTCGATGCGTTCAGCAGAGGATTGGCCATCAAACACCCCCGTCGCGGTGGTTCCGCTCCATCTTCAATGACTTGCCCGGCGAAAGCTACGGCGGACCGGGGCGTGCCCACCACGTTCTGCCTACTCAACGTCGCCGTGGAGCGCAGTTCAAATTTGATTTTGGATGTTCACGTATTGTTTCACGTACTATTTCCCATTTTGGCGCCTACGACGCGCCAAGCTTTAGCCAATTAAAGCGGTGATCCTCAGCAAGCCGCAGTGCGCTGAGCCAGTGGACTCGTCGCTGCACCCCTTGGTGGCCTCGATGTCTACGTTACGCAGCAGACCGCAGCTACATGCAACTGCAACGTTTGCTTTGTGTACGACAGGGTAGAGTGCGCTGTCTGGCTTGCTTTGTTTGTTGTCAGAAAAGTAGGGAGACAACAAACAACAGAGGCGTACAAAAACAGTTTCCAGTAATGGTTCAAAAAATTTGATGAGGGGAATTTTTTCGAGGTTTGTGTTTTCTCAAAAATATAGGCAGGCAATTAGAAAAAATAAGAATAAGAGCTTGGTGACGCAATCCACCACCTCATTTCAAAGGGGACGCTCATAGCATCCATCCATCATCCACGTAATGCGACCCGCCATTGTTCTGTGCCAGCTCAACCGTCTGACCGACTGATACTAGCCAGATTCAACCAGTGCATTTTGAAACCATCAATATCTCATTACAAAGCGCAAGGCGTCTAACCAAGAGCGGCCAGGAGTGAGCGCGCGCTGGCAAGCGGGGTTCGAGGCTAGTTGAGTGTTCAAAGCAAGGGGCGCACCTGCCCCTTCTGTCAAAAGTGGGGTGGGGAGCAAAGTATGTCATTCCCCTCCCCACTTTTGAAAGCGGCCACTTTCGGCTGTACATTGGAAATTTAACATTTATTTCTTAATAGAGTTTATTTATTTATTTCTTTATTTATTTCTTAATAATAACTAAAACTTTTCTTTACTACGCATGCCCTGCTTGGACAGCGAGGATTATCTTTCTCGGGACGCGCTGTAGCAAGTGACGCACGGGATTCGCCATACAGGTTCGCTTTGCGGAGAACGTCTGGCGCTGGCCAGTTCCCGCTCTAACGAACTGTCAGCTTGCAGAACTTGCATCGTGGCCAGTTTTCTGGGACCCATATATGCGTATTCGAAAACACAATCAGCTTGCTACCATTAACCTACGGGCGAGGGGGAATTCCGGATGAAGTATTATAATCATCCGCGCCCAACGACTGGTGTGCCTTACGGCATGAAATAGCTGGTTTATCAAATGCTCAAACTATTTAATGTCTGTCCAGAGATAGCCTACATATAGCGTTGCAGTCTCGGTATATTATCACCATCAAAAATCTAATCAAACCTCTTACAGGTATAACTGTCGGATTTCATTCTGTAATCACGACTTATCGCAGATGTGCTCGTCAAAATGACTTCGGTCGAGTGTGCAGAGTAATTTCAATACCAATAGAACACTGACATGATTTTTTCTAAACGAATGTGTCAGTTCTGACTTTGACGATTGCGTATTCAGGCTGTTTCTAAATAAGAGCTACAGTTACGTTTCGCCTACGACGCGCGGTATAGCCGGCGCTGATGCAACGGACGCCGGGGCTTCGTTCAAATCGGCGGACATTTTGGCCCGTTCAGCGCTGCCGCAACGCTTCCCGCCAAGCTCGTCCAGACATGTTTCAATGCCACGTGTCTTCGTGTGTGCGTGTGTGTGTGTGTGCATGTTGGTGCCCACGCTTGTCAAAGCGCGGCAGCCGGGGAGAGGAGCTCCCCAACTATGAAGCGAGGAGGTCTGACGGCGCCGGCCCGGCGGATGCGTCACTTCTCGTCTCAACGTGTCCGTGCGCCGCCGTCACGTGCGCCTCATCCCGAGCCGTTCCTTCTTGCCCTCGACTCCGAGAGTATAAAAGCAGCTGCCCCCGGACGCCAAGAGAGAGACTTCGAATTCTTCCGTCGAGTAACGTGCTCTCCCGTCTTTCCACTTCGGTCGACCTGACCGGCCGCTCTTTTGCGATGCTATAATAAACAAGTTGTTCTGTTAGCAATCGACTCATCCTTTGCCAGGACCTTCGGATGCTTCCAGCTGTGCCCCAGGCCGCCAGGCCAACGCTACCCTTGGGGCTTGCGACCCAGATGCAACAACTGGCTGCCAGCGGTGAGATCGCGACAACGGAGGCCAGCAGCGAAGATATGCGGTCGACTGTATGCTGAGCAGCACAACGACCATCCGGGAGCAGTGCAACGAGCCCTGTGTGATGACTGGTTGCCTGCAGCGGAACGACTGCGCTGAATTCTTGGCTGCGAGGTTTGGTGAGTGCGGGACTTTCTTCTTCTGAGTTTTGCCAGGCTTTTGTTAGTGTCAGAAACAGAGCTGGTAATTGTTGTTGTCGTTGCTGCCGGGTTTGTTTGCGGCAAGACAATAGTAGGCAGTAGAGAAAGCAGCATTCAGAGCAGCCATGGATTGGAAGTCGTTCCGCAAACCGAAATTGCTGGAGCTTGCAAGAGAGTTGGGTCTGGATGTCTCAGACAAACTCAGAAAACCGGAACTGCTAAGGGCTATTCTTGAGTTGGAAGCTGAGGATGACGAGCTGTCGGAATGCCTTGAGACCATTGAGGAGAGGGAGACGGCAAAAATACAGGAGCGCGAACGTAAAGAGCAAAAAGAGAAAGACGAGCGCGAACGTAAAGAGGCGCGCGACCGTCAACAAGCTTTGGAAATGAAGCGTCTCGAGGTAGAGATGGAATGCGCTCGTAATGGAAGTCAGGCACACGGTGCAGGAGAACGAGTATCGTTCAAAATGACTGACCTGATGCGGCCGTTTAAGCTTGGAGAGAACATTGGTTTGTTCCTGGTTAACTTTGAGCGAACGTGCGAGAAGCAGGGGTTCTCTCGGGAAACGTGGCCACAGCGCTTGCTCACTTTGTTACCCGGCGAGGCGGCCGACGTAGTCGCTCGCTTGAAGAGAGAGGAGGCAGAGGATTTCAACCAAGTGAAATCGAGTCTGCTAAAAAAGTACAGGCTGTCAGCGGAGGCGTTCCGTCGGAAGTTTCGGGAAAATGAGAAAGGCAGAAGTGAGTCATATACAGAGTTTGCCTACAGGCTTATGTCAAACATGCAGGAGTGGCTCAAAGAAGAGAAAGCGTTTGGTGACCACGAGAAAGTTCTGCAGTGTTTCGGGCTGGAACAGTTTTATAGTCGGTTACCTGAGAACGTGCTGTACTGGGTCTTGGATAGGCCAGATGTTAGTACGGTGGCTAAAGCCGCCGAGCTAGCCGAGTAGTTTGTGACGCCTCGGGCTCGCGGAGCTAAGGACGGTCAAAAGGGTGAATTTGGCTCCAAGTTTGAGAGGCCGAAGTTCACGCCCATGAGAGCAAAGGGGAACGCACGTAGTGCGGATGCGAGTGAAAGCAGTCCGACCGAACGTAAGGAGACGGCGGCAGCCGAAGCCGAACGCAGAAAGCGGTTCGAGACGAGGCAAGCGCGCGTGTGTTATACGTGCCAGAAGCCGGGTCACTTTTCGGCGCAGTGTCCAGAAACAAAAACAAAAGTCGTGTTTTTGTCATTATGCAGCACTGACGAGAACATGAAGCTTCTCGAGCCTTACATGCGAGACCTCCTCGTGAACGGGAAAGAGTGCCGAGTGCTTCGTGATTCCGCAGCTACAATGGATGTAGTTCACCCCTCTTACGTAGAACCCGATATGTTCACGGGCGAGTGCGCATGGATCAAGCAAGCCGTGGAAGCTCATAGCGTGTGTCTGCCCGTAGCAAAAGTGCTTATTGAAGGACCTTTCGGAGCACTTGAGACGGAGGCCGCAGTGTCATCTATGCTGCCCCCCCAGTACCCGTACCTATTTTCGAACAGGTCCGATCACCTCCTGCGCGAGAAGGGGCTTTTGTTTGGTGAGGCTAGCGTTCAGGCCTTAACCAGATCGAGAGTTCGGGAGCTCGCTGCAAAGGCGGTAGTTGCGGGGCTGACGCTGTCGAAGAATGAGAAAGGGTCGGAGGCGCAGCAAGCTAATATTCAGAGCACGTCCGAACTGAATAAAATTTAGCCTGTAGCGTTGAAGGCACCAGATACTGGAGAGGACATGCCCGACACGGGAAAGTTAGAAGAGCTATCTGCAGATTTGCTCGTCGCGCCTACGTCAGATGGACTCAATAGGTTGCTAAAAGTCAGCCGGTCGGCTTTGATAGCCGAGAAAGAAAAGGATGGCAACCTAGAAAACATGCGCTGCAATGTCAAGGAAGGTATCGCCAAGAAAAATGCTCGTTTTGTGGAAAGAGGTGGGGTCCTGTACTGGAAGTATCTAGACCGCACGGGAGTGGAGTTCGATCAGCTGATCGTGCCTCAGTGCTACCGTCAGGATCTGTTGCGCTTGTCGCATGGGGGTTCGTGGTCCGGACACCTAGGAGTTAAGAAGACTAAGGACCGTCTCTTGCAAGAGTACTATTGGCCAGGGTGTTTTCGTGACGCAGAACACTTTGTGAGGACATGTGACACCTGCCAGCGGGTGGGCAAACCAGGGGACAAATCGAGGGCGCCGTTGAAGTTGGTACCTATCATTACGGAGCCTTTTAGACGGCTCGTTATTGATACAGTGGGACCTGTACCGGTAACAACCACGGGGTACAGACACATTTTGACTGTGATCTGCCAAGCGACAAAGTTTCCTGAAGCAGTGCCGCTTAAAGAAATCAGCTCAGTTGAGATAGTCAATGCACTACTGTCCATATTTGCGCGAGTTGGTTTTCCTGCGGAAATCCAGTCAGATCAGGCCACAGTGTTTACTAGCGCTTTGACGACAGCCTTTCTCGAAAGGTGTGGGGTAAAGCTGTTACACAGCTCAGTGTACCACCCACAGTCGAATTCCGTCGAGAAGCTCCACTCCGTCATGAAGCGCGTGTTGAGAGCATTGTGGTTTGAACAACAAACTGACTGGGAGCTGTGTCTGCCTGGGGTGATGTTTGCATTAAGGACCGCGCCGCATGCGGCTACGGGGTTTTCGCCAGCTGAGCTGGTGTACGGTCGCTCGCTGCGGTCTCCGCTTCGCATGCTTCGCGACGGAACACTGTCCTCTCCAATGGCTGCAGACCATCTCTTCCAAAAATGGCCGCCTCCTGCGCTGGAGCCTCGCTTTGCAACAATATTCCTTTGACGTGCGTTACAAAAAGGGGAGTTAAACGGTAACACCGATGGCTTAAGTCGAGGCCCCTAACGTAGGAATCAGCCTCAAAGTTATTTGTTACTGATGTTTTTCTTCCTGAGGCAGGATTTTTAACATATTCCTTTTGTTTAATGTTTTAAAGTCATGACGTGCTTTCTAGTGCAATTTTCCAATTTGTGGACGCGTTCTGAGTGCTGCTAGACTACTGTAAGGAACTAGGCAGTAGTAAAAAAAGGGGAAAGAGCCTGGCATGGCTTAGTGAGGGTTGGGTCGTGCTTGCTGACTGAGCGGTTGAGTTTCGGCGTAGTTCTAACGCTTGCTGGGAACGATAACAAAAATGGCAACTGTCCCGAAGTCACTTTGTAGTGTCCTGTGTGAACCTGAACGTGAGAACGAGGCCTTCTCTGTGCGCTGCGCTCAAGAAACGCCGAGGGACGACCGACTTCGGTTATGAGCATCATCGAGCGACATCCCTCCGGACAGCGGATGCAGTCCCCTGACCATCGGGATCTCCTTCTCCCGGCGGGGCGGTCTGTTACGTTTCGCCTACGACGCGCGGTATAGCCGGCGCCGATGCAACGGACGCCGGGGCTTCGTTCAAAGCGGCGGACATTTTGGCCCGTTCAGCGCTGCCGCAACGCTTCCCGCCAAGCGCGTCCAGGCATGTTTCAATGCCACGTGTCTTCGTGTGTGCATGTTGGTGCCCACGCTTGTCAAAGCGCGGCAGCCGGGGAGAGGAGCTCCCCAACTGTAATGAGAGGAGGTCTGACGGCGCCGGCCCGGCGGATGCGTCACTTCTCGTCTCAACGTGTGCGTGCGCCGCCGTCACGTGCGCCTCATCCCGAGCCGTTCCTTCTTGCCCTCGACTCCGAGAGTATAAAAATAGCTGCCCCCGGACGCCAAGAGAGAGGCTTCGAATTCTTCCGTCGAGTAACGTGCTCTCCCGTCTCTCCACTTCGGTCGACCTGACGGGCCGCTCTTTTGCGATGCTATAATAAACAAATTGTTCTGTTAGCAATCGACTCATCCTTTGCCAGGACCTTCGGATGCTTCCAGCTGTGCCCCAGGCCGCCAGGCCAACGCTACCCTTGGGGCTTGCGACCCATTTGCAACACTACCCTATTACTTGTTTCCCGGCAGGAGCAAAAGCAGCAGATATTTCGTATTTTGAAAAAGTGAGGGCTAATTTTTTGCTGACGTGTACCGAAAGTTTGCACTGTGTAAGATGCTTATATGCTCTGCAGACAGTTGTTACGTAATAGTCGCTGTTTCCCAATTTTTATGTGTTATACACGGCATTTAGTTGTTTTCCTCCGCTGTCCTCGGTGAAATATTCGCGGTACGGTGCTTATATTTATTCGAAATAAGAAAGAATATTCCGAGTGACGGGCGATATATGTTTGTTCTTTGTACGTTCGTTACAGCCTTTGTAGAAAGTTACTCATGGAAGCGTAATTGGGTGTCATACTGCTGCTAACCCTAAATGTTTCCCAGACTCCTAAAACAACAGCACGGGATACGGACGTGAAATTCCTTGAAAATGGGAAAATTCTTAAGCGCAATGCGTTGCGAAACTTTCACTTTCCTACTTTAAATGCAAGTGTTGCAGATAATTACCAAACCCTCGTTTTCCATGTATTTTCGTGCATATTACGAGATTCGTAGTTTGTTTCTCCTGTGTGAGCGGTGAGCTAAAGAAGGCACCTTGTTTCTATCCACGGAAAATTAGGGGCATGGTATGGCCATCGTGTAGGCAATGTTCCAAATTGGTGGGTTAAATGCGCCTTTTCCAGTAGAATACGTACACAAGTGGTCAATAACGTTATTGATAGGTTTTACGAGCGGTGTGACACTTAGACAGGCTGCGCGGGCATGATTGCTACTACAACGGAGTTCAAATTTCGCGAACATAAGGGGAACAATGCGCCAAGTTTATGTGCGGCAGTAAATGCGTGTTGATCAAGTACAGCGTGACAGAAATTCTAAGCAAGTGTTGAAAATTATCGCGCTGCTACTATTAGCTAGGTTTCCAATGTCCCAAGAAAACTCTGCGTTTCAGATGTTTTATACTTTGAAGGAATAGGCAGCATTTTAACTGTAATATGTCCCGTATATATAGTTTTAACGTTTCTGGCTTTTTAAAAAGCGCTCCATATAACCAATAAATATTGAACCCTCATCTATTTTTTTCTTACTTTTTCAGGCGCACGTGATGTATTAGTTTTGCCTGGTTTCCTCACTGAATGAACTAAATGAGGCAGCTTCGTTACGCTTGGTGACTGTACATACAAGTTAATGGGTGATGTGTATATATAGGTGAAGTTCAACATAGATGAGTAATTGGGGCTTTAAATAAATTATGTATGCAAGCACTCTAGAGTGTTTGAGCGTGTCTAACGAGCAGGGAAGAATTGATCCCGCTGCCCTGGCTATAAAAGCAGCCTAGACCAAATTTCGCGAAATTTGGTGATACACTATGGAAACTCCGTGCGAAGTTAAATGCGGTTGGATCAAACACAGCTTTCGTAAAAAAAAAAAATTTTTTTATTCAAGCGCTAGAGCGTGTGATATGGCCACTATCAGCTATATGCTTCTCAGTGTCCCGACATAGCTTTATACAGTTTACAACAGGTTTATATTTTGTGGAAAGGGGAGGGGGGCATGTAACTGCAATGCACGACAAAACTTTTGTGTTCCTGGTCCGCTTAGAAGTGCTGCTAATAATTACTCAGCCGTCATATTTCTTTCCCTATATTTTCAGGCGCCATTACACTTTCCAACTTGGTTTCGGCAATGTCCTCGGTGAACTGAACAAGAAATCTTGTTTATGTATATTTCGCGAAAATAAAGGGCACACTATGGCCAATATATAGGTAAACTTCAAAGACAGGGGACTTATTATGAGATTTGCAGTAAATTACGCTTGCAAACGATCCGGAGATTTATGAATGTGTTTTGCTAACAAATAATTTATCCCGTTGCCCTGGAAGAACTGTGAACTCAACAGGTATCAAAGGGGGGGGGGCAGGGAGGGAGGATGCTTTCGTAAACGTTATAGTGAAATAACGTGTGTGTTAATGAATTACTGTTTATTTTAACATTCCCATCAAGAAGCACGCTCCAAATTATTATATGCGGGCAAGTTTTCAAACAGAAGTCATATATGTATATATATATATATATATATATATATATATATATATATATATATATACACGGGCAACCTTTTAAAGTGTGTGACATAATTACAAGAAACTGAAACTTATTGCAACTGTTCTAAAGAAACAGCTTCGCTGGAAATCGGTTGGTAATTCTCCAAGGTCGCACACATCTGCGGTCTTTTTTACAGCGAAGCTTTTAACCTCTAGTTGGTCGGCAGTTTTCGTGTCATCATCCGTGAGCAAACACGTGGGCCAATCCTCGAGGTAGTGCATTACCGGGCCGACCCGCGGAGGAGGTAAAGCAGGCTTCAAGCACTCGGCAAAGTTAAGCGAAAAGTGTATACATTCTTTGGAATCACGCATACAACATAAAGAACGGCATTCGTTTCAATAATGAACAAGCATCCGAACCACCTAATTGATGATAAGGCGCTTCTGATAACAACGCGAAGTACGTAGCGCTCCGTAGATACGTTTCACGGTAAAGGTCACTGTTGCGCAAGCGGCCGCGGCGACGGCAGCTTGCGACGTGGGGAGCGACCTCAGCACCGCCTTTCGTATGTAAAAGAACCAGCCTAGCAACTGGTTTCATTGTTGTTGCAGCATTGTTATGGGTAGGTAACAAATAGTTAAGACCCCCGAGGAGCAGCGTCAATACGAGGAGCGGCAGGGGAAAAACTGCAGTACGACCAACGGCGGCGGGGGGCCAAAATTACCATTACTACCATTACTCTAAAGCAATACAGCATTACATAAGCCCCCCCCCCCTCAGCAGTTGTAGTGATGGTTTTCAACAGCTTCGCCGGACATCCACTTTCGCACTGCCGGGATGGCGAGTCAATGATTTTCTTGCGAATATTGCAACTAATCTATGTTGATTGCACTTCGTTGCGTATAACCTCGACACATACTGTTACCCTATTAACTAGCGATGAATTTACGCTGTAGGCGTAAGCACCAAGTACAATTATGTTTAATTAATAAAATTGTTTGCAGCAAACGTGCATTATATATGTGCGCTGTACTGCTGCTTCTGGGCAGGATCAGGGACCTCTGTCAGCCACTGATCTCCTTTTGTTTTCCACATAATCTTGCCATTTTATGCAGTTGCAAGAAATAAATGCAAATTAAATTCAAGTAATTTTTCGGGCGCCGTGGTTCACCACGTGTGATGGATAAATAGGTCTATGCCTGTTAAATGTAAATATAACTCACTGAAGCATTTCCAGGCTATTTCGCTTATTGTAATAGTCATTTGCAATATATATATATATATATATATATATATATATATATATATATATATAATAGAGAGAGAGAAGGGAGGCGGAGGGGGCAGATCATTTGCGGTTTGCCCCCCCCCCCCGCCCCCCACTCGAGGTATAGTTGGTACGCCACTGGGCAGGCGGGTCTACATGGCGCAGTAAGCGTTGGTCATTGTGAGGGAATTTTAGCAGTGTTTTGACTTGGTGTGGCATCAGCAGTTAAGAGGAAGCTTTAGCTCGGGCGCTCCTGTCTAAATACATGTAAAAAGAGAATTCGTTTTTCTCGGCAACCACTGCACCAATTTTGACGAGGTTTGTTGCATTTAAAATAAAAACTTAAAGTCTAGTGACTGTTGGTTTTGAATTTTTTAGTTAGGGCGTCAATCTTTTATTAAAAACTGGCGAAAATTCAAAATTTCCGAAAAACAAAACTGCCAAGTTTACAGCTCCGTAACTCCTAAAGGAAAAATGATAATACAATTCTGTGAAATGCATCTAATAGTACATCCAAAGCGGACAAAATTGATATATTACACATGAATCTGAAAAAAATTAGTAACATTGAAATACAGCTTTTGCAGAACCCTTGTAAACAACGTAACAAATTCACGTAAGATGTAAAATGACATATCGAATTTGTCCGCTTTCAATGTTCTAATGGATGCTGTTCACAGAACCGCGATATCTGTTTTTAATACAGAGCTATCAATTTTTAAAAATTGTGCTTCTATATTTTTCAAACGGTCAAATATTTGAAAATCGTTTTAAGAAAATTGAAGCCCTAAATAGAGATTCCGCTTCCAACAGTCACTAGAATTCAACTTTCTCTTTCAAATGCAACAAATTTCATTAAAATCGGTCCAGGGGTTATCTCATAAAAACGTTTTTGCGTTTTGCATGTATTTGAATAGGCTGCGTCGGAGTTGGGCCCGAGCTAAAGCTTCCTCTTAAGACAGTCACTAGTTGTAAGAAGCTGGGCGTAACGGTGAAGCTCGATAATGTTGTTATGTCGATGGAGTCCCCGGACGACTAGGAGTGCCTTAGTGGGGAGTACATCGAGTTGTTCGATGTCGTCCTTTAATTGAGAGGTCGTAGTGATTGGCCCGGTATCTAATGCGGGATAGCATCACTGCTTGGGTGAGGAGTTTGGCAACGTTGGTGCTGACTCACCCTTGTTGGAGAGCAATATATGCGGTTGGTCAAGTGAAGCAAGGGTTTCCATTGTTGTTTCAGTTGTATCTTTGGGGTTGCCGTGCTTTAATGTTGACGGGTATGCCGACTATGCATAAGTGTCCATGCAGTTGTCGATTATCCGGCTAACGTGCGTCGCACACGTGGCTGATTTAGAGAAGATTTTATGTGGAGGAGTTGAAGTCTTCCCCGACGATGGTGCCATATACAGGGTGTCCCACATAACTTGAGTCAATAATCTAAAAATAAAATACGCGTAGGAAGCGAACTGAACCGAACGCATACTATTATTCGCAATAGCCTATAGTAACTCAGACAATTTTTTTGTTTTCCCCGTAACTCACTAATTAATTAAGTTTAATTACCCAACTTTCAATTACTGGCTGAGGACCCCAAGTATGAAAGGCAGATTTATAGAGCACTTTCACAAACCATGTGCACCGATTGAGTTGCTTCCTTTACGATACGTCTCACGTAGTACTTTTTTCCGGGTTGCAAAGAAAGCCCGCGAAATATGAAAAAAAGCCACGTGACGGAGCGTTTGCGCAGTGGTATCGTTACTGCGCAGTGGTGAGTTACTATAGGCTATTGCGAATAATAGTATGCGTTCGGTTCAATTCGCTTCCGACGCGCATCTTATTTTTAAATTATTGACTCAAGTTATGTGGGACACCCTGTATATGGCACCATCGTCGGGAAAGACTTCAACTCCTCCACA
The DNA here is from genome assembly GCF_050947875.1 of Dermacentor variabilis. Lineage (NCBI taxonomy): Eukaryota > Metazoa > Arthropoda > Arachnida > Ixodida > Ixodidae > Dermacentor > Dermacentor variabilis. The sequence goes on from NC_134568.1 coordinate 179,109,997, forward strand.
TAAAATCTTTTCTAAATCAGCCACGTGTGCGACGCACGTTAGCCGGATATTCGACAACTACATCGACACTTATGCATAGTCGGCATACCCGTCTCAAGCGTGCGTGCGTGCGTGCGTGTGGGGGGGGGGGAGGCTGCACAGCCTATTTTGTAAGCGCGAACGTTGATGACAACGTTCGCGCTTCGCCCCCTCTGTATCATGATCATGTTGTCATCAGGTCTTGGAAAGGGGAAGTCCCCCTCTGTATTCACCAGTGGCCATTTCACGCTTGACTGTGCCATTCTTAAGGTCGGGCCTCTGTGGGGCCGTGTGGAGGGCCAGGCGTGCTATAGGATACAGAATCTTTACAACATATCCCGGCAATAGATCTTAATTGTTAGATGAATAGTGCTTCCAAACATTGTACCAAAACTACTTTCACGGGCCGGTAAATAACCTTTCGATGAGTACAAATTCTTATTAGAATACCTTCTACCTTCTTTCGATCGTTTACAACATGAGTGTAATCGCCCACGAGTCGTAAGCCGATCAGTGTCCTTTCATACCTTAACGAGCGCACGGCACACAGAAAGTTACTGCTGTGTAGCTGCAAATATGCTTGATAAGAACGAACTAAACCAAACAGAACGTAGAGTTGTGTTGGGTACATCAAAGTCCTCGTAGCGCAATCAGCATATATCTGTGCTCCCCAAGTGGAGCGTGCGGAAGCCGATTCTTCGTAGATTTCCTATGCACGTTTTGACGCGAGCACGCCTGCCGGTTTAAATCTGGCGCCACATTGATGGGATACTGCGACTTGCAGCTCCCAAAGTCACAAATAAATTTTATGCAATTAAAAAAACATAGCTGTGTAATTAAACTTGTTTTAAAATAAAAATATGTGAGCACGAGAAAAAATTAGCGGCGGCGGTTTGTTCGCGCATTCGTGCACGAATAGCGAACTTCGGATCGTGTTGGCACGAACGGCAGCAACAACACCGCCTTATTTCGGTAAGTGCTTACATTATATGGCTGAAGGATTTCTACTTTGCTGAAAACCATGTTGCTCGATTTTAACGGCACGAACGTCGGTTAACGTTTGGGATTGTCGTGTTCATAACCTGTTTCAGATTCAAACACAGACAGACAGGCGGAAAAACTTTATTGGATATCCGGCGTGTTTGTGGACAGGGCTCCCGCCTAGGTGTCGGCCCGAAGGTCTTGCCTCTAAAACCCCTTAAACTTCGTAAAGTAGTGCCACGCTTTGAAGAATGCCGCCTCCTCGCGCGCTCTGGCCGAGGCCTCCGACGCGTCGCTATTGGCCTAATAGCATCACGTGGGCCCTCGCGCCTTGCTTCAGCGCCATTTTTGCTCGAGAAGCGTCTACGGAGTGGCGAGGAGAGCATGCAGGCGCCGTTGCTACGCTCGAGCAGTGTAGGCGGCACCACGGTCGAGGAGGGCGCGTGAAAGAGAGGAGAAACGAGGAGGAGAGTGTCGCTACTTTACGAAGTTTAAGGGGCTTTACTTGCCTCCTAGCGTCTTCCTCCTCGGCCTAGCAGGGGGGGGGGGGGGGGGCACTTCCCCTACTCTCGGAAGTGAGAAAGACAAAGAAGGTCATTTGCCCCCCCCCCCCCACACACACACTTTTCAAATGCGGGATTACGGCGCCTGGAGTCTCGACCAAGATCACATGAGTCTACATAAAGCTACTTCAAGCCCTGATAACGGAGGTTTGGACTCTCCACCAGCAGCACGCAGAGTCTTGGCCACATAAGTTCTTCAGTGCACTCATATCCGGTATGTATACACACAGGTTCTGCTCGGTTCCAGCTGGTAAATGTCCCCACCTCTACATGTCTGCAGTAGTCTTTCGCGACTTGATTAAGGCATTGATTCGGGCCACTTGGTCTGTCATGCTAGGAACCTCAATAGTGCAATTGAGGTTTCCAGTACTTTCAAGACTGCTTTCATTTATTTGGCCGTGAGAGGCGTTTTCGTGGTAAAACAGAGGCAGTGCGAAGTGTTCGATTCTCGCTGCCAGCGTTGTGACAGCAGCAAGTGCTCGTGGTTATCGAGTGAGGTGTGTTTATATTTACCTGTGCGTGCATGACACCATGCTTGTCATAGGCATATCTACCGGTTCGGGGGGAGGAATGCCCCTACCCCCACACGCACAGTCTGAATGGGAAAAGTAGGACATTTACCCCCTCCCCCCCCCGACACACACACAAACACACACTTCTGAAAGCAAGCACTGTCAGCTGCACACTGACAAATCCAACAAAAGAACAGCTGTTGCCAAATTTCCTCTCAGAATTGCGCCCACATAGCTACAATTTCTTCATTATGTATCCTCTACTTGGGCAGCTAGGATTGTTTTTCAGATGTCGCCACCACGTTCTGTAGCAGATGACGCTAGACCGGCCTCACTAAGCAGATGGGGTTACCGTACTTTGCGGTGCGAGACACCTGCGTGATGTGCCTTGCAAGCCTGAATTGCTGAGAAAGCTGCCGTTGGGAGTCCAAAATAATTTTATTCTACCATCCCTTGCATAATCCCTTATTTGTTGGGGCCATCGAACCTAGAGCCACACTGCCGGGTTTTCCCGCCACCGTGAAGGAAATCCAACTTCCGGGGGCAATTTCCGCCGCTTGACGTTCTATATATCGCAGGTCGCTGCTATTTTTGTTTGATGTAAGCATAATTTTTGCTATTTTACTGTAAAATAAGGAGCAGTGGGGCTGCGGCTGTGAGAGAGAATGACGACGAGAGAAAAACCTTGTTTCGGTGCTCGATCAGCTACACTACTTCTCGCTGCTCCATCATTCTAGTCGCAAACACTTACTGCTCAAAGTGCTTCGCGACATTTGGTGGAGGTGCTGGACCTTTTGCAAACCTGGAACTTTGACGCCGGATGACCCTGTCACATCTCCCATGCCTGAGGAGACTAGTCCTACCGCGCCACTAATGGCACCGCCTCCGGTCATCTGTCCTAGTGCGCCACGCCAACGGGACCCTCCCATATTCAATGGCACTGACAATCATGACGTAGAGGACTGGCTGTCATCGTACAACCGAGTGAGTGCCCACAACAAATGGTCTGAAGCCGACAAGCTTGGTTACGTACCATTATACCTTTCCGGGGTCGCCCATCTTTGGTTCCGCAGCCATGAGACTGACTTTTCCACCTGGACAGCATTCCGAACGGCACTTCAAGAAGTCTTCAGTCGCCCTGCTGTGTGCAAACTCTGGGCTGAACAACAGCTTCGCTGTCGTGCCCAACAAAAGGGCGAAACTTTCACGAGCTACATTGAAGATGTAGCTGACATTTGCCGGCGTATCAATCCAGATATGACCGAAGTGGACAAGGTCAAGAACATCTTGAGAGGCATAGAAGATGACGCCTTCCAAATGCTCTTGGCGAAGAATCCTCAGACGGTCAACAACCTCATAACACTTTGCCAGAGCTATGAGGAGCTGCGCAAACAACGGCTTTCTATGTGCCGAGCTCTCGCTCCTGACGTCGCACTTTCAGCTCTGAGTGATGGTGTCACTTCTACTCCTTGCAGTTCAGCAATTTTCGACAAAATCAAGCAATTTGTACGAGAAGAAGTGGCATGCCAACTCTCTCTTCTGCCAGTCAGTCCAGCCTCAGAGTCGCGCTTGTCTCCCGATCTCCGTCAGGTGATACAAGAACAAGTCGCTAATGCAGTACCACTTGCTTATCAACCGCCTCCTACGCCTGTGCCACTTAACACTGCCGTTGTTGCGAATCCAAGGCCTCCGTCTGCAGGTATTCAATCCACACTTACCAGCGCCCTCACATCCGCAAGCAGCTGCAACATATGCACCTACCCCCCCCCAAGCAGCTACTGGCCGCCACAGCTGCCTGTGTGCCCAGCTCGCCAATATTTCCATCAGTCTCCGCCCGCTCTTCTCAATCCATGGCGCACCCGTGACAATTGGCCTATCTGTTATTCATGCGGTCTACCAGGACATGTAGCACGGCTTTGCCGCCAGCATGGATTGTATCCTTCGGATTCTCCGAGGGCACAAAGCAACGGTTTCGACTCTCTGTACCGTTCCGTTACTGCCGCTAGCTATACTCATAGTAACTATACCGTGTCCAGGAATTGTTCGATATGTAGAATAATTAGATGTAAACGAGTTCGATATAGTCGGATTTGACTGTATTCTGAGGACTAGCTCTGCGGAGGGACAGCCCAGAAAGAGGTGTCACGACTTTCCGAAGTATACGGCAAAACTTAGCATCCGTAACACATATGGCGGCTCCTGTGTCCACGCGTACAGGTGCACGAGCACTGTCAACAAACACTTTGATTGCATTCGAGAGACTGCGTGGAGGACTTCCACATTTCGTCGGTGTCGCAGGCCTTGCCTCTTGGGCTGCAACGATTAGTTTTCCTTATCCCAAGTGATGGGGCGAGGTCGCATCGGTGACAGAGAGCGATGGCAAGGAGATGGCGAATGGCGGGTAGTTGGCGTCAGGTGCAAAGTCAGCGACATAGCCGACGAGTGGTCATTATATGGACGATTGGGCTGGCTGGTCACGGGTGGTGCTGTGCTAGGCGGCTGCACACGATCCCAAAAATGTGCAGCATAATCGGCATAGTCGCACGCAAAGCACATAGGCCGGTTGTCAGGAGTATGCCACCGGTTCACTCCATGTCACAGGACGTTTAGTACAGTGTGGCTGCTGATATGACAGCAGGGGGTGCTTCAGTTGGGGCCTAGCCACGACGTCAGCATAACGGAGAGGCATACTTAGAGTGGTTGGGTCCGCACGACAACTTCGGCTTACTGAGTGGTGCAGCCACTGGGACCTATTGGAGCAACACGACGACTTAAGCATAGCTTAGTGAAGCAGCCGCAGGAAAATGATGCTGCTGCTCTGGTAATACCTCAGCGATTTACTGCGACATAGAGCAATGGAGTGGAGGCATAAAATTCGAGGCAGGCTGTTGTATACGCGGCGGCTCAGTGAAGGTCATCAAGGAGAGCTGGCGTGCAACTTCCTTCGGACGAACGCTTTCATTTCGTGGCGGCTGCATTATCGATGCACCGACCGATGCCGACCACAACTTGATGTCAGCTATCGGCCAATAGCAGCCGTCTAATGGAATGAAGAAATAGTGCATCCAATGACAAAATAGTATGTCTAGAAGAGAGTGAGGACAGGGCCATCTGTCGAAAAGAGAGTGTTTGCGAGAAAGGTGACTTCGCATTCCGCTTGCGAGCTCCATGCATCACATACGACAGCAAAACTTGGCTGAGGTGTTCACGGCAGCGTATGCTACCCTGCAGACTACGTTATTTTACCAAGCCCGAGGGGTGGTTCAAGGCCCCTTTAATAAAAGTGGTGTTGTCAGACTGACTGCTGGAACCTATTTCTCGCACTGGCCTCCTCCTCATTCTGTCATTTGCTCCTCACGAGCTGCTGGCTCATGTTATCACAGTGGCGGCTTGTCGGTTCATTAAATTTGTTCTGTGCTGTTCCACTGCACACTGTCTTTCGCCTTTGAAGACAACGCTGTAGCAAGCAGACCCAGAGGTCCACCACAATGATTGCCTTGGTTATCTTTTAGTGTTCAATTTTGTTGCAGTATAACAAAAGAATGGGCAGCTGTTTGCTGGATTGTACTGATTGCCACACTTTCTTTTTAAACAAATCTTTCTTTGCCTACCTTTCCATGTTTGGCATGGCTGCTGTCTGCTGCTAGATTGGCTGATACCTTGCCAGACATATTTGTGGATATGTATATTTATATGTTTATATACGAAAGTTATATGTGTGACAAATGTAAGTACCAGCAAATGAGCTTGTATAACCCCTGTATGCCGGCTGACATATTAGTGTCAGTAAGAGCACCTCTGTTCTGCATAATAAAAAATATTTCTAAATAAATATTGGAACATATAATACCAGCTCATAGATATCTCTAAAGCACACTGACCTCATAATGGAATATAATGCATTATATTCAATGTAAATTTTATTTAGCTGGTCAGTACATGCCACTACGTACAGTATGTGTCGACTCTTGTCCAATCCTCCAGAATAACTATGTGCCACTGTGACACAAGAGGCACAGAATCTTTAATGCAGCTAGATAGGTGTTGTACTTCTCTGTGCATACACCTGTCATTATTTTTCTCTCTACAAGTGTCATACTTTGCCTTCATCCTTGAGAAATCGCTCTGTAGATGTCTCACACTGTGCATCCGCCCAATTTGGTGTTTCCATTTCAGCAGAGCTTTTGTGCGATGTAGTGCATCAATGTAAAAATTGCATGAGATTAAAGTTGTGACTGTTTTAGTTGCATGAGGTTGCACACTGCATAGGATGAAAGTACACAAATGCCATCGCTGTTAGTTGTATAGTACTTAATACAAACTGCTTGACTAAAGCTTTGCTTCGCATAGTTTCCAACATGTGCATTAGATCACCATAATATATTACAGCACTAGGCATTATGGGCTCACGACCCCGGTCAGTTTGATGTCTGCCGATGTCCATTGCTGGAACCCTAAAATCCTTTGTGAGAAAATTACAAATAAAAAGAAAAATTGTCACTTTGGCACAATAATTTGATTTTTTTTTACTTGCCTAAACTGCCATGTGGCATAGTGCTGGAGTGAAATTACAAATAAGCATGGAAGCTCATTTCATGGTAGTACTGCAAAAGTAACTCATAAAATATGTTGTCCATGAGCCACCGTTTATAGTCTTCAGGTTCATGACTTCTCAACTTTACCCCAAAGTAGTGTACTAGAAGGGGCAGTGCAGCGGGCGGTACTCTCCACGTGGCTTCAGCGGAGTCGCCAGTTACGGCGGCGCAGCAATCAACCGCTCTTGAAAAGCAGGGGGGGTATTCTGCAAGAGTCCACCTAGTGGACTGTCCATTTCGGCCGCTGCTGGTTGGATGCAGCTGTATGAGCGAGGAGGAGACGAGCGGCCCCAGCCAATCAGCAGCGGCTGAAGTGGACAGTCCACTAGGTGGACTCCTGCAGAATACCTCCCCTGCAGACAAAACGCTCGCATTCACTGCTACACACCTATATGCTTGGTGAGCGCAGGAGGTTTTATTCAGATTATTGCCCAAAGTACTTCGTTTATTTGGTCTGTATTCTCTAAAGCTGGAAGCTCAGTGTTTTCATGTTTCGTACAATGGTCTCATATTGTATGTCATCATATGCTCTGGCTATTTCAGTAGTCGCCACAGTTCTCACCGAATAACTGTAAGATGAGACATGCAGGACTTCATCTGCCAGTATAGATAGATCGTCTTCTGTACCCAAATATGGCCTGATTCTAATCTGAGCTGGGTGGTATTCTACCTCTCAGCCACTCTGCCTATGCTACAACCGTGGAGAATACAGATCCTGAGCACAGTTGCACTAGCAGCTGTCATGGTTGGCTAATACCCGCTTAACATCTGTGTACTGAATAGAGTTGGCTGCACTTCATGTTCTATCATGTCGCCTCCTGCAAAGGTATCCTTAATAAGTTTTCTTATTCTACATGTAATGACAATGATTGAGTGTGCTTCTTTCATATTCATTAGTCTTCAAGTGCTTGGCTTCTCATGTTTACTGGATGGCACTGATGTTGTCTTTTTTTTTTCTTTTAAGTATAGCATGGAGGCCCGGTAATGGGGGAACCAAAATATAAATTTTGGAAAAGCCAAACGAATACAGCAGTTAAAAGCAGTGGTAAAACAGCTGTGCCAATCGCACCAAATCACACCAAAAGAAGTCCTCTGCGCCATCCTGCTCCAAATTGGCATTTTAGCATAAACTTGTGCTAAGCCTGCACAAAGAAAGCATATGTTCATGCTGCCATGCTAGTAAAAATGAAACCAAAACTTCAAGTGCACTGTCATTATTCTGGAGGTCATTGCAGCGGCCATAGCCATTGGTCCTCAGTTTTCCGTTTTTGCTCTTTTTATGGTGGCTACTCTTTTGTTGCATTTCTCTCCAGTGGAGGTTCCATTGTAATTCTGCTGTGCAGTCTTGTTATTTGTGCTGCAGTTTGGTATTCATCGTACTAGTGCGGCTTGGAGCTCACTCAAGGAGGCTGGCGAATAAAAAAAAACTAAGCCTCTGATAATCTCCGGTTGGACATTGTTTAGCGTGGATGTTGACAGTGCTACTTTAGAAATACTTTGTTAACCCTTTGAGTGTCACTGATGTACCGGTACATTTCCACGTTTCTATCCCACCGGGTCACGTACCTGTGCGTTCTCCACTGTCTAGTAAGGACCCTACTAGGAGTGCATTTGCCATTATCCATGTCACTTTTCCCCTCTGAACAGCGAAAACAAACTGTTGTGTTTGTTTTATAATATACAAGAAAAAAAAGAAACCCAACACTGAGGGTTCGTCCCCTTTAAAAACACCCGACTCTGAAAGGGTTAAACACATACTCAACAGATGACTCGTTTCCTTGCAGTCCTGTACTATTGAAAGAACAGATCCTGTGGTTGTAATTTAAATAGCTTTCACATGAACCAATGCACAATTACACAGGAGAAATTTTGCACGTTATAAGAAACCTCTGGACATCTTCACTGTAATTTCGATGGTAACAATAAAATTCAAACAGCGCTAAACGACAGGACCAGAATGAGGAGGAGACAAACACGGCGCTGAACTTACAACTGATTTATTTGAAGTAAGAAGTCAACATTTATACATACAAAACTGGGCACGCATGCGCCCGGTCATACATCGATGATCAGATACAAACTCCGGACAGCCAACATTCGCACGCGTTGTACTTGCCTTGCAATCTTTTATGCAGCAATGCCATTTCGTTTGCGGACAAGATTAAAGATGTTTTTCTAACGCAACTATTAGATTTTCTGATGATATGAAATGCTTCAGCGACTTCTCTGGTAGTCTTGGACATTGTAGTCATGGTAACAATAAAATTCAAACAGCGCTAAACGACAGGACCAGAATGAGGAGGAGACAAACACGGCGCTGAACTTACAACTGATTTATTTGAAGTAAGAAGTCAACATTTATATGTACACTCGCCCAATCCACTGCCCTTCTGCAGTTCATTTCTTGTACATGGGCTTCTTTTATGTGTCAAAATATTGATCTGTCAAGCCCGGCTGCACTCTCGCCCATCATCGCCGTGTGTATCTGCCGAGCTCGCACCGCGTCGTGGCACTGCTGGTATGATACCTGCCCTTAGGATTTACAAGCGCTTTGTGGCTGGCTACGTTCGTCTACGGGACACAACAGAAGAATGTGCAAAATTCTCAAGAGTGAGTGGTGGCGCCAGGCGAGGCTTTTCAAGGACTTGCTTCGGACTAGATGCCGAGGTCAGCGTGTGTTTCGCGAGTGGTGTGTGACCATTGACCATCTCACGGAATTCCTTTGGAAGACGGTCCGAACATCCCTTCCGAAAGGCACAACAAGTATTCCTGCAGAAGGAAAGCTGCTGGTCCTTGGAGACGTCGTTTTGGATTCAAAGCATGAAAAGACCTTGTGCCTTGGACCTAAGTTTTGCCTCGACCCGGGTCTGAGAACCGTTGAAAAGTTGGCCTTCGCCCATAATGTGTCATCTAAGGCTCAGCCCGAGGACAGAACTAGGTGTGTATCAGAGTGTGCTGACACTGTGGCTAGTAGTAGCAGCCCTAAAGTGTGCAGCGATAGATTTCGATTGCTGGTGGATTACTTGGTTGATAGCCGCTTGCGCGTCGTACAATCTGACAAAGAAGGTTACTTTGTTGTACTTTCTGAGGAACAGTCTTCAAACAAGGCGCTTGAGGCAATAGGCAAACATTTTAAAGTGACTAGTAAGGAACCGGTAAAGAATAAGAAGGAAGCCGTTTCATTATTGAAAGGCATGGGGCTTCTAAGTTTGGCAAATAAAGTTAAGGAATCAGAGCGCTCTTTGCTTGAAATTTTCTTCTCGGCAAAAACGCATAAGCCCAGCATTCCTTTTCGAGCAATAGTCTCTGAACGCCAAACTTGGCAATTGGTGGTATCATCTTACCTCAATAAGCATTTGTCAGCACTTTCTGTGACTGACCCGTTTGTTGTGCCTAACTCGGAGGCAGTTGTAAAGTTTCTCTTGCAGGAGAACCCGGCTTTGTGCTTTGGTTTTGCATAGACGTGGTCGATTTATTCTATTCTCTTCCCCATAATCAAATTCTGCAATGTGTTCAGAATTGCATCTCAGACCAAAACGATGAGTGCGCATTCCAAAATAATTGTGGCATTTCGAGTGGGTCTTTCATGGAACTTTTATCCTTTTATTAAGAGAATACCTATGTAATGTGGGAAGATAAATTATTCAAGCAAAAGTCGGGGGTGTGTATTGGTGCCAAAATTGCCCCAATACTTGTAACATTTTTCTAAGTTATGTTGACAGGAAAGTAGAGAATGACTTAAATGGAAGGTTTATTCGAATTTTTCAATACGTGGATGACTTCCTAATTATAGTTAAGTCTAAGGGTGCTGAATGTGTGCCTGACTTACTCGATGTTTTTTCTAAGCATGGGTCTGGACTGAGCTTCACACATGACATCCCACAGAGCAACGTCCTGCAGTTCTTGGATCCGAGTTTGACCTTTTTGTCTAACTATGTATGCTGGCGATACACTCCCAGGAGTGAAAAACCTCTTGTAAACTACGCGTCTTGTCACTCTAAGCTTGTTAAATTCGGAATTGTAACAGGATGTATTGGTATGGCTGTCAAAAAATTGTGTACTCATCAAATGTCCAGTAGCCTGATGGTCCAAGCCCAGAGATGCAGAGAGGCCGGTTTTCCAGATTCTGTAATTGTGGCTGGTGCTAATAAGATTATAAAAACGCTGAAATGTTCGGAACAGCCCAAAGAAAATGTCGCGGGGAAAAAAGTTGTTGTCATGCCTTATGAGCACGCGTTGTCACATCGTTTTAAGAGAGTAGGGGCCAAGTATGGTGTGAGGGTTGTTTTTTCTGCTCCGATGAAGCTGGGTAAATTAGGGGCAGCAGTTCAGAGGAAGCAGGAAGGCGTTAAACGGAATGCTGCATGCAAGGTAAATCATGTCAATAAGTACATCAGTTGCAAGAAGGGCGCTGTCTACCAAATTCCTTTATCTTGTGGCCAAACTTACATAGGCCAGACAGGCCGTTGCATCAATATTAGACTAATGGAGCATGCCAATTCATTAGACAAAAAAGACACTAACCTGGCAAAGCATTGCAGTATTTGTAAATGCGTACCTTTCTTTGACGATACAAAATTGTTATTTTTTCATAGTGACAAGACTACCAGAGAAGTCGCTGAAGCATTTCATATCAGAAAATCTAATAGTTGCGTTAGCAAAACATCTTTAATCTTGTCAGCGAAAGAAATGGCATTGCTGCATAAAGGGTAGATTGCAAGGCAGGTACAACCCGTGCGAATGTTGGCTGTCCGGAGTTTGTATCTGATCATCGATGTATGACCGGGCGCATGCGTGCCCAGTTTTGTACATATAAATGTTGACTTCTTACTTCAAATAAATCAGTTGTAAGTTCAGCGCCGTGTTTGTCTCCTCCTCATTCTGGTCCTGTCGTTTAGTGCTGTTTGAATTTTATTGTTACCATGCAACACCAACTCGCCCGATCCGCTGCCCTTCTGCTGTAATTTCGATTTAGACACACGTGAGGTCATCCTTAAACAACCTTGTTGCATGACCTGTTTGTTTTTTCTTGCTCGATTGAAGTATGACGAACACACAGACGTCTGTTGCAAGTCAAAATGGTATGAGCAGCTTTATACCATAATGTACACATAGGGAAAGCCATTCCGTCAAAGGAATGGCTTTCATGAACCTAGTTTGCTAACTTGAACCATTCATGAACCTAGTTTGCTAACTTTTATCCAGAATGCAGCATTGAATTTGATATGCATGAACCTGGCTCCGCAATATTTATTGACCAAGTTAATATTGAGACCATATGGTGTTCTACATTACATGAAAAGTGCTTATCGTTGTGCCAAAAGGTCAAATCGCTGTTCTGCCCCTGAAGAAGCTAAAGGTTTGTTTTAGTAGAGACCAATGGCTGAATTACGGATAGGAAAGAGGAGGATGAAAAGCCAAGTCTTCCCAATTCACCAGAAGGAGGTGCGGCATTTATAAATGAATACGACTCTCACTACTTGAAAGAGATTGCTCAGTCGAACCTGCAGATTTTCACACCAACAAACACTGCATGAAAGTCTTAAGGCTTACAGCGCGTTATATTTTGCCAGTTATCATGTCACTGCTTTGCGTTACGAGCGAAACGTAACTTTGTCTTTTTGCGTTCATTTTCTATTCTATGCAATATCGCCACCTGCAGTAGTGTGTACAGGGCAATATGTATGGAGGAGTCGAGGTGGAAGCTGCACAAATGCAGCTTGAGTTGCCCAATGCACACAGTTTACACAGCAGCAATGAGTCAAGCATGCAAATCAGTGTTGGAATATCGCAAGAAGCATACACTTGATTGAAATAGTGGCTCAACACAATTGGAAATAAACTACATAATGAAATTTTAGCAAGGGATCCTACAAAATCTGTGAACTAAACTTGACAAAGGTTTTGGACATTAATTGAAGCTTTGTTACAGGATTGGAGAAGTCTGGGTAAAATATTGCTATTATTGGTAAAACTTGTTCTAGAATGACGAACATTCCATAACTTAGGATTTTGAGTACTGTGAATAGGTATACGTTTTCTTAAATCTAGTGATTTCCATAAATGTATGTTTTAGTGCTTCAGGCCAAAATACCTTGTATAAGAGTTTGGCTGTGTATAGGTTGTGGATATATTGTATTGCAGAAAGATTATCAGTATTATGCATGTACGGAGTGTTTGATGTGCATCATCCCTTATGCATTAAAACAATGTTTGTCAAGTTGGTTTGAGCAGTTCCACCCCATACAATGTGCATATAACTGGCCTGGGAATCAAGCAAAGAATGAGAAGCCAATGTTTTTCCAGACTTAGTTAAAAGATACCTATTACAGTTTAGCACTCTGGTAACACAGCTAGGTTTTCAAAAGACAAAATTTATGTGTGCTTATCTCACACTAAGCTTTTGAAAAACATGCAGAACCTAGCTTATAATACTTGCAATCTCTTTAACACTTGCATTAAACTGAAGCTTTTCTTGGAGCACTGGCTTTATAGACATTTCCACTAAACATCAAGAATGCCGATCTCTATAGACTGTTGTGGGTGTTTATACAGTCTTGAGCTGGCAGTATTCCTCTCGCACTGCCCAGAGGTCATTGTGATGACCCTCAGGTTGCTCTCATTGGCATGAGTGTTCAATGCCTATGCAGTGAATATGCATGTGTCAGTCTTTTCCAACTTTGTTAAACTTTTGTTCCAGCTGTATATAAACAAAATGTGTGTTCATGCATTTACCCTGGTTTCATGACTGTTATAAAATGCTAAAAGCTAGATATTAAAGGTTGCACAAAGAATGTACAGTAGTTGTATATTTGCTTCAAGCTGGCCATAGTTCAAGGATAACGAGGGTGTATGATCAGATAACGTCCTTGGCATGGTCATGAATGTCATTGAGCCATTTTGTATATTCCCAAAATGTGGTAATGCAAAATGATTCCATTGAAAGCAGTGTAAAGTGCTATTCAGCACGTCAGTCTGAAGAGTTTTGTGAACAGTGAGCACTGAACACCAAATTCATGCCAAACTATCAGTGTAACATTACACAGTTTCCACCACCAGACGTCTGCAGTGTTGGGATTGTAATTCAAAATATTTCATCATGCAGTGCTGCTGAAGCCCATTTAGGGCAAATGTCTTTGTGAAGGATTCTTGCAAACTAAACACATGAACCAAAAGGCAGTGTGCATCCTTTGTTTTATTAGCAGCACAACTCAGTTCATCTAGCATGCCACAATCATTATTGCAGTATTATAGAATAGCATTACCTTCATTATTATCACTCTAGCCACCTGAGAGCTTTATACACATGTGTAAGTCTGCACTGTCCTGCGTGGTAAGTAAGCTTGGTGTGGATTAGTTATTGCTAGAGTGTACTGCAATATGGTTCACGCACACAAAGCCTGCAGCTGGGATGGTAATGCGATTCCACTACACTAAGCCAATCTCTTCACGCAAGCTCCCCCGCAGGGGCGTCTGCGTAAGCAGGCGTTTGGTGTGTTGCGACACCACGTACCCAAGCACACAAGGGTTGGAGCCTCCCGCGTGTAGCCGTGCGTGGCTTAGCCGTGTCCGGGGAAAGGGGGATCCTGGGGGTTGAGCCAATGCCCGGTGTACGGACCTTTAAGGCCCCCCGGCGGAGGCAACACACCTCTTTGGCCTCTGCTTCACGTAGATGGCACCCCCAGATTGACCCACCTGGGGGGAATCGGTAGCCGCCTTTTCCTGACCTCCTCTCCAGTCTTCGTCTTTGTCTCTTGCCTTTTTCGTCTTTCCTGTCTTCACTTCTCCTCACTTCCTAGTTTCCCGGTAGCAAGGGTTAACCTTGTGTGGCTAGCCAGCCTTGGTTATGCTGTATTTGGTTATAGCAGCGATGTACAGCTGCCGTTGGCAGGGTTTCTCTAGCAGGAACTTCTGTCACGTCCCCTTGTTGGGCTCCATGGTGGGTGGTTGGCATCACGGCCGAAATTCGTATAGGCCGTCTGGTGTCACAAAAGCAGTTTTTTCACGGTCTCTTGGATCTGCAGTTTTTTCACGGTCTCTTGCATCTACCTCGATTTGCCAATATCCGCTTTTTAAGTCCATTGAAGAGAAGTAACACGCGTGACGAAGCCTGTCGAGTGAATCATCTATACGGGGAAGCAGGTACACGTCTTTCTTTGTCACTTGATTTAGTTTTCGGTAGTCCACGCAGAAACGCAAGCTGCCGTCTTTTTTCTTAACTAGAACTACACGAGAAGCCCAGGGACTCGTTGATGGTTGAATCACGTCGTCTTCCAGCATTTTTGTCACTTGTTGTTGTATGGCTTCACATTCTCTGGGAGCCACACGATAAGGATTTTGGTGAATTGGTCTTGCCGTATCCTCTGTAATTATCCGATGCTTCGTTAGAGGCATCCGTCCGACGCTGGACGTCGACGCAAAGCAGTCATTGAACTTCGACAACAGCGTGAGAAGCCGCTCTCGTTTGTGCTGCGACAAGGCAGTGCTGACGTCAAGTGCAGAAGCTGGGTTTTGCGTAGGTGCTTCTTCGAGTAACGAACAGCGGCCGCGAATATCCGCAACACCATCAAAATAAGCCACAGCCGTGCCCTTTGGAAGGCACCGGTGCTCTGTGCTAAAATTAATTAGTAACAGGTTAGTGCGCGCGTCACTGACATTTACGATTCCTCGTGCCACCGAGATACCGTGAGTAAGCAACAACGTGGGTTATTTGTTCGACAACTCCCTCGCAATGAAACGGTGCGTCACATGCTACCGAAACAAGGGTGCATGATCGAGGTGGGATGACGACGTCGTCTTCTGCTAAACGAAAGGAGTTGCGTTGCGGCGATAAGCAATGGACTAAACCAGGGCTCATATAAAACGTCACCATGCGGTCCGGAATGTTAATTACGGCACCATATTCTTTCAGGAAATCCATTTCAATAATCAAATCTTTACGGCACACAGGAAGAACGATGAAAGTGGCCACGAAAGAAGAATCTTGGATGCTAATTCTAGCAGTACATCTTCCAATAGACATCAGTAATTGCCCACCTGCCGTCCTTATGTGGGGTCCCGTCCATGACGCCTTTACTTTCTCCAGGCGGAGGACCAGTTCCTGACTCATGATAGAGAAGTCGGCACCAGTGTCGACTAACGCTGGCACTGGCTGTCCATCCACGAAAACATCAATGTCGGTGCTCACAATTTCTTCGGTGTCAGGGTTTATCGGCTTCACGTCATTCTGCGGCGAGAGTGTCGGGGGCTTTTTAGTGTCTTGCGGTGGGCCTGCAACCTTACCCCCAGAAATCGCCGCCTTCAGTTTCCCTGGCGTGGGCTGGGCGACCTTCGTCCTCGGAGGTCAGCAAAAGTACATCCAGTAGGGGAAGGCATCTGACGTGGAGGGGTTGGAGAGCGCGACCGGCGGCCGAAATCGGACTGAACATGCAGCACAGATTCGTCATTCGGGTGCGCTATTGAAGGTCCCTGAAAAGCACTTTCG
Source organism: Dermacentor variabilis (assembly GCF_050947875.1). Taxonomy (NCBI): domain Eukaryota; kingdom Metazoa; phylum Arthropoda; class Arachnida; order Ixodida; family Ixodidae; genus Dermacentor; species Dermacentor variabilis. The sequence goes on from NC_134568.1 coordinate 179,126,150, forward strand.
TCGCGGCGTAGCATGGAGTCGTCATTTGCACGTCGACCATAGGACCACGGACGAAAAGGTCTAAATGATGCGTTTCGATGCCAGCAATTACGCGAAATGTGGCCGGCGCCTCCGCAGTGAAAACAGAGTGGGCACCTATCGACGGTTCGCCATGCATCGGTTCTCCGAAATTGCGGCCGTCCCGTAGTATCGTTTTGCGGCGTTGACCAAGGCGCTGTGAACGGCGGTTGGTGATACGACTGTAGCTGCGTAACGGGTGTGCGCCTCGAAGCCTCCTCTTGCGGCGGCGACCAAGGAGCGACTGTCGGAGGCTGGTGGTATGGCGGTGTGGTTTAACGGGTGGTGGACATCGGACAGCGGCTGCATAAGTCATGGGACGCTAGTGATCTTGAAGATCGGCTGCCGGTAACGCCTGCCTGATTTCATCACGCACCACTCCGGCGATTGACGCTACGGGTCTATCCACTGTCGGTGTCAGAATCTTTTGAATTTCTTCTCTGACGAGTTCTCTGATCAGTTCCCGCAAGGGGTTCTGATACTCGCCATTCACTGCGGCGGCATTGATTGTGGTGCTGGTGGAGAGTCGATTGTACTGTCTGCATCTCTGATGAAGGGCCCGCTCAATAGCCGTAGCCTCTTTGATAAAGTCAGCGATGGTGACTGGTGGATTCCGCACAAGTCCCGCGAACAGCTGCTCTTTTACACCTCGCATGAGGTAGCACAACTTTCTTTCTTCAGTCATGTTTGGGTTGGCTTTACGAAAGAGGCGGGCCATGTCCTCGGCGAACATTGTGACCGACTCAATCGGTTGCTGTACTCGTAGCTCCATCATCTGCTGGGCATGGTCGCGTCGGTCGGCACTCGCAAAAGTATCCGTGATTTTCTGACGAAAGTCATTCCATGTCGTTAGGCTAGCTTCGCGGTTTTTGTACCAAGTACGGCCTCTGTCGTCAAGGGCGAAATAGACGTGGGAGAGCTTTTGCTGCTCAGTCCACTGATTAATCTGTGCGACACATTCATATTTGTCCAGCCAGTCTTCAATGTCTTCAAAGACTGCTCCATGATAGCGATCGGGAACCAGAGGATGCAGAACGGTTACTTGCTGTGGACTGGAAAACCTGCTGCTTTGGGGTGCTTGCGGTGGGCTGGTTTTGGCCATTGCGAGATGTGTGTTGCTCCTGGAGAGGGGTGGTTGAAGAGGGGATAACTCCGGGGAAAGGCCTAGCAGTCGACGACTAAAGCCATGCACGGGTGTCGTAACTGATGATAACGCGTCCGGGCTAGAGGAACGTTTCCCAGAAGGACTCCCGAGCATCAGGCGCGGTCAGTACCCTGCACCTCCGCCAGTGTCGCAGTACAACGTGGACAGTAGACAGGGAGACGTTCCAGAACCGCAGGACAACTTGTTCAAATACAAAACAGCCAGAGACACGTCTTCTTTGTTCTCGCCGGATCCCACTGACCCACTAAATGAAGTCCGTTAATGTCCCTATCTTCGTTGTCGTCTGCATAGAGGAATGGACGTGTCCCTATGGAAAATGCTTTTCCTAAACTCCCTGATTGCCCTCAGAAATGAGGGTGCACCGAAGAGGTCTTTCAGTTTTTCGGACGCCAAGTCCACAATTTCCCTCATTTCCACGTGATCCATTCTGAAAAACCAGCTAAACCAGTGCGAACAATCTCACCGTTCCTTGTATCGAAGTCTCTTACCGAAGTTTTTGGTCCAGGTTATAATGCGTCGAGGATGGCTAGCGGTGACCTCCTCTTGGGGCTTCGCTATCAGAAGCAATTTGAGAAACTGCCTAAACTAGTATCATTTGGGGAGACCCAAGTAGTAGTAACCCCGCGGCGTTGTCTCGGACAATGATTTGCTGGAGCTCACTGAGGCTGAACTCTTGGAGGGCTTCAGTGAACAGAATGTTATAAATGTCAAAAGAATTAAGATGAGGCGAGATGGCAAAGAAATCCAAACCAAACACTTAATCACTTTCGGTTCGAGTGTCCTGCCCGACTCAATCGAGGCAGGGTACATCAAGCTCCGTGTTAGGCCATATGTGCCCAACCCCCTCAGATGTTTCAAGTGCCAACGTTTCGGCCACAGTCCGCAGAGCTGCCGAGGCCGCCAAACCTGTGCGAAATGCAGTGCCCATGAACATACCTCTGAAGCTTGCGAGAACACTCTCCATTGTGTAAACTGTGATGGAGAGCACGCCGCGTACTCGCGGTCGTGCCCATCCTGGAAAAAAGAAAAAGAAATTGTAACAATCAAAGTAAAAGAGAACATATCATTCAAGGAGGCACGCAAGCGAGTTTCATACCTGCCCAAGAAAACCTTTGCCGATGTGACGCGTCAGGGGGCAGCGACACAAAGGCTTCCGGTGGCTGTCCGACCCACAAGCTGTGAGTCGGCAGTTGCAGCTAGCGCTGCTCCGTCAACCCAGCAGAAGGGACCATCAACCCCGAAGGTGGACGCAGCCGAGGCTACCCCAACCTCCCCGGCTCCTTCCAGCGCTGGCAACAGCCGGCGCAGCCAAATCCCTCAGGGAGCCCCATCGACCTCCAAGCTGGTGGGCGCAGGGGTCTTGCCTTCCGGGGCAGAACTCTCTCGGAAAGCTTCTCGCTCGCAAGAGCGCGTGTCCGGCGCCTCACAAGAGGCAATAGACACTACACCTATCCTCAAGGTACACCAAACGCCTAAGGAGTGCCGAGGCTCCCTCGAATGCTTCAGAAAGGGCCGTTACAGGGCATGAAAGAGCTCTGTAATCTAAGGCATCACTTCTGTTGCCTTACACACAGCACCAAGTTACTTCCAATATGGATACACAGATAATTCAATGGAACGTCAGAGGTCTCCTTAAAAACCTTGATGATGTGCAAGAACTCATCCACAAGCACAATCCAAAAGTGCTGTGTTTACAGGAAACACACCTAAAATCAAAACACACAAACTTCCTCTGACAGTACACCATTTTCCGCAAGGACCGTGATGAGGCTAACACCTTGTCCGGCAGTGTAGCAATCCTTGCAGACAAGTCCATAGCTTGTCGCCAGGTAGCCTTACAGACGCCCCTCGAGGCAGTGTCAGTTAGAGGGATTCTTTTCATTAAGTTGGTAACTGTCTTTACCATATATATATCCCCAAACTATCACCTCCAAAAAGCAGATTTCTATAATCTCATAAATCAGCTCCCGGAACCCTACATACATGTGGGCGATTTTAACGCCCACAACACGTTGTGGGGAGACACGCACTGTGACATAAGAGGCCGACTTATTGAAAATTTTATTCTGACCTCTAGTGCCTGCCTGTTTAATAAGAAGGAGCCAACATACTATATCATCCAACACAATTCTTATTCATCCATAGACCTAGCCATAGGCTCTGCTTCTCTTCTGCCTCATCTGGAATGGAATGTGATCAATAAACTCTTTGGAAGTGACCACTTCCCTATAACAATAAACTTAACGCAGCATGACAACTCTCCCCGTCTTCCCATTTGGAAATTAGCATCAGCTGGCTGGGAGCATTTTAAAGAATCAACTCATTTATCACCTGATTTTATAAACAATTTTAGTATAGATGGGGGTGCTGTCGCATATTTCTCATTTCTCAAAATCTCATTGAATTTAAGCACATAAAATTGCAGGGAAGCCGAATACGACATCAGGTGAAGAGAGAAAGCTGGGCGAGGTTCCTTTCAGGTATAACTTCGTACACACAGGAGGCGAAAGTTCGGAATGGCGTAAGGAAGCTCAAAGGACAGCAAATAAATCCGTTACCTCTGGTGAATGAACAAGGGAATACCTTAGAAGAACAGGCAGACACCCTAGGGGAGCACTTTTAGCATGTGTCAAGCTCAATCCACTACTCAAAATTCTTCATCAAGTACAGATGAATAGAAGAACGTACGGCATTTGAGCGGAAATCCCCACAAAATGCACCATACAACTGTGCTTTCTGCATTGCCGAGCTGCGAGCTGCCTTGATCTTATGCAACAGCTCTGCACCGGGACCCGATAGAATAATGTACGACATGATTAAGAACGTACACTCTGACACACAACTGTCACTACTTGCACTTTTTAACACTATTTGGGCTGCTGGATATCTTCCACCTGCATGAAAAGAAGCAATCATGGTCCCCGTTTTGAAGCAAGGTAAAGATCCTCCGTCAGCGGCAAGCTACTGCCCGATAGCTCTCATGAGTTGCCTTTGTAAACTGTTTGAGAAAATGATTAAACGGCGAACCATACATATCCTTGACATGAACAAAATACTTGATCCCTATCAGAGTGGTTTCAGAGAGGGTCGGTTAACAACCGACCATCTTGTGCTTATTGAGGGGAATATTCGCGACGCGTTTGTGCACAAACAGTTTTTCTTATCGATATTCCTCGATATGGAGAAAGCGTACGACACAACGTGGCGGTACGGGATCTTGCGAGACTTGTCGGGAATGGGCATCCATGGCAATGTGCTAAACCATTGGCAATGTCCAATCGTACCTTCCATGTGAAACTTTCACGTCCATTTATACAGGAGACTGGTGTACCCCAGGGAGGTGTGCTCAGCTGCACACTCTTTATAGTTAAGATGAACACACTCTGCGCTTCATTACCACCACCCAATGGGCATTTGAACTCCTCTGGACGTCCACTGGACTACCGATTCTGGATATCTTGGTCATCCATAGGACGTCCGCAGATCGCCTAAGGGCGTACGGCGGACATCCACAGGACTACCAGGCGCATACTAATTGGCAGTCCGAGGGGTGTCCTGCGTATGTCTAGAACGGATATACGGATGTTCCACGGACGCAAGAATTTGTTTATGTTTTCATTGCTAAACGTCCGTCAGACATCCGTACGACGAACCGTGGACCATTAAGGGATGTCTGCAAGATGTTCATTTTTATTTAAATGGGCTGAATAGCGCAGTTAGCGTAAACATTGGCCTTCTGTAGAATCTGTGCTGCAAAGATGATGCAGTACTGACATGCACTAATGAAAATACAACTTGCACCCATGGAACGCAGATTCCAAAGCAAGCTAAGTTTACATAAAATGGAGAGACAATCACTTTCACAGATATTTTTTATTCATTTTGATTACAAAAGCTCGATTTAATACAGAGAGCCGCTAGTAATGCAAGTGTTACAAGTATTCAAACACAGAATTGGTCACGAGACAAGACACTGCAAACCTATAAGATTCAGAGACAGAATGCATGTGACAGTCCTGCATTATAATAAATGTCAACAACTTATTACCACAAACTAAGACAAAGGCTCCAGGTGACAGCTTTTACAGCAGTACATTAAAATTTCCAGCCCCCAAGTGCTACAAGAGTGAAATGAGATCACATAATATAAGAACGTCTACTAAGCACCACTATCGGTAATACATATTTAGAAACATCAAGGTAGGCAGGACCAGGTGTAGCCCTCAGTGTACTTCAAAAGAATGGTTCACTTCTTTCACTACAATACACTTATTCTTCACCTTAACATCACGTACGGAACATGAAAAAAAAAAAGCGCAGAATGCCACATGGAATACGAGACACGTACGAAGAGAGCACAGGCATTGACTGTTTCATTAGCGTGAATGAATCGGGAGGTGAGGCTCGTCCAATCCCCGAAAAAAAAGTTGGCAATCAGTACGCTATAACATTTCACTACATTCAGTAATGACTAAGGAACATAAAGGTACTGGAAATCCTCACCTAAAATGTCACACAGCTGAGACCTAAATTATTTGGACCGTGCCTTTTTTCAAATTATAGCAATACCTTGGAAACAGCAAATGAATTCAGGCTCATAGAACCTGAATGGCACTGTTGTCCCCACAGAGCTCTCTTACACAGATGGACAAAACATGGGACACATTCACAGATTTTAGACAGAGCAAGCAATCATAAACTACAAGAAAGCTTTAAAGGGGCACCATCATACGAATAAAGTAATCATTATATTTTATTCACAGCAGCTATATTTTTTGCGTTACAAAGCTGTAGTGAACACATTTACCTCACTCTGCGGAAAATCTTCGGGAACCTCTGGGATTCGCAGCTGCTTCACAGAGCTTGGAGAAGGTTGCGAATCACTTTAATCTGAGTCTGTGTATATAAATTGTGCTCGGCAGCGTCTTTTTTGAACCATGTCAGGGTCACTGCTCAGGTCCGATATGAACTGACTTTTATTCCGCTTTTTACGTGCATGATCGTATGTGGCTGAACAAGAAATGACAATGCAGTGGTCAAGTTTTGACTCTCATTTTGTTCTAAAATATCACCATACCAAAACATGGCTCCCACTAATAACCCTTTTACAGAAATGTCAAACTGTTTCCACGTTGATTACACCGGGTGTGATTTTTTCACAATTGAAGTAAGCTTTTTAGGCTTTGCGTGAGCTGGCCACCAACACTTGTCGTCGGAGATCCAACTTGTAGGAACAACTTCCACTTCTTCAGTTTTGGTGAATTGAACAGTGGCATAACGCATCTGAAGAAAAAACACATGCTCGAACAAGTTCAAAAACTGTGACCAGTAATAAAATCTCAATGTTGTTACCACTATAATGTGGCAAAACACCTCCTATTTTGTACTAGGAAAGATACACAATAAATTAACAAACCTGACTGTGAGCTCAAAAATTACCTGACTGCCACAGCCACGCCAAAACAAACATAAAAATATTTCTTCCATGGAACGAGTTATCAATTTACGAAGCAAAAGACTGCAAACACTATTCTATGAGAATAGTTCGTTTAATGTGAATAGTGTAAACTTACAATCACCTGACATTGCAATACAGTGCGCACATTCTAAAAATTTGCTCCAAATTAGCCTAGGTCTCAAAGCTGCTAACTTTAGGATTTCTTTAGTAATTAGACACCTTGGCGGTGGGGTAAAGGCTCAATTATACAGCTGTGCTGTATGTTTAGGCATTTACAAGCCAGTAGTCATGTTTAGGAGATCCCAAAGTATTACTTGTATTAAATACCACATTTACAATCTCGCCAGCTAATATAAAAATTTTCAATTTTATCATGTGCGATTATAGAAATTAAATATGCATACATTGTTGCCTGACTCACGAAGTGGAAAGTCATCCGCACCGAATCTCAATCGCCCGCAGTAATCGCGGTCACAGAATATGGAGTCTTCTGAAAGTGTGTCATATTATGACGACTCGGGTTTCTGAACGATTTCGTTCACGTTAAGACAAGGTACGGTTTCCAACGTTTAATTACCGTTTGCACAAGGACTGCGAAACAACAGATGGACTGGTCGGAGAACACTACTGCCCGGCGCATGGAGAATGGAGAAGTTGAAAAGATTTCTTCGTCTCCCGTGCCGCTGTCTCTTCATCAAATCTCTTGCGAGCTCTCTGCATACTTTGCGCGCACTACAGAGTAGTGCGCGCTAAGTAATGAGTAATGAGTAGCAGCTCCCACCGACGTATGCGACCGCAAGCAATCGCGTACAGCAGCACCTCCTTGCATATATGCAACTAAAAGAAAGCCGCTCACGCGAACTATTGCGCATATAAGTGGCCTGTAGACTTACCTTTTCTGCGGGGCCAACCCGGCCAGGAGCCCAGGAGAAAGAAACAACAGCCTTGAGCACCTTGCGCAGCCGTAGTGACAACTGAAAATGGCGCCTATGCACTCACAATAAACGCACGAAACGCTCGCCTTCGCGCCTTTTTCGCATGCCAAGTTTCATCCTAGACGCCAGCGCTCGCACGGCGCTCGTTTCTCTCCTGGCGGAACAATTGCACCTCCCACAGGTGTACGTTTTCGCCGCTTCCCTTCAAGGTCGCGCCCGCGCTTAGCTCGCGCTGCGCGCGAAACGTCTCTTGTTTCCAACGGCGCCTCCTCGGATGACTGGAAATTATTATTGTGTTGTTAACTGTCACAACAGCAGTGTAAACAAAAACAGGGTTAATGCCACCAGTGAAATTCTGCCGATCCACACTTTCAAAAATACTGCCAGAAGGATACCCCAAACGATACATAGAAATAGTCTCCCGCGAAAAAAAAATGCAGGGTATGCTAAGCTTCAGAAAAGATTGCGCTGGTAGCATAATGGGTATGCTTGCGACGAATTTTCTGCGTTTTTAGAGATGATCGAAATATTTCTGAAGTTTCCAAATGAGAGGCTGCTGTTAATTATTATTATTATTTGAAAAGCGTTGTAAATGGACGCCAACTATACAATGGGACAGTCGGTCTCTGGTCACATGGATATCTGACGAGCGTGATGGTCCAAAAAGGATATGTTTGATAACGCGTAAGCACTCTAAGTACAGAAATGTTTCTGTGGCTCTGCAAGTAATAATAATGAGACGGTCACACAAGCTTGGTAGCTTTTACAATCACGCTGTGCTTTAGAACCAGTCCACTAACCTGCCTCCATGGTTACCTGTATGCTATCCACCAGAAGAAAAAAATCCCATGGGCAGTAGAATTCGATCGAATTTGGTTTATTTTATGCTGCATGTTTGAGGACTCATTGATATTTCGCAGGCAAACGTTGATGCCTCTACTGAACAAAGCTAGCTGTAGTTAGCTTGAATGAACTCAAGGCCGGTTCTACGTCGATATTTGCAAGTGCAGAAATGCTCAGCAACAGAGCAGTTCGTCACTCAAGTCCGAACGAAGTCCTACTCGGGACATTCGCGAAATGTCCAACACGAATGACCTAAGGATGTCCGCAGGAGAATAAGAACTGGATGTTGAAATTAGTCCGATAAAGATATCCACTGGATGTCCCCAGGACGACTGCTCTAGGACTTGGACGTCAGGATCTTATCCGGACGTCCGAGGGAGTTTCAATGCCCATTGGGCAGCTACATTTTATTCTGTGTATGTAGATGACATACAAATAGGTTTTAAATCCTGTAACCTTGCAGTGTGCGAAAGACAAGTACAGCAAGGTTTGAACAAGATATCTAAGTGGGCAGACGAAAATGGGTTTAAAGTCAACCCCCACAAAATTTCATGTGTTTACTTTACAAGAAAGAGGGGCCTGGTTCCAGACCCGTGCATGGAACTGTGTGGACAACAAATACCTGTCAAGAAAGAGCACAAATTTCTAGGTGTAATACTTGACTCTAAGCTTACTTTCATCTCGCACATAAAATATCTCAAAACTAAATGTCTAAAAACAATGAACTTGCTGAAAATGCTATCTCATACAACATGGGGTAGCGACAGGAAATGTCTAATGAATATCTATAAGAGCCTCATTAAATCACGGCTAGACTATGGTGCCACAGTATACAGCTCTGCCGCCCCGAGCGCACTAAAGATGCTGGATCCCGTCCACCACCTCGGTATCCGTCTGGCGACAGGCGCATTCAGAACTAGCCCGATTCAAAGCTTATAGGTAGAATCGAATGAGTGGTCACTCCATATGCAGAGATCATACATCAGCTTCACATATTTTCTTAAAGTGCACTCTAATCTTGAACATCCATGTTCTAAAACTATTACCGATTTGACGTGCACGGCACTTTACCATAATCGACCCTCTTTGAGACGGCCTTTTTCAATGCGTGTGAAGGAGCTTAGCCTGGAAATGAATGTCCCACTCTTCGAACATCGCTTAATGCCTCCAGCGAAGCAGCTACCTCCGTGGGAGTGGCAGGTCATTCAATGCGATATATATTTTGCAAGACTTACAAAATATGCACCAGAGCTCGAACTTCGGATGCATTTCCATGAACTGCAATCAAAGTACTCCTGTTCTGAATTCTACACCGATGCATCAAAATCGCGTGTTGGCGTGTCTTACGCGGCTGTTGGCTCCTCTTTTTCTGAATCAGGTGTATTGAACCCCCATACAAGTATCTTTACCGCAGCAGCGTTTGCAGTACTGTCTGCGGTAAAACACATAAAGAAATTAAAACTGGACAAAGCGATAATATTCATGGACTCATTAAGTGTCGTAAAAGCACTGATGTCCTTGAGAAAGCACAAAAATCCTGTTTTTATTCAGCTGTACTCTTACTTGTGCAATATTTATTCATCTCGCTGACATGTAATAATATGCTGGGTTCCTGGCCATAGATGCATCAAGGGTAATGTACTGGCAGACGAAATGGCCACATCAATTACACCGCAAGCTAATTCTATCACTGCTATTCCTACCACAGATCTCAAGCCTCTCTTGCGAACTAATCTGCGAAGCCACTGGCAACACTTGTGGGACAGCAAAACAAATAATAAGCTTCACCTGATTAAGCCAAAATTAGGTTTCTGGCCCTCCGTTACAAAATCTCGAAGAACTGACGTCCTATTCTGCAGACTCAGAATAGGACACACATATGGTACTCACAATTTTCTGCTTACTGGCAACGAATCTCCTACCTGTGGTAGATGTGGTGAAAGGCTCACCGTCCTCCACATCCTCGTGGAGTGTCAAGAAGCCAAAAGAGAAAGAAGGAAACATTTTCCTCTAGCATACCGTTATTGTCTCCCTCTCCATCCTGCTATGTTTATAGGTAAAGAACCCATTTTTGCTGTCCTGGATTTCATGAAAGATGTGGTCTTGCATGTTAATAGCCCAAATGTTTCATAGCATTCCTCTCTGCAGAGGATGGTGCTGTGATATTAGTCCTTGTATAGCACGCGCCTTCAGGTCCTTGCGCTTCAAGGGCTCTGTTACGGCAGTAGTGCTTTTAGGAATTTTTAGCCTGTGACTAATTTTAGCGAATTACAATTCTTTTGGAATGTATCTTTCGCGTCCTTGGCACACTTCATAGTCATTGGCATAATTTTATTACATGTTTTCTACCGTCTTTTAGGCCCCTTTACAGCCCTGTCACATCCTTGTTCGTAATTTATAGCTTCACATTGAACACATTCACCTGGGCTTGGCGCTCTTTGGTCATACTTGGCCCTTGCGCCACAAAACACCATATTCATCATCATCATCTTCACGCAAGCTCGTTGTTTCTTCTCAAGCATTGGCAGGAAGCCACCAGCGAAGCTGGGCTGCACTGCTACTTTTTACGTGGAAAGGCTTGTTTCCTAGCAACCGCCTGGTCACACCACTAAAATTCTAGCTCATTGTAATCTAGGGTTTCATGAATACTGACCACATTTGTAGGTATACTTCTGGATGAATGCCGTGACATGCTAAGGAAACATGCTTAGTTGTCTGCACAGTATTTTTGCATGCTACGCAGTGACAGCTTGTCCTAGCCTCAGAAAAAAAGTCTGATGCCCTTTTAATTACAATAAAACACTTCCTCATTCATCTCTTTCTTTGCCATTTTTTAGTTTTTAATTGTCTTGTTCTTTTCCATATTCTCTGACCAATACTACTCACTTTCTTAATGTCCACTTTTAATGCTTTTTTGCAGAGAAGCTGTTAAGAGGAGTGCCATGATGGTTTTTGCGCAGCATTGGCATCGGCAGCCAGTGGAATATGATGGCATGGTTGGCATTGAATGTCAACCAGAGAACAGCCAGAAAAACAGAGAACACCCTTGTTGTCCATTTGATGTTATCCATGTGCCTCAGTTTCTTATCAAAAGGTATTTTACTAATGTGGTTTCATCACCTATCCTGTTACCATCCTGTTACCTCGTTACTGATCCTGTGTTACCTTAAATGTTACCCATCCTGTGTCACCTTGTACCACTTCATTTGCAGTATTTTCTTGAATGCCTAATGCTAATCCATCTACTGCTGTTTAGTTTATTTTCAGTTGTGATTGTATTTCTGTCTTTAAATATAGCACCGTATTTCCAAACATAGGCTGTGGTACCCATTACACCCTTCCACAGGCTCCTCACTACTACATGTTTGTTATACACCTATAATGTTTTGTATGTGCCTCATTATAGGACTTTCTCTTGCCTTTTACATTAGATGCCTCTTCATGGGCTATAAGATACATTTGTGCTCTCATTTATTTGCACTCTAAGATATTTGTGCTGCTTTACTGTAGGTAGTTTGCGATCCTAGCTATGTTCAGACTCGCTGATCCATGTTGCTGCTGAGAACCATAAGGCTTTTTTTTTTATAGCGAAATCCCATTTTCTTTTCCTCCCAAGACATTCATCTGCATATATTAAGCCTGGTAGCCGCTGCTTTGTCAATACCTCAATTGTTCTAGATAGTACTTGAGAGACAAAACCCTATTTCACTGCTCTCAACCCCCTTTTCCACTCTCCTTATACGGATAAAAAGAAGCAGTGACAATCCTGTGACGAAAGTGTCCTTCATCACAGGCCTCTGTTAATATCTTCTGTTGCCTTTTTATGCCTTCCCATAATATATCTCAACATTATTTGTCCTGTAGATTATTTTCTTTGGTAGCGCTCTAATATGTTTTCATCGAAACCCCTCTCTCTATAAGAGTGTTAATGAAATTTCTGTATTTTTCTTGTTACAAGTGATGCCTATCTCCAAGAAAGCCATGCATGATGACCTAGTTTTAGCCTTTGCTTTCTATACATTGAGTTAGCACAAATTGGTTATCAACTAATAACCATCCCTTTCTTTAGTCAGTCTGTAGTTCTCTAGATGCAGTCAAACCTTGATATAGTAAACAGGGGTATAACCAATTATCGCATATAACAAAGTAGACCTAAACTGTTTCTCTGTGATATAGGGATGTCACAAATATATGCTTATTCCATTTAATTTCATTTTATTTTATTACCTTAAAGGCCCCAATAAATGGGGTGTTACATAAGGGGTGGCAAGAATAAAAACACATAGTCACAATAACAGGAAGTTTTTACATTTTTGACGAACTTCGATGGGCACATAATGACAGCGATGTCATTAGGAAGGCTGTTCCAGTCTGCAGCTGTGCGAGGAAAGAAAAGAATTTGAAAATGTGACAGTGCGTGAGCGTGGGCGTGGGCGGGCAACCTGTAGCTCATGGCTGATGCGGTGAGATACGCGTGTGGGGGGAAGGATATAAGGTGCGATGCACATAGGGCTATGAAAGAATTTGTCAAATAAAGCTAGGCTGGCAATGCGACAAGGAAACGCTGATATCAAATGAATATGATGAGTGGATGAAATGAGCGGCGTGATTTTGTACAGATTCAAAATCGTTAATTAGGTAGCTTCATGAGGATTCCAAATAGGTGATGCAAATTCGTTTTGACCTGACAAATGATTTGTAGGCTAATGTTGTGATTTGTTACATGTTGAGCATGATGTAGGTGGCGTTCTAAAAATCCTAACGTCCTGTTTGTGGATGATATTAGGTTAGTAACATGAGAATTCCAGGAAAGATCGCTCGAAAGTGTTACTCCTAAATACTTGTGTGAATGAACTATAGTACCGGAACTTCAGAGATTATGTAAGGAAATACGAGAGAATCACGGCGACAGTGAATGGACAAATATTTACACTTACGTGGGTTAAGTTCCATTAGCCACTTGTTACACCAGTCCTGGACAGCATTAAGATCACTTTGAAGAGAAGATTGGTCAGTGGTGGAAATAATAGCACAATATATCACACAATCGTCCGCGAACATGCGTATGCTAGATGTTACGTTTAATGGTACATCATTTATGCATATTAGGAAAAGTAGCGGGCCGAGCACGGATCTCTGCGGGACGTTTGGTGTTACAGAGACTGAATTAGAATTCCTATTATTAATGGTGACGAATTGTGAACGATTAGTCAAGAATTCTTCAATCCACTTCAGTATATTAGGGTGAAAATTTAGGCGGGAAAGCTTTATCAGAAGGCGTTTACGGGGTACTTTATCAAAGGCTTTAGCAAAATCTAAAAATATTACGTCAGACTGAAGATTAGAATCGAGGTTAGGGTGCAGGTCGTGTAAGAATCTGGCAAGCTGAGTCTCGCAGGAATAACCGTGGCGAAACTCGTGCTGGGCAGGATTGAAAAAGTTATTCGAGTCGAGAAATGCCATGATGTGAGTATAGATGACTTGTTCCATGATTTTGCAGGGAATACTAGTTAGAGAAATGGGATGGTAATTTATAGGTGAGTTCTTGTTACCTGATTTGTAGACTGGAATGACCTTCCCTTGTTTCCAATCTTTGGGCAGTTGGCCTGTGAGGAGTGTCTGAGTGAGTAACAAGCACAACAGAGATGAGCATGTATCTTTGGTGTTCTGCAGTATCTTAGTGTTGAGGTTGTCAGTGCCAACAGAGGATGAAAGCTTTAAGTTTTCTATTAGGGACAAAATCCCCCTCTGAAAAAAATACAAGTGCAGGCATTGTCTCCTGAATAATTGCGGGGTTTGGGTATATTGTAATGATTATCGGGTATATTGAAAGTATTTTTGTGTCAAATGCTGCTTCGTTATAATAAGGTAATATTGCCACATCCTATATGGTCGCCGCGGGTATGTGCCAGGCGATGAGAACGATGCCGAAGTAGCGCGCGAGTGGAAAAACGGAGACAACAACGTCGCGTTGACTGCTCTGATAAAGTGCTTTCATACGTACTCTACGCTGGCTTTCCCGTCTCCTACTAGGCTGCGAGAATATTACATACCATCCATGTCTGAAGATGCTATAAGTTTTACTGCCTGTAGTGAAATTCTATATATTACTGTGGTCGTTTGTGTGTCCTCAAATCCAGGCCGCAGTGGTACAGCCTGGACAAACATTTATACACAACACGACTGAACTGCAAGGATGAGACGTTTTACTACTTCGCTTGATGCATTCTATAACACATGAGAGTTAATTGTAGCAAAGTGCTTCTGACTGTACCAGCAGTCTCTGACGTCGCTGAGATAGTGTTCCCTTACAGTGTCTGTCAGTTGCAATGTACGGTTGTGTTGGTACTTACAGCAATGAAGTGCTCCTTGTATGCCCAAGCTATACAGGTAGGGCAGTGCACGAGCGGACCACAAACTGCCTGTGCTGTCTGGTTGTGCCAGTCCCGTAAACC